>NC_138780.1:195469260-195771760 GCF_965119305.1 Pelophylax lessonae | reverse complement strand
GGCAAGGCTGCATTCGTGGGCACTGCACTGGCGAGGCTGCATTCGTGGGCACTGCGCTGATGAGGCTGCATTTGATTAAAGAAAAAATGTTCTGAGTTCAAAGCTGTTTATTTTAAATTTCAGCTTTTTTCCTGAAATTTCTCTCCTAAAATGTAGGTGCGTGTTATACGCAGATAAATACGGTACTATAAATCCCCTAAAAAAACCTAATACTTGGCAAAACATGTCGGGATAATTGAGATTATCACTTCATTGTTACTATGTACTATAGATCATGTTTGTAAATATCCAAGATACATTGATCCACAATGTATTTTAGATGGTTTTTACTTTTTTTTTTTTTGTGATATATTTTTAAATAATGTAAAAACGTATCTAAATTTTATCTTGTATTGAATTGAAAGTTATTGGCACCTTGAAAATCTCTGCCCCGCTGGGAGCATTTTTTGTCTTGTACCTTTACTAACACATGTCAAAGTTGCAAAATTGCGCTTCGCCATTTGGATTAGTTTTACCCTTAGGCACGAAGGGGTTAAATAGGGGTTTTTGGTTTGTGGTGCTCAGATGCAGTGCAGTTCTGGTTTAGCAATGCCAGTGCATGGGGAAGGATTGTCCAAGGCAGCGCCAATAGGTTGGTTCAGTCTTTCTGCAGAAGCTGTCGGGGTGTTTTTGAACCTTGCCTGGGAATATTAGAATTCACTGGTTATTAAGTAGCACCTTATAATTCTGTTATAAAAGTCAGTAGCACAGATATATAACATCATCCCATGCATCCAGTATAATAAAACCATCTCCACAAAGAATAATGCCAGGAAATTACAGTACAAATCAAAGCAGACTGTTTAAGTGAAAATAAATTATTATTTATGAACCGTTCAGACTTCACAAACGGCGATCAAGCTGCGCAGCTATCTCTTTTTAACAGGATAAAAATGGCTTCAATGTTAAGGCCGATCATAGCGGGAACAGTTTACTAGGCGAGGCGCGCTCGCTGCATACAGATGGTGTAAATTCCCTTTGTTAATGGTAGTTTAAATAATGCATTCACTGCATGCAAGATTGTACTAGGGCACGAAGAAAACTTTGCACCAATCAGGTGCCTCCGCAAGGTGAACGGCTTTGTTGCACTGGACAGAAGGATTTGCAGCCCAAAGGAGGTTTTCGGTTTAATTATACTACAAGTATTCCTAATATACAAGAAACGTAGTTATAGCGCAAAAGCAAACAAAGGCTCTAATAAGCGAAGTCCCAGCTGCAAGTACATCACATCCATAATGGGAACATCGGGGATAAGACAGCTGGCTTCCAATAGACTGAGTGCAGCTCCTCAGCAAATAGAAGGATATCTATAGTAACATAAAAGAACAGCAGAGGGTGCCATCTAAGTGCAGTTTTATTCTCTCTGGAGAAGAGACGATTGAGGGGGGATATGATATCAATGTACAAATACTATACTGGTGACCCTAGCATAGGGAACAATTTTTTTTAGAGAAAGGGAATACAATAAGACATGTGGCCACTCACACTCACTTCTTCACTGTCAGAGCAGTAAGGATGTGGAATTCTCTTCCACAAGCAGTGGTATCAGCAGGGAGCATCGATAGTTTAAAAAAACTATTAGATGGGCACCTTAAAGACCACAACATACAGGGGTATACAATGTACAACATACAGGGGTATACAATGTACAACATACAGGGGGTATACAATGTACAACATACAGGGGTATACAATGTACAACATACAGGGGTATACAATGTACAACATACAGGGGGTATACAATGTACAACATACAGGGGTATACAATGTACAACATACAGGGGTATACAATGTACAACATACAGGGGTATACAATGTACAACATACAGGGGTATACAATGTACGGTTAACAGCAAACACACACACACATCATAGGTTGAACTGGATGGACTGATGTCTTTTTTCAACCTCACAAACTATGTAACTATGTAAGATAGTATCTTTATTAACCAGTTCCCGACCGCCCGCTGCCTATTTACTGCGGCAGTGCGGCTCCCCTGCGCGCACCAACTTAGACCTATGTCGGTCATGCGCCTGCAGTTAGGGGGCGAGTGTGCGCCACCGGCGGCGCGCTCCTGCCCCCACTCGGCAGCGGGGACTCCGATACATGAGGCTGGCGGCTCCGATTGCCACTTGACGCCCGCGATCGCTCCCCACTGAGAGAGAAGAACGGTCGGCTGTTGTAAACACATCTGACTGTTCTTCTCTCTGGAATGATCACAGAGCGCCTGTGATCCTTCTATATAGGATCACAGGTCTCTGTGATCATTTCAAAAGCCACGCCCCCCCCAGTTAGAATCACTCCCCCTAGGCTCACATTTAACTCCTTGATCACCCACAGTGTTAACCCCTTCCCTGCCAGTGTCATTGTTACAGTAACAGTGAATATTTTTAGCACTGATTAATGTAGTAATGTCACTGGTCCCCCCAAAAGTGTCAAAAAATGTAATTTAGGGGTCCAATCTGTCCGCTGCAATATCCCACTAAAAAGTTAAAATCGCCGCCATTACTAATAAAAAAAAAAACAATAAAGATGACATAAATCTTTCCCGTAGTTAGTAGGCACGATAACTTTTGCTCAAACCAATAAAAATACGCTTATTGCAATTTTTTTTAACCAAAAATATGTAGAAGAAAACAAATTGGCCTAAACTGATAAAAAAAATTTGATTTTTAAATTTTTTTTTTAATGGGAATGTTATATAGCAGAAAATTAAAAATATTGTTTTTTTTTTTTTCAGAATTGTCGCTTTTTTTTTGTTTATAGCAAAAAAAATAAAAATCGCAGAGGTGATCAAATACCACCAAAAGAAATCTCTATTTGTAAGAAAAAAATAAAACAAATGTTTTAGGGTACAGCGTCACACGACCGCGCAATTGCCCGTTAAAATCACGCAGTGCTGAATCGCAAAATAGGGCCTGGTCATTGAGCAGCCAAATCCTCCAGGGCTAAAGTGGGTAATGCCTTTCTATTGTGATGAGCTCTGTGATTGGTCACAGTCATCACATGGTGCAGACAGGGCCAATCAAAACCCATCTGTATGATGTGATTAGACAGGGCCAATCACAGCTTATCACAATAGTAAACACATCGCAAAATAGGGCCTGGTCATTGAGCAGCCAAATCCTCTGGTCTTAAAGTGGTTAAAGTAACGCAGTTTCGAATGGCCTGTTCATTAACCACTTAAGCCCCGGAAGATTTTACCCCCTTCCTGACCAGGGCCTATTTTGCGATTCGGCACTGCGTGACTTTAACGGACAATTGCGCGGTCGTTCGATGCTGTACATAAAACGAATGTGACGTCCTTTTTTTCCCACAAACAAAGCTTTCTTTTAGTGGTATTTGATCACCTGTGCGATTTTTTGATCATGCGCTATAAACAAAAAAGAGCGTAAATTTTGCAAAAATAACAATATTTTTCAATAATGGAAAGAAAGCTGCGCACAAAGAACAATGAGCTAAAAAAAGGCTGCTAGTACAAAGTATATCAAACCAAAAAGACAATGTAAAGATGGTACAGCGCCACTAAATGGAATAACTAACTAAAGGAAAAGAGGTGAACCAATGTCCATAAGTCCATGTGGAGGAAAAGGATTCAAATGCTGAAAATGTAGCCACAGATCCAACAAAATTCTTGCAAATGGAGTTTCTTGGCAGAGATCACACAAACAATAAAGGATGTACCCTTACCAGACAGTTGGACCCCCTGTTAAGGAAGGTCAAACAGGCGTGCAAAATCAGTCACCAGAAACGAATAGACAACCCAATTCCTCTCCGAACAGCCACAGAACATCCGGATAGGACCATGGAACCGGTAGACCTCAATGGACTCCAGGTGTACATAGGGGATGACCTGTACCTTCATGTCTGTATTAGAGGAGAGCAATATTTTTCACATTTTTTTATATGATATTCCCCCCAAAAAATGTAAAAATCAAAATTTTTTAACATGTTCGGCCAATTTGTTTTATGCTACATATGTTTGGTAAAAAAAATCACAAAAAGCGTATTTTTATTGGTTTGCGCAAAAGTTATCGCGTTTACTAACAAAGGGAAAGATTTTTGTCATTTTTGTTGTTTTTTTTTTTAGCGATCTGCAATTTTTTTGCGGTACTGCGGCATTGCGGCGGACAGATCGGACCCTTGACTGACATTTTTGACACTTTTGGGGTTACCAGTGACATTACTACAGTAATCAGTGCTATAAATATGCACTGTTACTGTAAAAATGACACTGGCAGTGAAGGGGTTAACTTTTTTTGAGAGGGAGGGGTTATGTGTGTCCCTAGGGGCGTGATTCTAACTGTGATTGGCTGTGGCTTGAGGTGTAGGAACAGTGATCAACGGTCCTACATAGTAGAACCGTATAATCACTATTCCTACACAGGGGAGAATGACAGGCGGCTTTGTTTACATCAGCCGCCTGCCTTTCTCCCTCTGCACCGACGATCGCCGAGTGACCGGCGGACACGGGTCCGCCGGTCACACGCGCGGGGGGGGGGGGGGGTCTGTGACCGCGCGGGAGCGTGCCTCCGGGGGGTGTGCGCTCACTCCCTAGACCCTCACAGGCTAGCGACGTAGTACTACGTCGCTTTGCCTGTGAGGGGCTGACCGCCGCAGTAAATAGTCGTGCGGCAGTCGGCAAGCGGTTAAAGTAACGCAGTGTCGAATGGCCTGGTCATTAAGGGGGCAAACCTTTCCGGGGCTGAAGGGGGTAAAAATCTCAGTCCATCTTTTGTAAATTTCCTGTAATTCTTCAGGCTGCCAAAAGAAAGGGTGGATGGGGTATTTGTGCCTTCCGCCTGCACCAAAACCCACAGCCTCTCATGCACCGTGGTAAATGCCCGTTGTGCATAAGTCCTTCAATGCCACAGAGAAACTGTTCATTCTGATATCAGCTCCGAACCTGATTGCATTTTGTGTTATGGCCAATATCTAGCGTGGAGCCTACTGGATACGATCAAAGGCCGGCTTAACTTCCCGCTATAGGTTAGAACCTTATTAAAGAGTATTTTTAACGCCAAAGGGCAAACTCAAGAAAACGAGTAGATGGCTTTTCTTTTTCTCTTTGCCTATTTGATTGAATTTTTTTTTTTTGTGTTTTGCCTCAGTTCTTCTTTAACAGCATTTATGTGAAGAAACATAGCGTGAAAGCATCTAAAAAGTACATCGAAGGAACGGAACTTACATGGAAGGACAAATCGTTCCAGTTTATTTTCTTTCCTCCTGAAAAGACGAGCGGAGAAATAACAACTGTTACACATGACAGAACACAAGAAACACGAAGATCCAATATAGACTGGATTTCACAATGTTTCCAGCTTTAGCTTCAAGCAGGGAGGAAAAAAATAAAATAAAAAAATAAACAGAGATAACAAGAGGAAAGAAATCGTTCCTGGGTTTAAAAAGATTTGGACTTTATGGTTGAAGCATCCGGATCATCCGCCAGGAATTATGGTGTACACGTAGGAGAACCCGAAGGACAATATGTTCTATTCCCCGCCTAGTTAAATTGGGTTCAGCACTGATCTTGCAAGAAGTTGAACTAAAACCAGCAGCAGGAAGACAATTTTTTTTTTTTTTCCTCCAAAACCATCGCCGCTGCAATCCTAAATCCTTCCGTGTACAATGTTCACAATTACTTTCAGTTTTGCTTAACCACTTTAAGACCGGAAGAATTTGCCCCCTTAATGACCAGGCCCTATTTTGCGATTCGGCACTGCGTTACTTTAACCGGTTGCCGACTGCGCACAGTATATTTACTGCGGCAGTCAGCCCCGGCCAGGCAGAGTGACGTAGATCTACATCACTCGCCTGTCACTCCTTTTGGAGCCAATAGCGGGCGAGCGCGCGCCCGCCTCGGCTCGTTCACAGAGGAGTGCGGGAGTGTGACTGGCGGACCCGATGTCCGCCGGTCACACTATGATCGCCGGTACAGCGGGAGAAAGACAGCGGCTTATGTAAACAAGCCGCCTGTCATTCTCCCCTGTGTAAAAATGAAGATCAGACGGTTCTACTATGTAGAACCGTTGATCTTTGTTTTTGCACTAGGAGACATGTCCCCCTACAGTAAGAATCACGCCCCTAGGACACACTTAACCCCTCCCTGTCCAATAAAGTTAACCCCTTCCCTGCCAGTGTCATTTTTGCAGTAACAGTGCATATATATAGCACTGATCACTGCAGTAATGTCACTGGTAACCCCAAAAGTGTCAAAAATGTCAGTCAAGGGTCCGATCTGTCCGCCGCAATGTCGCAGTACCGCAAAAAAAAACGCAGATCACCGCCATTACTCGTTAAAAAAAAACACCAAAAATGACAAAAATCTTTCCCTTTGTTAGTAAACGTGATAACTTTTGCGCAAACCAATCAAAGTACCCTTTTTGCGATTTTTTTTACCAAACATATGTAGCGTTAAACAATTTGGCCGAAAATGTTAAAAAAATTAGATTTTTACATTTTTTTGGGGGAATTTCATATAAAAAAAGTGAAAAATATTGTTATTTTTGCAAAAATTACGCTCTTTTTTTGTTTATAGCGCATGATCAAAAAATCGCACAGGTGATCAAATACCACCAAAAGAAAGCTCTGTTTGTGGGAAAAAAAGGACGTGAAATTCGTTTAGGTACAGCGTCGCACGACCACGCAATTGTCCGTTAAAGTCACACAGTAAAAAATCGCAAAAAACCCCCTGGTCAGGAAGGGGGTAAAATCTTCCGGGGCTTAAGTGGTTAACCTCCCTGGTGGTATGATTCTTTTGGATTTTAGGTGCTGAAAGCAGTACCATTATTTTGCATGTAATTCTTGTGACTGAGCAGCTCAAACCAACTGTATACATGTATTATATATATATAATGTATACAGTTGGTTTGGGCTGCTCATTCACAAGAATTACATATATATATATATACATAAAAAGTACAATAAAACTGCAGGAAAGGGCACTGGGGGGCAAACTAATGTGATTTTATTTTATTTTGAATTGTATCAGTGTGTTTGGTGTGTTTTTACATTTGAATTTGCCTCCGGATCCACCCCCCTGCTAACGTCACGTCGCAGGAGACGGAAGCCGGGGGACGGAGAGGATCGGGAGGAAGATCCGCCGCGAGACACCGCCGAGACACATTGCTGGATCCCGGTGACAAGGTAAGTAACCTCTTTTACAACATCCAGCGATGCTTCTGGCGGTACCCTGAGTGTGGCTCGGGGTTACCGCTTTTGGCTCTGAAATGTAACCCCGAGCCACGCTCAGGAATACCGCTAAGAGGGTTAAGGGACAATTGCACGGTCGTGCAAACAAAAGTTACGTCCCACAGATTTTTTTTGGTGGTATTTGACCACCACTGCGATTTTTATTTTTTGCACGATAAACAAAAAAAGCAACAATTCTGAAAAAAAAATATATATATATTTTTCATTTTCGGCTACATAACCTTCCCAAAAATAAAAAAAATTAAAAATCAAACTTTTTTACCATTTTAGGCCAATTTGGTTTCTGCTACATATTTTTTGTAAAAAAAAAATCGCAATAAGCGTATTTTGATTGGTTTGCGCAAAAGCTATCGCAGCTACTAACTACGAGAAAGATTTATGTCATTTTTATTGTTTTTTTTTTTTTTTACTAGTAATGGCGGCGATCTGCAATTTTTTGGGGGACTGCGACATATCGGCGGACAGATTGGACCCCCTAACTGACATTTTTGACACTTTTGGGGGGGACCAGTGACATTACTACAGTAATCAGTGCTAAAAATATGCACTGTTACTGTAATAATGCCATTGGCAGGAAAGGGGTTAACCCTGTGGGTGATCAGTGGGTTAAATGTGAGCCTAGGGGAGTGATCCTAACTGGGGGGGGGGGCGTGGCTTCTGAAATGATCATAGAAACATGTGATCCTATATACAGTAGAAGGATCACATGGGCTCTATGATCATTTCAGGGAGAAGAATGGTCAGCCGTGTTTACAACAGCTGACCGTTCTTCTCTCTCAGCAGGGAGCGATTGCGGGTGTCAGACGGCAATCAGAGCCACCTGCCCCGTGCATCGGAGTCCCCGCTGCCAATGGGGGCGGGAGCGTGCCGGCGGCGGCACACGCTCGCCACCTAGCTTCCCACGTGCGACGGACAGAGGTCTATGTCGGTTTGCACAGGAGAGCCACCCTGCCACAGTAAAAAGGCAGCCGGTTTGTTCAGGAAGTGGTTGCCGGCGGCACACGCTCGCCACCTAGCTTCCCGCGCACGACCGACGTAGGTCTATGTTGGTTTGCGCAGTAGAGCCACCCTGCCGCAGTAAAAAGGCAGCCGGTTTGTTCAGGAAGTGGTTAAAAAGAAGAATTAAAGTAATTGCAAAGGCATATTTTAAAAAAAAAAAACCTGTTATACCTGCTCTGTGTAATGATTTTGCACAGAGCAGCCTGATCATCCTCTTCTTGGGTCCCCCGCCGGCACTCCTGACCCCTCCTTCCAGTCAAGTTGCTTATTGTAGGGGTACCCAAGCAGGCTCCCTCTTGAGTGGCTGCTCTGTGTGTCCATTCACACACACAGCTGTGGCTTTGCCACACCCCCTGCTCTCTCCTCATTGGCTTACTGGCTGTGATTGACAATAGAGGAGGCCCGTGTCTCAGCCAATGGGGAGGGAGAGATCCGAGACAGCCGAGGCTCTTGTGCACATCACTGGATCGAGATGGGGCTCAGGTAAGTATTAGGGGGTTCTGGGGGCTGCTTCTGCATACATAAGGTTTTTTACCTTTATGTAAAGAATGCCTTTACAAACACTTTAAATCTGAAGATTATTCATGGTTTGCCCTCCTTGGTTCCTCTTTTCCTCTCTTATTAACATGGTAAAGACATTTTGAAATAAGACCTTTTTGTTTTTTTTTTATTAAATGCCCTATTTTAGACTCAGTGACATCAGCATTGGATATCCGTGACCCTCTATGCAATGCACGCAGGTCATAGGTGGAGGGAGGGGCCAGCAGGATGGAAAGGTGTGAAAATCATCATGTGATCACTGTGACAGCCAATCACAGTAGTCACGTGAACCCCAATCCTTCCTGCTCCTGGAAGTCCTCTTTTCGAAAGTTAATTTTTTTATTGAATTTGGAAATCAAGTTCCCAGAGTCTGGAGGAGGAGTGGAGAGGCACAGAATCCAAGTTGCATGAGGTCCAGTGTGAAGTTTCCACAGTCCGTAATGATTTGTGGAGCCATGTCATCTGCTGGTGTCGGTCCACTGTGTTTTATCACTTCCAAAGTCAGCGCAGCCCTCTAGCAGGAAATTCTAGAGCACTTCATGCTTCCCTCTGCTGACCAGCTTTATGGAGATGCTGATTTCATTTTCCAGCAAGACTTGGCACCACCCACACTGCCAAAACTACCAATACCTGGTTTGATGATCATGGTATCACTGTGCTTGATTGGCCAGCAAACTCGCCCGACCTAAACCCCATAGAGAATCTGTGGGGTATTGTCAAGAGAAAGATGAGAGACACCAGACCCAACAATGCAGACGAGCTGAAGGCGGCTATCAATGAAACCTGGGCTTCCATAACACCTCAGCAGTGCCACAGGCTGATCGCCTCCATGCCATGCCACGCCGCATTCATGCAGTAATTCATGCAAAAGGAGCCCTGACCAAGTATTGAGTGCATCCTATACTGTACATGGACAGACTTTTCACTAAGCCAACATTTCTGTATTAACCACTTGCCGACTGCCTAACGACGATTTACGTCGGCAGTCAGCCCCTCACAGGCAAAGTGTCGTAGGGGTACGTCACTAGCCTGTGAGGCTCTAGGGAGCGAGTGCGCGCCGCTGGAGTCGCTCGCTTACGGACCCCCCCCGCGCGTGTGAGTGGCGGACCCGATGTCCGCCGGTCACTCGCGATCGTCCGTTACACCGGGAGAAAGGCACGCGACTAATGTAAACACAGCCGCCTGTCTTTCCCCCCTGTGTAACAGCAGAGATCATACGGTCCTGCTATGTAGGACCGTAGATCTCTGCTGTTACATGTAAAGCCACATCCAATCACAGTTAGAAGCACGCCCTTAGGGACACACTTAACCCCTCCTCAAATAAAGTTAACCCCTTCCCTGCCAGTGTCATTTCTACAGTAACAGTGCATATGTATAGCACTGGTTATTGTAGTAATGTCACTGGTACCCCCAAAAGTGTCAAAAATGTCAGTCAAGGGTCCGATCTGTCCGCCGCAATGTCGCAGTCCCACAAAAAAAAAATCGCAGATCGCCGCCATTACTCGTTAAAAAAAAAAACACCAAAAATGACAAAAATCTTTCCCTTAGTTAGTAAACGCAATAACTTTTGCGCAAACCAATCAAAATACGCTTATTGCGATTTTTTTTTTTACCAAACATATGTAGCAGAAAACAAATTGGCCTAAAATGGTAAAAAAAATTAGATTTTTACATTTTTTTGGGGGGAATTTCATTTAAAAAAATGTGAAAAATATTGTTATTTTTGCAAAATTGATGCTCTTTTTTTGTTTATAGCGCATGATCAAAAAATCGCACAGGTGATCAAATACCACCAAAAGAAAGCTCTGTTTGTGGGAAATAAAGGACGTCAATTTCATTTTGGTACAGCGTCGCACGACCGCGCAATTGTGCGTTAAAATCATGCAGTGCTGAAACGCAAAATAGGCCCTGGTCAGGAAGGGGGTAAAATCTTCCGGGGCTTAAGTGGTTTAGAATCCTTTTTTTTTTTTTTTCAATGGTCTATATTGTAATATTCTAATTATCTGAGATACTGAATTTTGGGTTTTCACTAGCTGTAAGCCCTAATCATCAAAATTAAAAGAAAGAAATGCCTGAAATGTATCACTCTGTGTGTAATGAATCTATATAATATATAAGTTTCACTTTTTGAATTGAATTATTGAAATTAACTAACTTTTTGATGATATTCAAATTTTTTTAGATGCACCTGTATATACTGTATGTATCTTGGCTGTGCATTTAGCGGCTTGTTTGGGGATCAGTGTGGAAGGGTTTTTTTTTGTTTCTTGTTATGTTACCATCCATTATATTTGCCGTTGACCGCTTGTTCCTAGGAGGACTAGACCGAGTATAACAAGCTGCGGTAACAAGCCTGGCTGCTCGCAGAATTGCGACGTTTGATATATTTTCACCAGGGACCTTATGGAATTGTTTCTAAAAATAGATTTGCGAGACGAGTTCAAAACCAAAAAAAAAAAACCTGCAGTAAAGGAGAGCATTATGCAAATCTGAAATCCCTGAAGTTTGTAGCGAAAATAATTTGTTCCGGAACTAAACCCAACGCTGGAAACGTAACGCCAAACTTGAAAGGACAGACGTCAAACTGTATTCTCTTTCTTATACTAATATATTTAAATACTGTATGACCAATGTAGACTAGATCAAACACGTAATTAAATTAATTGCTCTGTTTCAGACAGCTCCGGTTTCTAGGTCCTTTATTCCATCAAAATATTTTTTTTTTCCTCCCCCTTCATACGTTTCTGGGATTTTAAATAAAAAAAGCAAGGACAACTTCAAATACTGACCCAAACATGTGCGAGATTTGATATGTAAATGCCGTCTTTGTTCCTTTAATTCAAGATTAATAAATTAGTAGCTAGGAAGTGATCATTGGGTTGGAATATTTCTTTGCTCAAATATGACAGTAGATAGCCTTGTGATTGCTGCCGATTCATCTGCTGAGCTTTTCCTTTTTTGGTCTTCTAAGCTTGGAAAAAAAAAAAACTTATTTTTCTTATGTAATTCATCTTTTAAAATGAAAAGCCTGGACCTTTTAATGTCTTATTTAGATATTTATTTTAAGCAACAGTCAAACATACTATGTCATTTTATCTTCAGTTATAGTGGTTGGTGGAATCAAATTGATGTCCTTAAGAGTCACACATATTTGTGCTTGAAAATGTCCACAAGTTTTATATAAATTTTTGTGCATTTTTACACATTTTTCAAGGGTGTTCCCAATGAGAAAAAAAAGGAGGGGTGAAATAAAGAGGGGGAGATAAAAGAAAGAAAAGGAGAGGAAAAGAAAAAAAGAGGAAAGAAGAGAAGGAGAATAAAAGGAGAGGAGAGGTGAATAAAAGGAGAGGAGTGGCAGGGGGGGAATAAAAAAGAAGAAGGAGAGGGAGAGGAGGACATAAGAAGAAGGAGAGGGAGAGAAGAAGATAAGAAGAAGGAGAGGGAGAAAAGAAGAAAATAAGAAACTGAGGGAGAGGAGGAGAAGAAAAGAAGAAGGAGAGGGAGAGGAAAAGAAAAGAAAAGAAGGAAACGGAGAGGAGAAGATAAGAAGGAGAGGGAGAGGAGAATATAAGAAGAAAGAGGGGGATAGGAGAAGATAAGGAGAGGGAGAGCAGAAGAAAAGAAGAAGGAGAGGGAGAGGAGGAGAAGAAAAGAAGGAGAGGGAGAGGAGGAGAAGAAAAGAAGACGGAGAGGGAGAGGAGAAGATAAGAAGAAGGAAAGGGAGAGAAGAAGATAGGAAGAAGGAAAGGGAGAGGAGAAGATAAGAAGAAGGAGAGGGAGAGGAGAAGATAAGAAGAAGGAGAGGGAGAGGAGAAGATAAGAAGAAGGAGAGGGAGAGGAGGAGAAGAAAAGAAGGAGAGGGAGAGGAGAAGAAAAGAAGAAGGAGAGGGAGAGCAGAAGATAAGATGAAGAAGACGGAGAGGAGAAGATAAGAAGAAGGAGAGGGAGAGAAGACGATAAGAAGAAGGAGAGGGAGAGGAGAAAAAAAGAAGAAGGAGAGGGAGAGGAGGAGAAGAAAAGAAGAAGGAGAGGGAGAGGAGAAGATAAGAAGAAGAAGAAGCATAGAGAGAGGAAAAGAAGAAAAGAAGACGGAGAGGGGGGAGAGGAGGAGAAGAAAAGAAGGAGAGGAGAAGAAGAAAAAGAAGGAGAGGGAGAGGAGGAGAAGAAAATAAGAAGGAGAGGAGAAGAAATGAAGAAGGAGAGGAGAAGAAAATAAGAAGGAGAGGGAGAGGAGGAGAAGAAAAGAAGAAGGAGAGGGAGAGGAGAAGAAGAAAAAAGAAGGAGAGGGAGAGGAGAAGATAAGAAGAAGAAGAAGCATAGAGAGAGGAAAAGAAGAAAAGAAGACGGAGAGGGAGAGGGAGAGGAGGAGAAGAAAAGAAGGAGAGGAGAAGAAGAAAAAGAAGGAGAGGGAGAGGAGGAGAAGAAAATAAGAAGGAGAGGAGAAGAAATGAAGAAGGAGAGGAGAAGAAAATAAGAAGGAGAGGGAGAGGAGGAGAAGAAAAGAAGAAGGAGAGGGAGAGGAGAAGAAGAAAAAAGAAGGAGAGGGAGAGGAGAAGAAAAGAAGAAGGAGAGGGAGAGGAGAAGAAGAAAAAAGAAGGAGAGGGAGAGGAGAAAAGAAGAGGGAGAAGAGAAGAAAAGAAAAGAAAAGAGGGAAAGGGAGAGGAAAAAGAGAAGAAATTGAGAGTGAAAAAAAGAGAGAGAGAAGAGAGAGAGAGAAAGAGAAAGGGAGAGAAGAGTGGAAATAGAGAGTTTAAAAAAAAGAGAAGAGGCTAATTGAGAACAAGGCTGCACCTCATTCATAGCAGCTCATAGATGGATAGATCTAAAACTAGAAAAAGGAGGCAATAGTAGCACTGTGTGTCAATAAAGAAGTTGTAAAGGCAGAAAGTGCATTCTATGCATTAAGATAAAAAAAAAAACCTTCTGGGTCTAGCAGCCTTCCCAGCACCCCCTAATACTTACCTGAGCCACATCTCTGTCCAGCGATGTCCACAAGTCCCTCGGCCATCTCTCCTGATTGACTGAGACACAGCCGCAGGGTCATTGACTCCCACGGCTGTCATTCAAAGTCAGTTAGCCAATCAGGAGATAGAGGGGCGGGACCAACTCTGGTGCCCCCATAACAAGCTTCTTGATGTGGGAGCACTCGACAAGAGGGAGGGGCTAGGAGCAGCAATGAGAAAAAACCCAAGAAGAGGAGGATCCGGACTGCCCTGTGCAAAACCAGCTGTACAGAAGAGGTAAGTATATATGTTTTTTTTTTCTTTAATAGCAAACACGAGCTAAAGCTGAAGATCATTCTGCTTATATTTTACCTTCCCTTTTTTTGCGGTCCTTGAGTTTCAAAACATGACTTTTTTTAGATGAAGACCTTTTATGGTATCAAAGTACATCACTTTGCGGGTGTCCTCATCCCCGCTGTATTGTGTCGCGCCCGCCTAGCTTAGGATGCTAGCGAAATTTAGTTTCTGGCTCCTTCTGTAATCAAGGGAGCAGTGATTGTTCTGGTCTAAGCAGGGTTTTACAGGATGAGAGTATGATTGCTTCCCCTTGCCTCTGGAAGAAGCTTCCAGAATTTAGGGAGGAAGATTTAAAAAACAAGTCTGAATATTTATCATGATCTGGCCTATCCCTGGAGAGGAGTGTCCAGTAGGTGGCCGGGGAGGTGATAAATAATCAGATGCCCTGAATAGATTGTTCCTTCTCCCCAGATGGGACCCCTAACTGACATTTTTGACACTCTTGGGGGGACCAGTGACATTACTACAGTAATCAGTGCTAAAAATATGCACTGTCACTGTAATAATGACACTGGCAGGGAATGGGTTAACCCAAGGGCGATTAAAGGGTTAAATGTGACCCTGGGGGGTGTTTTCTTACTGTGGGGGGGGGGCTTGTGAAATCAATACAGAGATCTGTTTTTCTGAATAGGAGGATCACAGGTGCTCTGTATTGATTCCTGAGAGAACAACGTTCTGCTGTGTTTACAACAGCAGACCGCCATTCTCTCTTCACGGGGAGCGATCGCGGGTGCCCGGAGGCAATCGCAGTCGCCGGCCCTGTGGATTGGTTTCTCTGCTGGCGAGTGGGCGCGTGCACCCCCAGGATTGCTCTCGACTGATTCGCAGGAACCTGCCGCCATATAATGGCGGCTGGTCGGCAAGTGGTTGAAGTGCATTTTGTTCATAGGTTTTACTTTTTCATGTTCTTTCACCAGCATAACTTGAAGTGAACCCGACAGTAACTGCAAATTGGAATAAATAAATCCCTACCGTGTCACAATATACAGCAACAGTATAATTTGAACAAAATAAAAAAGGAAAAAAACTTTTTTTATCATTATGGCCCCATTTGTGCCTCCACGCCATCCCACGGCAGGAGATAACAGCTCAGCTTCAATGGCGAGACAAGTCGCCCCGTTGCACAAAGTTCCCGGCATCATCCATTACATGCGGAGCCACCATGAAACAAATCGCCTTGTCAAGTCAAATGGAAATATTAGCACAGCTACATCTGTATGTGTTTAATGCTTTGTTAATTCAATTGAAATGAATGGGCTTTGTATGCCTGAATAACTAATAAAGTCTATAGACAGCTCATGACAAATAGCTCCCCGCAATGCCTATCTGTGTGTGTGTGGGGGGGTGTAAGAAGGTTCTTATTCAAATGTATCAGATTGGGAATTATTTGATTTGTAAAAGAACAGAAGAATGATGACAGAAGAGAAATTGGGAATAATAACCTTATCTGGAAAAAAACAATGTTTAGTAATCTTTGTTGGATCTTAGCTTCAGGTCAGTGCTGTATTTTGGTCTAGGCCAACAAGGCCCAGGCCTAGGGCAGCAGTTTGCAGGGGGGCAGCAAAAAAAGCCCTCCCCCTCCACCTGAGAATCTTTTTGGCCAGTGGTTGCTAGAGCTGCCTCTCGCACCCCCCTCCTCTCTTTCTCACCCCCCCTTCCCTCTCTCTCATTCCCCCTCTCTCTCTCATCCCCCTTCTCTCTATCTCTCTCTCATCCCCCCTTCTCTCTCTCTCATCTCCCATCTATCTCTCCAATCCCCCCTCTCTCTCGCTCTCATCCCCCCTCTCTCATCCCCCCTCTCTCTCTCTCTCTCTCTCTCTCTCTCATCCCCCCTCTCTCTCTCATCCCCCTCTCTCTCTCTCTCTCTCTCTCTCATCCCTCCTCTCTCTCTCACCCCCCTCTCTCTCATCCCCCCTCTCTCTCTCTCTCTCTCATCCCCCCTCTCTCTCTCTCTCTCTCTCTCATCCCCCCTCTCTCTCTCATCCCCCCCCTCTCTCTCTCTGTCTCTCGTCCCCCTCTATCTTCCCCCCTCTCTCTCACCCCCCTCTCTCTCTCTCACACCTCCCTCCCTCACCCACCCCACTCTCTCTCCCACCCCCCCTCTCGGGAGATCTCAGGGGTTCATGCTGGGACCTGTAGTCCTTAAATTTTGAAGGGAGTCACATCCGTTAAAATGGAAGGAGTGGGGCAAATTTACATAGGAGGGGGGGGGCAATTTTAGTCTTGCCCAGGGCAGCACAAAACCAAAATACACCACTGCTTCAGGTGCGTGGTGTGACTTCAGGTGCGACATGCGTTTTACAAATTGCAGCTGAAATAGCAATAAAAATATAAAGTAGGGATGCAGTGATACAGTTTTTTTTACAATGAGTACAAGTACAGATACTTTTTTTTTTTTTTTTAGCACTCGTTGATACCAATTACTACCACAACTGTTAAGTTTACACTTCAGCATCAGTTAATGTCAGATTGGCCACCACACGATCGCAGTCCAATTATAAGTAGCTGATTACAATCATAGGAGAGGCCTAGCTTCTAAAGCAACACATAGTCTTAAAATCTAACAATTCACATGTCCTGTATTAATGTTTAAAAAAAAAAAAATCACAAACATATCCATACTAACACACACGGGTAGCATTGCTTCTGGGTTATAATAAGGGATTTGTTTTAATTTCCTGCTAGAAAGTATAGAAATGTGTTTTGCAAATGTGATTGCATAGTGCTTGATGAATGCAAAAACAAGGAAAATGTGAAATAGAAACAAAGAGAAATAATTAATGTCAAATATGAATTGCTTTCATTGCACAGAGAACATCTTGATAAAACAAACAGACATTTCATAAAAACACCTTCTAATTTGTCATAATGCTTTTTGAAAATGCAGATGTGCAAATAAGAGACCAGAAAGTTTACAAAGATAATTACATTATGGTAACATTAACTGCAAGGATAATACTACTGCTAAAGTTGCACGTAATGCAACTACTCACACTATATGGTCAAAAGTTAGTGGACACCTGACCGTCACACCTATATGAGCTTGTTGGACATCCCATTCCAAAATCATGACCATTAGTGTGGATTTGGATCCATTTTGCAGTTATACTATCCTCCACTCTTCTGGGAGATCTTTCCACAATATTTTGGAGGGGTTTTTGGGGGAATTTGTGCCAGTTTAGCGAAAATATCATCTGTGACTTTGGGTACTGATGTTGCATGAGGAGACCTGCCTCACAATTAGTGTTCCCATTCATTTCAAAGGTGTTCAGTAAGGTTAAGGTCAGGGCTCTGAGCAGGACACTTGATTTCCTCCATACCAAGCTAACCAAATCATGTCTGGAGCTGGCTTTGTACACAGAGGCAGGGCTTTTTTTCTCAGAGAATAGGTGCACGAACTCCCCCTTCTAGGTTACTTTGTGTCTCCGCCCCTACCCACCTCTGAGCATTAACCCTTGGTTCCACCCATACCCACCTCCGAGCACCGACCCTTGGTTCCACCCCCTACCCAGCTTCTAGTACAGCCCCTTTTAGAAAATATAGAGCCAAGTATAATTTTGTTGTGGAATGTATGGAATTTGGTTATGACAACATGAAAAGCAATAAAATAGAACCCCCCCACAGCCAGTAGCAATAGATCCCCCCCCCAGCAGCAATAACCCCCAGCAGCAGCAAACAATCTCCCAGCAGTCAGCATCAATAGACTCTCTAGCAGCCAGAAACTGTAGACCCCTCACTAAACAGTCGATTCCTTCCAGCAACAATTAACCCCCAGTATCAAAAGATCCTCCACCAGCAACAATAGATTGCCATGCAAAAATATATCCCCTCCAACAACAATAGATCCCCCAGCAGCCAGCATCAGTAGACCCTCCAGCACCCGTTGCCATGGCATACATTCAGTGCTGGAGGTGCCGGAACTGCGTTCCCCCTGAAGAAAAGCCCTGCACAGGGGCATAGCCATGCTAGAACAAAAAAAAGGGCCTTTCCCAAACTTTTACCAAAGTCTTTTGCTTGTGAGAATCTGTGCCCCTTGGTGAGGTCAGGTACTGATGTTGGAGGAGAAAACCTGTCTCGCAATTGATGTTCCATTTCATTGTGAAGGTGCTTAGTAGCGTTGAAGTCAGGGCTCAGCGCTGGAGACTTGATTTCCTTCACATAAAACTGGTCAAACCATGTCTTTTTGGAGCTGGCTTCGTACAAAGAGGCACAGTCATGTTGGAACAGAAAGGATCTCCCCGAAAGTGTTAGGAGGAGAATCTGTCTCACAATCAAAGTTCCATTTCATCCCACAGGTGTTCAGTAGGGTTCAGGGCTCTGTGCTGACCACTCCAGTTCCTCCACACCACATAAAGCTGGCTTTGTACACGGGGGCGAAGTCATGCTAGAACAGAAAAGGGGCTTGCCCAAACTGTTAAATGAGAAGACCTGCCTCAAAATCACCATTCCAATTCGTCTCAAAGGTTTTTAGTAGGTTGAGGTCAGGACTCTTGTATTCTTCCACACCAAACTGGTCAAACCATTTATTTATGGAGCTGCCTTTGTACACAGGGGCACAGTCATGCTGGAACAGAAAAGGGCCTCCCCCAAACTGTTATCAGAAGGTCTGGTAAATGTAGGAGTTGTTGCTCATTTGTTAGGTCAGGTACTGATGTTGGATGAGAAGACATGTCTCATAATAACCATTCCAATTTGTGACGGTACTAACCATCACTATGTGTGACGGATCCCCCTGTCCCTGGATTGTAAACCCCTTTGTGTCATTTTCCTATGAGTTTGGGACATTGCCCTTTTATTGCATTTTATTTTCCCTTTATTCATCCTCTGAACAACTGAAGATGGCACGACTCATGGCATTGAGTTAATGTAATGTAATGTTACAGCCCATCCCCCCCCCCTCCTTTTTCTGTGTCTAAGTGTGTGGATTCATGACACAGACAATGGTCTGGGCTGGAGACATCTCTCCGCAGGGGGTGTGTATTAAGACTGCCTGTTTCAATGTACCAATCTTCCGTTCCCATTGGTTGGTCCTTGTCCCCCCCCCCCTGTGGCAAGGCTAAGGGGAGTTTCCCTAACTGTGTGTAAAACTGTATGTCTTGGAATTTAATAAACAGTTCTTGCTTAGACTCACAGCATAGAGTGTCATCTCATGTTTGTGGGAGAAGGCTATACCAGCTCTATCTCCCTTCTGCTTGGATCGCTCAATCACTAGCTGTGGTGAGAGCGATTGCTGCTCTACTCTACAGCATCCCTCCCACTAGGGGGAAGAGAACATCTCTGGCGGCGAAACCCCTCTTTCCATGGGGACGGCCGCTACACAATTCATCTCAAAGGTTTTTAGTAGGGTTGAGTTCAGAACTCTTGTATTCTTCCACACCAAACTGGTCAAACCATTTATTTATGGAGCTGCCTTTGCACACAGGGGCACAGTCATGCTGGAACAGAAAAGGGCATCCCCCAAACTGTTATCAGAAGGTATGGTAAATGTAGGGGTTTTCGCTCATTTGTTAGGTCAGGTACTGATGTTTGATGAGAAGATGTCTCATAATCACCATTCCTATTCATCTCAAAGGTTTTTAGTAGGTTGAGGTCAAGACTCTTGTATTCTTCCACACCAAACTGGTCAAACCATTTATTTATGGAGCTGGCTTTGCACATAGGGGCACAGTCATGCTGGAACAGAAAAATGACTCCCCCAAATTGTTACCACAAGGTTGGGAGAGCATCATTGTCTACAATGTCTTTGTATGCTATAACATTTATTGAGGGCAGGGGCTGATGTTGGTTGAGAAAATCTGGCACACAATCAAAGTTTTACTTCATTCCACAGGTGTTCAGTAGGGTTCAGGGCCATTTGCATTCCACTCAAATTCCTGCACACTAAATTATGCAAACCAGGTCTTCACAGAGCTGGCTTTGTGCACAGGGTACTGTCAATCTGGAATAGAAAGGGCCTTCTCCAAACTGTTAGTACAAAGTCTATGTCTGCTGTATTATTACCAGTACTCCTCACTGGAAACACTTGAAGTCCATCATTTAGAGGGAGGTCCACATACTTTTGGCCATATTGTCACTGTGATGGTTAGATGACCACAAAGTATTATTATTATTTATTATTATTATTATTATTATTATTATTATTATTATTATTATTATTATTAATAATAATAATAATAATAATAATAATAATAATAATAATACTAATAATAATAATATTATTACAAAAAACATCACAAATACTAACATTTTAGCATCAACAATACTAATATTCAGTATACTGATAACAAAAATGGAAGACCTTGAAAAAAAAAAAAAAATGTCCTCACATAATATAGAAAGGGATGATATCATTCCAGGACCACTTAATTCCACATTATTATTAATAATTAAAGGACATCTGACAGCCGGTAGGTAGATAGCTCTATGGGACTGATTTCCAATATTTGAGTTTGATGAAACAATTAAATAGAAGAGAGCTGAAGCAGATTGATTCAATTGATAGGGAGACTGAGAGGTCCTCAGAGTGACATCCAATACCCAGCCCACAGTTTGTAAGCCTGTGCATGTTCAATATACAATTAAATCTATATTTTATTTATTTATTTATTTTAAATTTACATTTCATGTTATTTATAGAATGAGGCACGGTCATACTAGAAAAGAAAAGGGCCTTACCAAAACTGTAACCACAAGGTCCGTTAAATGAGAAAACAAAGATGACCAGCGCTATGGACTATCTCAAAATTGAAAGATGGGTAAATACAGGCGTAAGCAGCCACAAACCAACCTCTAGAAAAAGCCAGGGGCACGACATATGTGAGAGAAAGGGAGTTTTGTATACGGCGCTACCTGTTTAAGCAGTTTTTCTCCCAAGAAAGGGGAGAATGGCCTCCACGCAAAGGTGTGTGCACTAAACCAAAAATGCAAAAAGTATGTGCATTGCGACAAGTGACGCAGTGTTAAGTGTTGGTGCAGGGGGTGGATTAGCATGCACCCCCTAGAAACAAAGTGCACAGTGCAATTAAAATGAATAATATAAGTGACTGCTCATACAAATAGAAGTGACTTCTTATATGGATAAAATCAATGAATAAAAAAGTGCATAACATAAAGGTGATAATTTATTGCCTGTAATGGTGCTGGTGAAAAGTGTACAGACAATGCAAATTAAGGTGAGCCAACGGTAATAAAAATTCTCATTGATAACAAGTAAAATTTATAAAATATAAAAACACCTTCCAGAATGTGGAGAATAGTGAAATTAGTTATTTGTAAAGAAGGTGCGGAGAGTGAGGTGTCCAAAAGGTGAAACCAATAGGCAACACTCTCTCACCCAATTATTTCTCTCCTGGGCCAGGGATGTATGGTAACTAGCCACAGAGAGAAAAGATGATTCAGTCCGGAGTTCCTTCGTTCACTAGGAGCTGCCTCCCTCGAAAGTTCAAATCTGTGGTGCTCAAACAGAAAGAACAAGGAACCCCAATGGCGTAGTATGCAGTAGAAAAATCAGAGGCAAGTGTAGATAACTTACTATTCGGACCGATCCCATCAGCTGTCTAGTGGACGCCGGGACGCAACCGCTTCCGCGTTCTACGGCTCCAAACCACTCAGACCGGAAGTGACGTGTGGCATACGTGGCTCCGCCCTACGCGTTTCGTCATCAGACGTCGACTGGAGCGGCCAAGGTCTGTTAAATGTGGGAATTTGGGCTAATTTGTCAGGTTCTGCTGTTGGATGAAAAGACCTGGCTTACAATCAGTTTTCCAATTCATCTCTCCACTGTGGCTTAGACCGTGGGGGACAGGGGAGCAGCCACTGCTTGTGCCAGGCGCTGGCACTGTTCATCAGGAGGGTCCATTTGTGTGTCAGCAGGAGGTGCGGGGTTAAATATTTCCACCATGTGGAGCCCGGCGGCCATATCACCTGCCTGGGATGCAGGGAGCGATCCATCCTGGTGGAGTGCGGAGGACACTCCCGTGGCGCTGTGGACCACAAACCGGTCCATGGAAGAAGTCTCTGCGGCGGTATGTGGAGCAGGAGGCCGTGAGGTGTCCGTGAGCAGAAATGAGCCGGTTTGTTATGCAGGTTACGCCGGAGCCGCCGCGCTTCACTCCTGTCTCATGGGGCACCGGAGCCGGAAGTCCAATTCATCTCAAATGTGTTCTGTAGGGTTGATGTCAGGGCTCTGTATAGGACACGTGTGTTCTTCGATACCAAACTGGTCACGCCATGTCTTTATGGAGCTGCCTTTGCACACAGGGGGCACAGTCATGGTGGAACAAAAAATTACCTTCACCAAACTGTTACCTCAAGGCTGGAAGAGAAACATTGTCTACAATTTCTTTGTATGTTGTAACATTTATTGAGTGCAGGTGCTGATGTTGGTTGAGAAGACCTTCCTCACAATCAAAGTTACGCTTCATCCCACGGGTGTTCAGTAGGGTTTGGGCCTCTTTACATATCACTCAAGTTCCTTCACGCTAAATTATGCAAACCATGTCTTTACAGAGCTGGTGTCAACGAGTCTGTGGTAGTGAGCCCTTATAGATCCCCAGCTCAGGATTCCCCAGGGCGCGGAGTCTAAGTCCCAGCCTGATTCTTCACCAGGGCCCCTGATGGTGGGGATGGACTTGCAGCAGACTGGAACCAGGTCGTGGCCCCCAGGTAGGCCCAGCTGAGGATGTGGAGACCGCTGGCGTGTGCAGAGTAAACAGGAGACTATAAGGAGATCCAAGAGACAAGCCGAGGTCAGGACAGGCAGCAGACGAACATAGACGGAGAAACTAAGCCGGGTTGGTACACAGGAGATCAGATACAATAGCCAAGGGGTACACGGATGGGAGCTCAGAGAACAGCGGTGTTGCTCAAGCAAGGAGCAGTGCACTGAGCATGTGTATATATAGGGAAGCACACAGGGAGTTGACCCAGGAAGTAATAGACAGGAACATGATACAACCCACAGTGGAACAGGCGATGCCCATAGGAGAACAGAGAAGCCAAACACCACATGTGAATAGCAGCAAGGAGGTAAGAGATACAAACAAAACTACAGGCTAACTTGTGACAGCTGGCTTGGTGCACAGGGTACTGTCAAGCTGGAATAGAAAGGGGCCTTCTCCAAACTTTTATTACAAAGTCTTTGTCTGCTGTATTATTAATAATGCTCTTCACTGGAAAAACTTAAACTCCATAATTTGGAGGGGAGGTCCACATACTTTTGGCCATTTGGTTACTGAGATGATTAGTTGACCACAAAGTAATAATAATAATATGAATAAGGGCCGGTTCACACTGGGGCGACCCGACTTGCCGGGGCGACCCTTGAAGTCGCGGCGCGCAGCTCGCACCGTGACCTCGGAGTGGCATGCACGGACTTCATATCATTGAAGTCTATGCAGGTCGCTCCAGGTCGCCCCAAAATAGCACAGGACCCTTTTTCCAAGTCGGAGCGACTTGTGTCACTCCTATTAGAATGGGTCCTGTGCTAATCTATGGGCAGGCGACCCTGACAGGTCGCCCCAGTGTGAACGGGGTCTAATCCAGCAATTATTATTATTATTACAAATAAACATCATACATACTAACATGTATTAGCGTGTATTGAGTGTACTTAAAAAAAAAAAAATGGAAGCCCTTGAAAAAAATGCCCTCGCATAATATAGAAAGGCATGATATCATTCCAGGACCACTTAATTGCACATTATTATTAATAATTAAAGAACGTCTGACAGCTGGTAGGTAGATAGCCATTCGATGGGACTGATTTGCAATATTTCAGTTTGATGAAACAATTAAAGTAAATCGAAGAGAGACGAGGCAGATTGATTCAATAGATAAGGAGACAGAAAGGTCCTCACGGTGACATCCAATAACCGGCCCACAGTTTGTAAGCCTCTGCAATGTACATATAAATCTAGATTTCTATTATTTTTTTAATTACTTGGTATGTATACAAATCCAACAGTATATACCCATCATTTTTACATTTTGCAATTCACATCAGTCCTGCTCCCAACGTGGTTTAAAGGCCAACAAAACCTTCAGTTAAAACTTCAGGTACATTAAAAAAAAAAAGTTACAAAGCAGAGTTTCCACCGGGTCCCCGGTCTTTCTCCTTATCTACTCAACATTCTAGTAGGAATTTTTATGTTCAGAACACAAGGGAACTTTTAGTTTAAATCAATTTAATACATTTATGGTGCAAAGTCTTAGGCCCGCCATACACGGTTCAAATGTCGGCCGGCTCAGCAGGAACCGGCTGAGATTCAAACCATTAATGGGCAGGCTGAATGTTCCAAGTAGATTAATCAATCAACTTGGGTACAACCAAAGTTGCAGGCAGCTCAGCCAAACAATTCCAATCTCAATTGAGTGGTAGGGCGGCCTCCTTCTCACAGGGCCACACAATGGCGTCCTCTCCCTACAGCACGGGAGCTGGATCACGATCAACTCACACATCAGTGGACACTGCCATGTCAATACAAAAACCCAGCCTACTAGATCTGGGCACCATAGCAGCAGGCATTAAGGACCTCTTGTCTGCCACCATTACAGACCTGCGCCATGACATCCAGGCGCTGGCAGACAGGGTGCAGGAAATGGAGAGAACGACTGCACACCAAGGCTCGGCAATCCGCTGAGTGACTCAATCAGTGGATACCCATATGCTGCAGCTCCAGGATATGCACAATTATCTTGAGGATCTGGATAACCACGGGAGATGACACAACCTCCGCTTTTGCGGTCTACTTGAATCAGTGGAACCAGACCAATTGCTTTCTACAGTGGGGAGAATATACAATAATCTTCTAGACAGACCTCCTTCTACGCCCATCAAGATGGAGCGCATTCACAGCGTCCTACACCTTAAAGGTAGGGAGTCTGATCCACTACGAGATGTGGTCTTCTGCTTTGTTGATTATGGCCTGAAAAAGGAGATTGTGGTGAAAGCCTGCAATAGGATCAATATCTCCCATACAGGAGCAGACATCCATATCTTTCAAGACCTTTCCAACATAACCCTCCAACATTGCAGAGACCTCCGCCCCTTGCTGGATTAGCTTTTCACCAGTGGAATCCATTATAGGTGGAAGTTTCCTTTCTGCCTCTCGGCTTCCACTCAAGGCCGTACCGCCCATCTTAGAGTTCCAGAATACCTGCAATCGTTTTGTGAGACCTTGGACATTCCACTAATTGATGTGCCTAACTGGTACACCAAATTCCGTTCATTCTCCAAAAGACCCTCTCTAGGGAAGAGCTGATGGAAGTGCAGGATCAGAGATTTAGACGCCAGCGCACCCCAGCTAGAGAACGCCCTCTAACCAGCCACTTGGGGCCCACAAAGTCTCCAGATCATCGCAGAGTGCGCCGAGACAACTGAAGCTTTCTTTCTTGTTCTGTGGTTCCTCAGATAAGTACTAAGCTTTACACACCACTGACAACCTCAACTCTGATTTTTCTGACCACCTGCTTAATTATTTCTATCAGCATTTTTTTCTTTTTTGCTCCCCCATGTGGTATGGAAATGTTCTCCATTACAGAAACGATATGCAATATTGACTGGAGGACACTCTTCACTGTTCATCCCAAAAAATATGGCTCCTACTATCCCCCTCTGGGTCACAATTTAGTGGCTGTGGTTCAATTCTTGCCCCTTACCATCCAAAACACACCCTTACAACTGCTAACTTGTGGAGAATGTACCTGGATAACTACTCCCCCAAGTTTGCATCCTATGGGACTAACTGCCGTTGCTCATAGGTCTCTATCTTTAAATTTGGTGGCCTTAAATGTACGCTATGATGTTTGAGATCTCCTATAATGTGTCTCACGATCCTTGCTATCTACCTTTTGCCCTTCTACTTCCCATCTGCTTACACCTCACTGAGTTTATATAATTTGTCTTACTTGTTTGTTGCTTTAACCACTTAAAGATTTTACCCCCTTCCTGACCAGGGCCTATTTTGCGATTCGGCACTGCGTGACTTTAACGGACAATTGCGCGGTCGCGCGACGCTGTACCTAAACGAATTTGACGTCCTTTTTTTCCCCACAAACAGAGCTTTCTTTTGGTGGTATTTGATCACCTGTGCGATTTTTTGATCATGCGCTATAAGCAAAAAAAGAGCGTCAATTTTGCAAAAATAACAATATTTTTCACATTTTCTTATATGAAATTCCCCCCCAAAAAAATGTAAAAATCAAAATTTTTGTAACATTTTCGGCCAATTTGTTTTATGCTACCTATGTTTGCTAAAAAAAATTGCAAAAAGCGTATTTTGATTGGTTTGTGCAAAAGTTATCGCGTTTACTAACAAAGGGAAAGATTTTTGTCATTTTTGTTGTTTTGTTATTTAACGCGTAATGGCGGCGATCTGCAATTTTTTTGCGGTACTGCGACATTGCGGCGGACAGATCGGACCCTTGACTGACATTTTTGACACTTTTGGGGTTACCAGTGACATCTCTACAGTAATCAGTGCTATACATATGCACTGTTACTGTAAAATTACACTGGCAGTGAAGGGGTTAACTTTTTTTGAGAGGGAGGGGTTATGTGTGTCCCTAGGGGCGTGATTCTAACTGTGATTGGCTGTGGCTTGAGGTGTAGGAACAGTGATCAACGGTCCTACATAGTAGAACCGTATGATCACTATTCCTACACAGGGGAGAATGACAGGCGGCTTGTTTACATCAGCCGCCTGCCTTTCTCCCTCTCCACCGACGATCGCAGAGTGACCGGCGGACATCGGGTCCGCCGGTCACACGCGCGCGGGGGGGGGGGGGGGTCCGTGACCGAGCGGGAGTGGGAGCGCGCCTCCGGCGGCGTGCTCGCTCCCTAGAGCCCTCACAGGCTAGCGACGTAGTCCTACGTCGCTCTGCCTGTGATGGGCTGACTGCTGCAGTAAATATACTGTGAGCAGTCGGCAAGTGGTTAAGTGTACCTCTGAGATGTGGCTCATGGAGTAGGACTCTTTCACATTGGTTTAGTCCCAATGTTCTTATATCTTCTGAAATTACTATTATACTATACTATTATTTATCTCTGGAGCTTCCCTTTTTAAAACTCCACGACTAACTGACAGGCTATTAGCAATTCCTCATACAGTAATCCTACTATACCTTGCACTTAATATTCTCCCTCCCTCCCTTTCTCCCTGCCTGAAGCAGTTCAGTGAAATATGCCTCTCTAGGACCACATCTCATACTCGCCTGGTGAAGGGGATGAGAGCTTGTGGTTCCCTTCTCCACATATATTATACTATATGTTTATCGTATAGTCCTAACAACAGTTTTATTTGTTTATGACAAGATTTTCTAATTCTCTCATACCTACGTTTTGTTAGTTCTGTGGATGTTACTAGAATACGGTTCTTAGGAGGGGTTAGATACCCTGAGCTATCAGCTCTGCCTCACTCCTATTCAGGGCTTTTTTTCTCACAGAATAGGTGCAGGAACTCCTCCTTTTCCGAATATTCCCTTGTCTCCGCCCCCTACCTACCTTTGAGCATCGTTCCTTAGTTCCAACCCTCACCCACCTCCCGGTACTGTCCCTTTCAGAGAATATAGAACTCAGTAACATTTGTGGTCTAAAGTAATTTGTATGGAATTTTTTAACGATAACAAGAAAAGCAGTAAAATAGATCCCCTGCAGCCAGGAACAATGGATTCCCCCGGCAAGAATGGACCACCTGCAATAAAATATCCCCCCCAGCAAAAACAGATCCCCGGCAGCAAAATCAGATCCCCCCTGCAGCCAGCATCAATAGACTCTCCAGATCCCTCCCAACAACAACTGACCCCCCACCAACAGAAGAGCCACCTCCAGCAACAATAGGTCCCCATAGCAACAACAGACCTCCCCTCAGGAAAAAATAAATCCCTAGCAGCCAGCATCAGTAGATCCTGTAGCACACCCCAGCACTTCTTGCCATTACATACATTCAGTGCTGGAGGTGCCGGAACTGCGTTACCCCACGTTCCCACTGAAAAAAAGCCCTGCTCCTATTACAAATCTAGTAACAGTAAAACACAGACTACCGATAATGTACAAACCTTACAGTAACCACTGCTCCTACCATTCCTTCTTATGCTCTTCCACCCTACTAACCCTCATCTCCTCCCCCTCTCTCTCTCCATCTCCGTCCTTTCCCATCTGACATCTGTTCCCGACCTTCCCTTCTTCCACTGCCCCTCCCCTTACCCCTTGGATCAATACTATGCCTGAGTTTATAGGCCCTAAAACCTGGAGGTAGGAGATAAGCTTTCCTTCTCCCTTTTGACTAATTTTGAGGTGGGGCCTGATGGCTCAGGGCTCCCCTGTCCCTACTATAAGCCCCTATAGCCTGTTCCCCCAATGTTTTTTATTTCTCTTTTACCCTCTCCCCTCCACCCCTCCCATATCCTCCCCCTCTTTTTTTTTTGCTCCTCCCTTGGAACTCTTCGGATCAGATATACCTTACTAATCCATAATTAATGCCAAAACCCATGGTAGCTTCCCAGCCTGAAGCAGGCAGGTTCCTCCTCAAACTAATATTCCTAAATGCACGTGGCCTTAATATACCAGAAAAACAATCTAAACTCCTGATATCCATGTGTAAAAGTAAATCTGGCCTTATTTTTTTTTTACAGGAGACTATTTTCAGAGCTGATTCTATTAAAAAACTTACTAACCCCTACTATCCTGCTATTTTCTATGTCATGAACCAGACTTCAAAGTCTAAAGGGTTTCTATAGCTATCTCCAAACATTGTCCCTTAACATATCTGACTCTCTAGTGCATGCAGATGGGTGCTACTTATCCTGAAAGGGGAAATCCGAAGTAAACCTATTACATTAGCAAATATGTATGCTCCCAACACACAACAGGTTTCCTTTTTCCAGTCCACACAACAGCTTCTAATGTCCTTCTATGAAGGTATCCTAATTTTGGGGGTGACGTTAGCCTCTCTCTTAATCCCATCCCGGACACATCTAATGGGGCCTCCTCCATACCTTATAAGGCTTTTTCGCACAATCAAAACACATTTAAAAGAACTACTCTTACATGATAGCTGGCGAACTTTGAACCCCAAAGAGAGAGATTTTACCTTTTACTCTGTTCCCCACCATTGCTATACCAGGGTATACTATTTTTTCATCACATAAAGAGACCTTTCCCTGCTACATAAAAAATCTATTGACCCAATGTACCTCTCTGATCATCATCCTATCTCCTACTATTCCCAGATGTAACTTCTCGCCCATCTGCTTGGCGCTTCAATCCCTCTTTGCTGACTGATCCCGCAGTGGTCCCCTCCATTTGTATCCGCCTCCGCCTTCCTTGAGAACAAATCTTCAGACGCCTTGCCACTAACCTTGTGGCAAACCCATAAATGTGTCATTACAGGGGAGATGATTGCCTTTAACTCCGCGAAGCAGAAAGCTCAGCAAGCTTGCTTAAATTATATGCTTGCCCAAATTCACTCGCTAGAAGGATCTAAAGACCTGCACACTCTTATGCAAGCTATAGCCGACCTCCTAGACGAGCTAGGCAAGGTCACAGAACCCAAGTTTATCCTAACCCAAAAATTGTTTTATGAGTTTGAGAACAAATCAGGGAAACTCTTAGCAAGGGCGCTACAATCCAAAGAGGCATCTGCAACAGTCCACTCCTTAGCAGACTCAATGGGCCGCTCTGTGGTCTCTAACGAAGCCATAGCAGACCAGTTTATATATCATTCTATATTATTAATATTCAATATTATTCTAAGCTGTACAACCTCTCCTCCTCAGAGCAACTGAGAGAGGGACTCAATAGACAAGACATGATTTCTGACTTCTTACAGCAAACTTGGCCCTACACCCTTGGAGGCTCAAGAAGCCGAGACACTATAGCACCCCTTTTCTATAGAGGAAGTTACAACGGCGCTCAAGCAACTGAACGCGAGTAAGAGCCCCAGCCCAGATGGTTTGATGGTAGGTTATTACAAGACCTTCTCAGACTCCCTTTTATCCCGCTTCCTATCGGTCTTCAAATCTCTCTCATCCCACCCCCATCTTTCCAGGATCTACTAGGAGCCCACATTACAGTAATTCCCAAGACAGGCAGAGACCCAACTTTGGTCACTAACTACAGACCAATGTCGCTCTTAAATGTAAATATAAAATTATTTGCAAAAATTCTGGCCAACCGTATACTCCCTTTACTTCCAAAAATTTATTTTCTCTCTAACAAGTTGGCTTCATACCAGGGAGAGAAGCAAGGGATAACACCATAAAAGCTATTTTTATACATCATTGGCTCACTTCTTCTAACCTGCCGGGCTTCTTCCTCTCACTGGATGTGGAAAAAGCGTTGGACAGAGTGGCCTGGGATTATATGACGGCTGCACTCAGAGCAATGGATTATGAGAACATATGCTTCACTTTATTCTTACTCTTTACTCTAATCCCACTGCTAAAGTCTGTGTCAATGGCCATCTGTCAGACGCCTTCTCCATCTCCAATGGGACCCGGCAGGGTTGCCGCCTATCCCCCCTCATTTTCGTTCTGACCATGGAGCCGTTACTTTCCAGATTACGGCTAAACCCCGACATTGAGGGGATTTCCATATCGGGCCATACCCATAAGATTGCTGCCTTTGCGGGCGACGTCCTTTTGTTCCTTACAGATCCTCATGTTACCATCCCCAACCTTCTCAAGGACTTCTCTCTATTCAAAAAATTAACAAACCTCCAGATCAATTTCAGCAAATTTCATGCTCTAAACGTTTCCTTACTACAATAGACAGTAGCACTTTGTCAAACCAACTCCCCTTTCACCTGGAAACATGATGCAATTACATAACTAGGTATTAAACTCCCGGGGAAGTTAGCAGACATTTATACTTAAAACTCTTTACCAATCCTCAACAATATACACTATAGACTTACGGACTTGGACTTCAGGCCTCTTCTTCTGGTTTGGCAGAGCAGCCATAATCAAAATTAATATTCTACCCAGATTGTCTCATGCAAACGATACCCTTACAGCTTCCCAAAGCTTTCTTCTCATCGTTCAGGCAGGCATGCTCCACTTTTTTGTGGGGAACAAAATGCCCTAGAATAATCTTTGATAGGCTAACTGTCCCTAAGATCTTGGGAGGTATAGGCCTGCCTGACACAGTTCACTATCATTGGGCCTGCCACCTGTCACATGTGGTAGATTGGAAGGTTCATTCCCGGGTCAAGGCATGGGTGCCATTGGTACATGCACTATCACCTATTCCTTTGCACCAACTCCCATGGACAGCACCAAGTCATGTACTTCGAGATTGTCAGACTCACCCACTAATTAGCCCCACCCTACAAATCTTCCAGGCAGTTTGCTAGAAGCACGACCCTTCCTCCTCTTTGGGCCCGTTAACCCCTATCAAACACAAACCAGATTTCCTTCCAGGTTTATTAGATACCTTCCTTGCTGACATTTAGGCTTATACTCACGTACGGGCGGAGCACTTTTTCGAGAAGGGAGCTTTCCGGACTCACTCTTCGCTTGCTTCCCAAATGTTAAATAATTAATTTACTCTCTGGTCCTACCTACAAATAAGGCACTTTTTAGGACACCCCACTCTCATCTCCCTATTGTCGAGGCCATGCATGCCTTTTAAAGCCATATGTACATGAAAAGAACCACAAAGGCATTAATTTCAGATATCTATGCGATAAAGTTTGCGGACTGCCAACCTGTCTAACAAGGCTTGTCAACAGTGGCACGGAGACCGTAACACACTTTCTCAAAGAAAGATTGGAAGCATATCTTCGTTTACATACACAAGGGGAAAGTCAATGTCTCAGCACAAGAAAACAAATTCAAAATTACTTTTCGATGGTATAGACTCCCTGCCCGATTATATAAGATCCTGCCAGCTTTCCAACCTACATGCTGGAGATGTAACAATGAGTTGGTTTTTTCCTGCATATATGGTGATCCTGCACGGCCCTCCAAACTTACTGGAAGGAGGTTCATTGCCTCATTGCGTATATACCCAACTTATACGCTGTACTTCTCTCCAGCCCAATATCTGCTACACTCCACATCACTCCCACTTACTACCGGTCCCTGGCTATGCATTTAGTCAATGCAACAAAAATGTGTATACCTGTATTATGGCACACAAACACTCCCTCAACAGTATCAGACTGGCTCTGACTCATTGGAAAAATCACTGAATTGGAGGAGCTTGTCCATTAGGCACAGGAGACACCTGCAAAGTTTACAAAGACTTGGGCATGTTGGCTCCATTTTGTACAAACAGCAGAGTACACACAAGCTCTGGTCCACTCATGATTGCTCCCATTGTCTGGCCTTGAAGGGGTGGATGGTAAATTGTTATACCCCCCTTTCTCTTTTTCTCTTTGGTTTGCCATCACAAATGAATATACTGTGTCTGATCCCCTGCCTTCCACTTTAATCCTACAACCCCTGCCCCATCTCTCCGTTTCCTTTCCTTTCTTCCTTACTCTCTTCGCTAACCTCTCCCATTCCCATCATTCCCCCTTTTTTATTTTTTTATTTTATCTCTTTTCCTTTCTCTTCTTTCCTCCCCCGCCCTGTCTGGTAGACTTCACACTAAACAATCCCACACAGTCTTCATACAAGGCTGGGCCAACACATGGCACTCCGGCTTTCCAGTCCTTAGGCTCTTTTCCTTTCTCCACATCGAGGCTGATGTTCATGCCCAGGTTACCTCATCCAGTTCAGATGCTATACATTTCATATTCTCGCACTCCTGTCTTTTCTTTTCTTTCTTAACACCTACGTTTCACGGCTCCTGACGAGAATTACCTGCTGACCTACTTAAGGTCTCATTGTTTTAACTAATTTATTCCCTTGCATTTAATGTATTTCTCATTTCTACATTTGGTTAAATTGTGAATTCTCTTCAACCAGTTTGTGGATATGCCTACAATGTACATACCGATTGTTATACTTTTTGTTGGAATTCCAAAAAACCTGAATAAAATTTATTGGAAAGAAAATATTATTAACCACTTAAGCCCCAGAAGATTTTACCCCCTTCCTGACCAGGGCCTATTTTGCGATTCGGCACTGCGTGACTTTAACGGATAATTGCGCGGTTGTGCAACGCTGTACCTAAACGAATTTGACGTCCTTTTTTTCCCAGAAACAGAGCTTTCTTTTGGTGGTATTTGATCACCTGTGTGATTTTTTGATCATGCGCTATAAACAAAAAAAGAGTGTAAATTCTGCAAAAATAACAATATTTTTCGCATTTTTTTATATGAAATTCCCCCCCAAAAAAATGTAAAAATCTAAATTTTTTAACATTTTAGGCCAATTTGTTTTATGCTACATATTTTTGGTAAAAAAAAAAAAATCGCAAAAAGCGTATTGTGATTGGTTTGCACAAAAGTTATTGCGTTTACTAAGGGAAAGATTTTTGTCATTTTTGCTGGGTTTTTTTTAACGAGTAATGGCGGCGATCTGTGATTTGTTTTGCGGCGGACAGATCTGACCATTGACTGACATTTTTGACACTTTTGGGGTTACCAGTGACATTACTGCAGTAATCAGTGCTATACATATGCACTGTTACTGTAAAAATGACACTGGCAGGGAAGGAGTTAACTTTATTTGAGAAGGAGGGGTTAAGTGTGTCCCTAGGGGCGTTCTTCTAACTGTGATTGGATGTGGCTTGAGGTGTAAGAACAGAGATCAACGGTCCTACATAGCAGAACCGTATGATCTCAATTCTTACACAGGGGATAATGACAGGCGGCTTTGTTTACATTAGCCGCCTGCCTTTCTCCCACTGTAACGGACAATCGCGAGTGCCCGGCGGACATTGGGTCCGCCGGGCACACGCGCTGGGGGGCCCGTGAGCGAGAGGGAGCGCGCCTCCAGCGGCGCACGCTCACTCCCTAGAGCCTCACAGGCTAGCGACGTAGACCTACGTCACTTTGCCTGTGAGGGGCTGACCACCGCAGTAAATAGTCGTTAGGCAGTCGGCAAGTGGTTAATATTAGACAGGATTTATAAAGTGCCAACAGTCTGCGCATCACTTTTTAACATGAGGGCAGACTGTACAGTTACAATAAAATTCAATACATTAGGAATCAGAGGGCCCTGCCTGTTAGAGCTTACAATCTAGAAGGGAGGGTCAAGTGATACAGAAGGTAATAACTGTGGCGGATGAACTGATGGAGAAACTAAAAGTACAGTTGTTAGGTGGGGGCAGAATAGGCAGAGAAGAGAAGAGAAGAGAAGAGAAGGGTTTTCAGGGATTGTCTAAAAGCAAAAATAATAGAAGATAGATGGACAGATTGGGGTAGGTAGTTCCAGAGGGTGGGAGAGGCTTGAGAAAAGTCCTGGAGGCAAGCATGGGAGGAGGTGACAAGGGGGCTAGAGGGCAGGAGGTCTTGGAAGGAAGTTTTGAGGACTTGAGACTTGCTTGACTTGAATTAATAAAAGACTCGACTTGACTTGGTATTCATGACTTGAGACTTGACTTTGACTTGAGACGTATGACTTGAAATGACTTTACTTTTTTAAGTTATTAAATATTTGCATTTTCTCAAGATGTGTTAAAGCAAAATTAATGTGCCTGTTATGTTTCTGACACCACAATCACTTAAAACGCCTCAGTTTGTTCTTATTTTTAGGACACTGGCTGTTTAACAATGGAAATACTTAACATGTTTTTAGTGACTGTGGTGTTGATGACTGGACAAAGGATTTTGAGCTGTTTGGGCATTCAAAGTGTTTCTTTAATATGCCAAGAAAAAAGCACTAAGCAGTTTTGTTAATGTTGAAAATAAAACAAAACCTTTCCTGACCACTGACTTACTGATTTAAAGGTTAAAATTGGGGTAGATCAGTATTTTGACTTGATTTGTGACTTGACCAAAATAAATGACTTGACTTGACTTGCTTGACTTCTAGCAGGGACTCGACTTGACTTGCTTGCTTTTCGCCACAGTAACTTGGGACTTGCTTGAGACTTGAAGGTTAAGACTTGAGACTTGCTTGTGACTTGCACATGTATGACTTACTCCCATGTCTGCCATTACCATCTACCCTGATACAGCAAAAGAAACTCTAGAACGCCGCAGAGCAGAACTCCGACTTTTCTATAAACTACAGGAGATCAGAGCGACCTACAGATGGGAAATCCCCGCTTGTCTCATTGCCACTAAGGACGGCCGCTACTCCAAGTTGCACTCTGCAGAAGAACTTGAGAAATTCTGCATGGATATTCAGATCAATCCACCGAACCTGCCAGGCTGGCAAGACCATCTTCCTGTCCTTGCACCCCTCCTGGAACATCAATGGCAAAGGGCATCTCAGAAACTTCATTTCAGTACTCCAGGATATTCGCATAAGCATGGGTGAGAGCTTCCCTTAATACCGCTTGACTGCGTTACAGCTCCTGTTGAGCTAATGGTTATTGACCGCACTTTTTGCAGCATCATTGAGACATTGCTTCTACCAGGGGGGGCAGACTGGCAACTTTTGGTCCAGGGGGCAAGTACAAACTAGAGTCCCATGGTGCAGCCCCCCTCCCACTCTCCCTCTTCCCGTCCTCCTCTTGACCCCCATTCCAAGCTGAAGCCCTGCTCCAGGTGCTCTCTACTTACTGGCTGAATCCGAGTTCCCGACCTGGGTTGGAGCTGGCCAGGGGTGAAGAGTCTCCAGTGGGGCATGGAACCAGCCTGTGCTCAGACCCAGTTTACACCATCCATGCTGGAGGGGGAGGCCGGAACTCTGTCCTGGTCTTCATCCCGCACTCAGTAGGTCACTGGTGGGGACTTTTTACTTCTCTTCACCAGGTATCCTTTAGGCATGTCTGTGGCAGAAGCAGTGCAGCCTTTTTACGGGGCATCAGAGTGGCCCAGGGGGCAATTTCCCCCCTGCCCCCTGGCCCAGTCCTCCCCTGGCTTCTACTCCCTGCATCTTATGTGCTCAGCTACTCTCACAATCCTGCTAGGATATGCTGCTATCTTCAATAATGTTACTGTTCCCACTTTTTTTAAGATCTCTGTGCTCAGAGATGATTATCTCCCCTGTATCCCCTCCGGTTAAATGCTCTTTCTTGGACTTACAGTCCTGTAATGATGTTTTGTTACCTGATACAGTTATTGTTTGGTTTTCTATAGCCCCCCTATGGAATGTGGGGACTCCCCTGAGTCGCTCTGGGTGGTGCTTGAGAATATTTCTCCTGGCATCTCCAGAGATAGGCTTGGGGGTTACTCCCCCACTCTGCCACGGCAAACATATGCGGGACTTAACAGATGGTATCTGGTTCTTTATCTTTATTTTTTCTTTCTCTCCCCCTCTTTCTCAACAAGCTGTCCCTTTTTCTTACCCCTCACCTAGCTAGTAAAAGACACCAGCTAATGCAAGAACTACAGCGCTTGTTTCGAAACACGGTGTTCCTACAAGAAACCTCCTCAGTAAGACTAACTTCTAAAACATACCCCACGTGGTATTATAGCCTATCAGATATTCGAAAAGCCAAAGGTGTGGCCATTGATTTCCACAGGAATCTTTTCTTTAGACTGCAAGATATGAAGGTAGACCCTCCTGGCAGATATTTATTCTTGAAATGGAACTATTGGGAATATTGGCAAGTTGAATTCTTCGCTCGCACATTAGAGATTCTGAAAGTCTTCTCAAAAGAGCTCTTGATAGTAGCAGGAGATATTAATCTTGCTATCGACCCCTATCATGACACCTCCTGTTCCACTTCAAACATCTCTAATAAAAAAGTGACATACCTAAGATGACGCTTAAATGACCACCAACTAAGTGACTATTGGCGGATAGTACACCCAACAGATCAGGACTACTCTTACTATTCTTAACTTCATACCTCTTACTCGAGAATCAAGTACATTTTCGTGGACCATTATAACTTGGAATGGCTTAGAGAAGCTGCTAATGATGTAGGTACACTTTCTGACCATGCACCCACCTCGACACGCATCTCCATACCAACCATCCCCCCCCATACCAATACCATGGAAACTCGAGGACTCCCTTCTCTCTAACCCTACGGATGTCGGGGACCTTTTCAATCATCTTCAACACTACTTTGCTGAAAATGTTAGCGAGAACATCTCTCCTGCACTCAGCTGGGAGGCTCACAAGGCCTTCTTAAAAGGTAAGATGATAGAAATAGGCTCTCGTAAAAAACAATAACATGCTTTCGCTCTCCGAGAGACGCTGAAACAGGTTTGGGAGCTAGAATGCCTCCATAAAAGTAACACTGACCATGCTACTCTCCGGAGACTTACTAAAAAATGGAAAGAAAATGGAAGAAAATCTCCTTCATGAGCATAAACGAGCCTGCCAGCTAGTGCGCAGAAAGATATACGAATGGGGAAATAAGCCAAGTAAATTGCTAGCGTGGGCTCTTAAATCAAAAAAGTCAGCTCTTTTTATTTCTAAGATTAAATCTAGATCCAACTCCATGGTACAAACTTCAACAGATATAGCCAAAGTATTCAGGGATTTTTACCAACACCTCTATAATGTTCAAAAAGAACACCCTGCAACTGACCCTGCCACTCATAAGATACTAATAGATGACTTCCTGTCCAAATCTAACATGCCCAAAATCCCATTTGAATCTTTGAATCTACTGGAACTACCCATATCAGGAGATGAAATCAGTACTTCTATCAAAGACTGGGTCTCTGGTAAAGCCCCTGGGGCAGATGGGTTCACTGCTAAATATTACAAGACCTGCCAACACATCCTGACCACTCCCTTGACAAATTATGCCAACTTCGTGTCTGATGAGGGCTCTTTCAGACCCGAAACCTTGCACGCACACGTCACTGTCATCCCCAAACCGGGCAAGGACCCAACATGCTGCGGAAGCTACAGACCTATCTAGCTACTAAATATTGACGCTAAGATATACACGAAGGTCTTAGAGAACCGCTGCTTCCGAAATGGGTATCTCCAGACCAGACAGGCTTCACTCCAGGCAGAGAGGTCAGAGACAATTCTCTTAGGACGTTAGTGCTAACAGCATATGCACGTCTCGGTTCCCAGCCCACCCTGTTACTTTCTACAAATGCTAAAAGATTATTTGACAGGGTGGACTGGGAATACTTGCTGTAGGTCCTGACTTAAGCATTTCAAATGATTCCTAGTTACTTCTCCCTCCTCCACTCTATTATTAAGAAGTATGTTTGGAAGTGCTTCAAGCCCCGACTGTCCAGATCTATTCTGTGTAGATCCAAAAAACAAGGTGGCATTGCCCTTCCGGACTTCAAACATTATTACCACGCAGTTGTGCTAAACAGAATTGCAGACTGGTTCTTCCACTCCGCCAGCAAAATTTGGATCCAATTGGAACAAGATCTTTCTCGCTCCTCATTGCAACTATTGCCTTGGATCCCAAAAAAGCTCAGGGATCTGCCCCCCTCCTCATCACCACTTACCTACTCATCTCTTGATATCTGGGACTCAGTCCAGCAGAAGTTCAGAGGAGATTTTAACATGCTATCTATCCTGGGCCACATGTACCTCTCTCCAGGTCGACTTGACACAGGCTTTTCAACCTGGGATAATACTCCACATCTCTACCTACATCACATTGTCCATCAAGGGAAACGCAGACCACTATGCCAACCTAAAACATCCGCAACAATCACAGATCTGAATAAGTGGCATCACTTACAACTGTCTCAGTTTATCCGCACACTTCCAAAGCCTCTCAGCTCATTTAAAGATCTTACTCCTATTGAACACATCTTTGCTGCAATCAAAACACCGTCTAAAGCATGGGTGTCCAACCTTTTGGCTTCTCTGGGCCACATTGGGTGTAGACAAATTTTCTCGGGCCGCATATGAAATATATACTATAGTTAAGGTATAAAAGTAATAAAACGCTGCTGCCCCCCTCCCCCCCTCGCACTAATTTAACACAATTTGAGGATGATCAAATGAAATGGAATCAGTATACGGAGGTTTACTTCTTCTGAGAGATAATAAAGGAACACTCTAACCACCATGACCACTTCAGTGATTTGAAGCGGTCATAGTGGTAGGAGTCAGAAACACTGAACAACACAACTAGTTATTAAAAAAATATTGCAACAATTTGCACACGCTTATGCACATACTGTACCTTTTCTACTTATTTTGCAGACTGCTGGCCGGTACTGCTGGTGCAGTTACTGCCTCTACATACAGTTAGTTGGAAGCCGCTGTGACCGTGCCCCTGACTCAACTTTCTTCCTCCCCAGCAAAAAAAAAATTGTCAGTGGACAGTGGGCCGCATTGCCTGCGATTCCGGGCTGCATGCGGCCCGTGGGCCGCAGGTTGGACATGCCTGGTCTAAAGGTATCCCACAATTTTATGTAGCTCTTCAACCCTTGGAACGCTCTGATTATCCCCTCTACCTGACATCTTGGGAGCACGACTTGCTGTGTACACGTTCTAACGCCCAACATGACAACATTCTAAAGCAAGCTCACACATCCTCTGTATTATCCAAAGTGGCTGAAATTAACTTTAAAATGTTAGCAAGATTGCATTATTCTCCATTGCTGTTTCACCAAAAGTACCCTGAATACTGTCCTACTGTAATGTTCTGGTACCTTTGGGTACCCTAATTACTCTTTCATAAGTGTATGCGCCCCACCATTCTCTTTTGGTAAGGTGCGCATACACCTTTAAGACTGATGCTGTCATCACTGAGCGCCGGACTGGATGGCTATTTAGATCGCCGGCTCTCACTCACATGTGTTCGTTCAAACTGCTTTGTGCCTTGATGCTAACCTGTCTTGAAGCTCTCATGCTTGCAAGCATACCTCGCTGTCGGAACCACGCTGCGCTGATCCCTGTATCCCGCTACCGGATCATCCGCTCTTGCCGAACCTCTCCTCTGCTACATTGCTATTAGTGATAAGTACCCCACAGGGGAAACCTCTATAACTTTCATACTAAAGTTTACACTATCTAGCTCTGCATACTAAGGACTATTACTACATCTGCATTATATAAGATTGCTAGCTCTTGAGCCTACTACCACCTGTTCTTGCACTGGGTTGATCTCTCTTGTATGTCCACCTGCTACTCTGTCATCTGCTACCATACATGATTGCTAAACCTATCTGCATCCCATCTGCTACTATCTTACTTTCAAGAACATTTCCTTTCAAGTGTCTGTCATCTACCATCTCTACCCAACTTGTCTCTTCAGCCTATCATCACTGTGTTACTATACACATAAGTCACTCTAGGAAACATCTTATTGAGTGTGTGTATTTACTTGCTGAATTGAGATCATCCACACATGATGAGTCATTGAGAGTTGGGATTGGTGTCTCAGCGTTTCTCTACATGACTACTGAAGTGGAATATTTCTGCAGCTGAAAATCCACATCATACATAAAACGCAGGAGCGTTACACCTACGTGCTGGTGGGGCTGTGATGTGGGGGCCACCCATGCTAACATCTAGTGGTCCTGCCCACTCGTATGACCATTTTAGTCAGATGTCAGATCTCTAGTTTCACAAATAGCTGGAGTTTGACTCCCAGATAATCTCTGGTCTGTGCTCTTCCATTGTTCCAAAGAATCTCCTAAATCCTACAAACACTCCATTACTCCCTACCTACTGAATGCTGCCAAGTCCCTAATTCCCACACTCATGTAAGATGAAAGAGAAAGACACAAATCCCTACCATCAGGTCCTGGTTACAAGCAGTTGAAAATACCTCTACTAAGGAAGACCTCACCTCCGTACTCCATAATACCCAAACTTCTTTCAACAAGATATGGGCATGTTGGCTGGCCTTCAAGTCCTCTCCAAGATATGTTGTAATCATGAGCTCCAATTAGAACCAATCCTGTCTGAATAGTCATGATCTTGCTCTAGGCTTTGTCAGTACGGGTATTTGTAATTACTGTATCACAGTTCTATAATTGGTAATATGTTGTAATCATAATCTGTGTTTATTGCAACTCTTCCTCATTCAGCACTACCCACTCTCCCTTCCTACCCCCATCTCCCCTGCCACTCCTCTGTCTCATAGTTCTATTCTCCCCCTTTTTTTTCTCTCTTTCTTTGCCTTTTCTATTTTCTGGACAAAATACTTGAGATGTTTAAACTTACCTCAATGTTGTATGAACCCCTATTTAAATTTATATATTACTGTATTCCCAGTTTTTATGTAACACTTCACGTTTACACATCATCTTAATAAAGATTTATTAAATTAAAAAAGAAAAACCGTGTCCTGTGCTTCCAGACATGACACATGTATAATTTTTGCAACATCTTTGTGCATTGGGGAGCCCATTCAATTGGTCTGGCTGTCTTAATGCAACACGGGTAAATGCATCACAATGGTGTGGATAGGCCCTTAAAGCATCAGAATATGGATAATAGTTAAAAAAAAAAAAAAAACACACACACAAATACAAAGAACACCAAATGAGAAATCCTAAATGACTCTAAATATATACCCTAAAAAAAAAAAAAAAATCATCTTTTAAATAAAACTAATTTCCTCTAAGCAGCTCAGTAAAAAAAATCACAAATTTCTATTTCAAAATTGGTAAAAGGTATAAACTGATGCATCCGAATAAAGAACACCTAGCCATTGGGTTTCAACAAAAGAGGTTGGGCAAGGTTCCTCTAAAGAGCAAAAACAACATAGGCAGACATTTGTGATCATCACTGATGCCCTCTGCTGGGGGCTTTCTAAAACGCATCGAAGATTGGCCATGATTATATTTTAGTCTTCAAGCCTTCTGAGAAGCCGTAGTGATGTTCAGCCATCGGCAGCATAAGTTGTGTTGGTGAACGAGAGCTATTCAGCAGCAAATACAATTAATCAACATTATTGTTCCACAAAGTGGGCATAATTATATAACACACTTCCCCATGATATGTTTGCGCGGGCATCCCCCTGGCAAAAGGACACAGGCAGAGCCCAGAGATAGTGATACTAATGAGCTCAAGTTATCATTGTAATATAAAGAAGAGGCTTAGAATAAACAGCCTCACATCGGCAGCATCTATATAGTACATAGGACAGCAGATAATTAAGTCTCTGGAGGCTACTTCTGGGAATAAAGTGTCACCAGTTCTATAGTATATCAAGGAAAGGAGGTTTAGATCTTTTAAATGAAATAAAATTGAACAAAAAAAAGTTGTACATTTCTCTTATTTTTTTTTATTTTTCTTATGCTTTTTATAAACCAAATCCTAACTGCTCCTCTCGCCCACCTCATTACAACTATATCTGCTGGTATGTGACTCCAATTAGCAGCTGACTCAGTCCAGACCTGCTAATGCGAGTGTTGTTGTCCATTTTGGATTTTTTGGAACTGTAGAGCAGAGTATGTCTTGTTCTTATCATAGCAGGTTTACAAGCCTTTTTGAGGAAAGTTTTGGAGTAGCCTCTGGCCAAAAGTCTATTCCGCAATATAGCGGCTTCAGTTTGGAAGGAACTGTCGCTGGAACATTTTCTACAGATACATAGATATTGGCTATGGGGATAGACTTTACTAAGGGTCTTGGGTGAGAGGTAGACAATTGGAGAATATTATTTCCTGCTGTGGGTTTCCGGTAGAGGCAACTTGAAAGTTCCCCATTGGATCCTTTCAAGATGGTGATGTCAAGAAAGGCTATAGATGTCAAACTATAATTAATTGTAAAGGTAAGGTTGAATTAGTTGAAATTCATTGTTTGTAAGCACTGATGCAAAGTTTCTACGGGACCATCCCAGATCATCAAAATAACATCTATAAATCTGTAATGAGTTCTGTGTCAGAGGAAGGCTTTGAGGCTTTGATTGGGAGGGGTACGTGTTCAGCAAGCAGGAGTTGATTGGGAGTGGATGTGTGCCAGAGGCAGGGTGTTATTGGGAGGCGTGTGTGTTTCAGAGGCAGGCTGTGACTGGAGGGGGATGTGTTGAAGTGACAGGCTGTGATTGGGAGGGGTGTGTATGCCAGAGGCAGGTTGTGATTGGGAGGGGGATGTTTTGAAGAGACAGGCTATGATTGGGAGGGGTGTGTGCCTGAGGTAGGCTAAGATTGGGAGAGCGGTGTGTGTGCCAGAGACAGGCTGTGATTGGGAGGGGTGTGTGCTAGAGGCAGGCTGTGATTGGGAGGGAGTGTGTGCCACAGGCAGGCTACGATTGGGAGGAGGTGTGTGCCGGAGGCAGGCAGTGATTGAGAGGGGTGTGTGTGCCAGAGGCAGTCTGTAATTGGGAGCTGTGTGTGTGCCAGAGGCAGGCTGCGATCGGGAGGGGTGTGTGTGCCAGAGGCAGGCTGTGATTAAGAGGGGTGTATATGCCAGAGGCAATCTGTGATTGGGAGGGGTGTGTGTGCCAGAGGCAGTCTGTAATTGGGAGCTGTGTGTGTGCCAGAGGCAGGCTGCGATCGGGAGGGGTGTGTGTGCCAGAGGCAGGCTGTGATTAAGAGGGGTGTGTATGCCAGAGGCAATCTGTGATTGGGAGGGGTGTGTGTGCCAGAGGCAGGCTGTGATTGGGAGGGCGATGTGTTAAAGAGACAAGCTGCGATTTGGAGGAATCTGTGATGAGGAGGGAGTGTGTGCCAGAGGCAGACTGTTATTTTGAGGGGGTGTGCCAGAGGCAGTCTGTAATTAGGAGCTGTGTATGTGCCAGAGGCAGGCTGCGATTTGGAGGAGGTGTGTGCCAGAGGCAGGCTGTGATTGGGAGGGTGTGTGTGCCAGAGGCAGTCTGTAATTAGGAGCTGTGTGTGTGCCAGAGGCAGGCTGCGATTGGGAGGAGTGTGAGTGCCAGAGGCAGGCTGTGATTGGGAGCTGCGTGTGTGCCAGAGGCAGGCTGTGATTGAGAGGGGTGTGTGTGCCAGAGACAGTCTGTAATTGGGAGCTGTGTGTGTGCCAGAGGCAGGCTGTGATTGGAGGTGTTTGTGTGCCAGAGGCAGGCTGTTATTGGGAGGGGTGTGTATGCCAGAGGCAGACTGTGATTGGGAGGGGTGTATATGCCAGAGACAGTCTGTGATTGGGAGGGGTGTGTGTGCCAGAGGCAGAATGTGACTGGGAGGGGTGTGTGTGCCAGAGGCAGGCTGTGATTGGGAGGGGATGTGTGCCAGATGCAGGCTGTGATTAGGAGGGGGTGTGTACCAGAGGCAGTCTGTAATTGGGAGGGGTGTGTATGCCAGAGACAGTAAGTGATCAGGAGAGGTGTATGTGCCAGAGGCAGGCTGTGATTGGGAGGGCGATGTGTTCAAGAGACAGGCTGTGATTTGGAGGGATGTGTTGAAGAGGCAGTCTGTGATGAGGAGGGGGTGTGTGCCAGAGGCAGGCTGTGATTTTGAGGGGGTGTGTGTCACCAGAGGCAGGCTGTGATTGGAAGGGGTGTGAGTGCCAGAGACAAGCTGTGATTGGGAGGGGTGTGTGTGCCAGAGACGGTCTGTGATTGGGAGGGGGTGTGTGTGCCAGAGACAGTCTGTGATTGGGAGGGGTGTGCCAGAGGCTGGCCGTGATTGGGAGGGGTGTGCCAGAGGCCGGCCGTGATTGGGAGGGGTGTGTGTGCCAGAGACGGTCTATGATTGGGAGGGGTGTGTGCCAGAGGCTGGCCGTGATTGGGAGGGGTGTGTGTCAGAGGCAGGTTGTGATTGGGAGGGCTATGTGTGCCAGAGGCCGGCCGTGATTGGGAGGGGTGTGTGTGTCAGAGGCCGGCCGTGATTGTGAGGGGTGTGTGTCAGAGGCAGGTTGTGATTGGGAGGGTGTGTATGCCAGAGACAGGTTGTGAATGGGAGGGGGATGTGTTAAAAAGACAGGCTGGGATTGGTAGGGGTGTGTGTGCCAGAGGCAGCTTGTGATTGGGAGGGAGATGTGTTCAAGAGGCAGGCTGTGATTGGTCGGGGGGTCATGGTGCCTGAAAAAACTATTCAATTCAGGCATGCTGTTTGTCTGTTTAGTATCCTATACAAACTGGTCACACTGATAAAGATCAGCCTCTGTGCTTTGTGTGTTCAGTTTAGAACAAAGAAGAAAGATGACTGGCAGGATCAACAAGGTACTTTAGATGGAAAAAGTACATGAAAATAAAAGAGACTGCGATTCATAAAATGCACACATTTATGAGCGCATACATACAAAAAAGAAATATTTAGGATAACATACACTATAAATAATGACAAAATGATTGATAAATAAGCAGGCCCATAGGAGAAAAGTAAAAAATTGCTTTGCTTCATAAGGATTGTACAGGTAGGAGAGCTGAAGTAGTTAAAGATGCCATGTTCAATGCAGTTAAATGAAAATTTCTCGTAGAGGTGAAAAATGCGTGCTGATTATGCAAATATGTTTGTCGCAGCTACTTTTAATTACAGGGCACAAGAATGGGAGGTTTAAGATGAAGCACAAAAATGTTCTCATTATACGGAAAAATACAACCTTTATGGGGAATAATATTGTGGGCCAAAGTGTCAGCCATACATTCGTGTACTCATGAGAATTGGACAGTTCACCTTTCTCTGAGGTCACTGTAATAGGTTAGTGGCTGTAATTGAGTAACAAATCTCTCATGTTGATTACAGCCACCTTCAACCTCTTTTATCCCAAACTCCAAGGGCAAAACACCAACAAGCAATATATATTAATATAAAGGATACAATGCACTGCAACTTTACTTAAAGCGTTTGTTCCCCTAAAAAAAAAAAAAAACATCCTATTCCCTTAAAGCAGGGATCCTCAAGCTACGGCCCGCCAGCTGTTGCGGAACTACATGTCTCATGAGGCATTGTAAAACTCTGACCTTTCCTAGACATGACTAGGCATGATGGATGTGACGGTACTCACCATCACTGGGAGTGAAAGACAGATACCTAATGGTTTGGATTGCTTCAAGTGGGACAGTAATATTTGTCAGCAATATCTCTCAAGAAATATGAAGATTTAATCCCACTTTACACTGTGAGACCTATAGCCTGTTGCCATGAAGTCTGACTCCTAAATAATCACAGTAATACGTAGATGTGTATTCCATGTACCTCAATGTAGGAGAAGGACAGACTGTCATCTTGTCATATTGTCTATCTATTAAGGTGGAATGTGGATTGTGTTAAGTCTGCCTGTCCCATTGTTAAATATTAATGAGCCCACATTGTTCTGTCCAGATGGCTAAATAATTAGTTAGGGTTAATTCAGTTTCTGTATACAATTTTATCTGCATATGATAATGTAATCAGGCAACCCCTGACCTGTGTGTGGTAATATGATCAGGAGGGGGAGGTCCATGCTGTATATAAATTCTGTGTGACTGTTCAATAAAGAGTGATTCCAGTACAAGCTAAGTTGTTGGCTAGCTTTGTATGAAGGCGGCTGGGAAAATCTGGTATATATGTTCAAGACTGTAGGAAGCCGTATACTGACGGAAGTCCACAAGCACAGTGTGGGTCATTGGTTCCGTTACAATGGAAATTGTAGTTTCTGAACAATTGGAGGACCATAGTTTGAAGACCCCTCCCCTAAAGCATGTTACACAACACAGAGCTTGTGCTGTGTAATTTGGCCCCCTGTATCACCTAACAAACCTGTCTGAATCTGCCATTTCCTACCCTCTCCTCTGTACACTGATCCCTTTGTTTCATGGCTGCTGAGCCCTGACACTGTGGTCAGTGTACGTCCCGCCATCATCTGCAGCTCTCCTCTGTCTCCCTCTGTCTTCCTCCTCCCCTCCCCGCCTGTCAGCTCTCACTAGTGCCACTCTGCTCCCCTCCCAGCTGCTACAAAATGATGTTATCTTTACACCATTCCCGCTGTTAGAAAACAACCTGTATCTGAGTTCCTGTGCTATATTTAAAAAAAGCCAGTTTCTACCTGTTTTCATAGCACCTATCGGCGCTCACATGACTCCTGACTCTCTCCTCCTTTCCTCCCTGGCTGACGTTAGAGGAAGTTCTCGGCCCAGCCTGCTGGAGTTGTCAGATGAGGAGAGAAGAGAGCTGGGAGTCATGTGAGCGCCAATAGGAGCAGTGAAAACAGGTAGAAATAAAGCACAGGAACTAGGATACAGGTTGTAATCTAACAGAGGGGATGGTATAAAAATAACAAAGTGGCTTAACAACCACTTTAAAAGAATTTTAAAAAAAGTTTTAAGTGATATGGGAAGCCAGGAGTGTTGCCCGGGTCCGTGAAGATCCAGGATGCACTTACAAGTTGGGTTGGGGGTTGCTTATGGGGCATAATGGTGAAGGTGTATTAAATTCTAGCTATGACAATTTATACATGGTGCCATATCTGTGGGATTCCTGTGGAAGCTGGAAATCACTGCAGTAGACACAAATACTATGGCTGCTAGCTTCTGGGTCCCATATCAAGCAACTTCCCTGGTGCAGGAGGTCGTCCGCTCAGCATGGGCACCATTCAGAGAACACTTTGCTTTTTTTTATAAGCAAAGTTAATTACTTGAGAGAACTCTTTAATAAATCTCAAAGTGTAAGTTCACCTTTACACAAAATCTGTAAAGGTGACCTAACCCTGGACCCCCGGTGACCCTGCTGAATTTACCTCCCATGATCCTGAGCTGTCAAGGCTAATGCAAGTCACCCAGCAATCTTAATTCTAGGTTGCTTTCTTTCCTATCAATACAGCGCTACAAGTATGGACCAGATGGATTCTAGTTGGTTAGCGCCATCACATGGATGGCGCTGACCAATGAGAATCCATCTGGTCCGTACTTGCAGCACTATTGCGAGAGGAGAGAAAACAGAAGAGATTTCAAATCTCTGGACCATTGGACGTCTTGAGGGAGCCTTGACAGCTTAGGATCCCGGGAGAGAAGTACAGCAGGGACTGGGGGACTGGGGGACTGGGGAAGGGGTTTCGGTGTTACTTCACCTTTACAGATTTTCTGTAAAATTGAACACTTTAAAAGGTAACAACAGCGGATGCCCTGAACTTGCATGTGAGATGGCTCAACACAATACAGTGCTATGAATACAATAATGTATGAGTAATACAATACAGTACGATGAATACAATGTATACAATACATTATGAGTAATACAGTACCATGAATACAATACAATACAATGTACCGGTATACAATACTGTACAATGAATACAATACAGTAGAATGTATACAATACAGTAGGGTGAATACAATACAGTTCAATGTATACAGTACAGTACGATGAATACAATACAGTATTATGAATACAATACAGCAAAAAAAAATACAATACAGTATGATGAATACAATATAGTACAATAAATACAACCTACTACAGAAAATTTTTAATTTGCAAAGAAAAATAAATGCTGTTGATATTGCTGTTAAATGACAGCTCGCAGCCACCTTCTGTTTTTTAAAAAAAAAAACAGCTGAGGATTCCCTTTACGTCATTGAGCAAATATCGTCATGTCCAGGGCCATACAATTTAGTTCTCCACCTGCTCTGAGACATACAAAAAATAGCAGTTTACTGAATCAGATCAGGCAGCGATTGCGATTGGTGGCCAGAGGTTACAGTCTATCATTACCGCTCACTGACTGGCTGCTAGAGGTTACAGCACACATTATGGCTCACTGAATATTTGCTAGAGGTTACAGCCCATGACTTCTGCTTGTTGATTGGTTTCTAGAGATTACTGTACATCAATACTGCTCACTGATTGGTTGCTAGTGTTTACTGGACATCCTTACCACTCACTAATTGGTTGCTAGAAGTTACAGCACATTATTGCTGCTCACTGATTGGTTGCTAGAGGTTACTGCATATCCTTACCGCTAAATTATTGGTTGCAAGAGATTAGTGCACATTATTACTGCTCACTGATTGGTTGCTAGACGTTACTGCATATCCTTACCGCTCAATGATTGGTTGCAAGAGGTTAGTGCACATCATTACTGCTCACTGATTGGTTGTTAAAGGTGAAAGGACATCATCTCCTCACTGCTTGCACACCATGGACTGGGGAGAAGAGCGGAGTCATCAATAGATGGAAAACTTCTAGGGATCCTAGGACTTCTCTCAAATTAGTGGAAATGCTGGGGGGGGGGGTGTTCAGTGGCAATGCTGGGGGGTTGATGGGATCAGTGGCAGTGGTGAGGGGAGGGGGGGTTGGGTGGGATTAGTTAGGAGGCAGGACACGGTAGCAAATTCTGAATCATATAGAGCAAAGCTGGATATCTTTAAGTATATAGTGGTGGTTTCTACACTGACCACCAATGTAATGGGGATTTTACAATGACTACCAATGTGAAGGCAGTTTACACTGACCACCAATGTGAAGGGGATTTACACTGACCACCAATGTGAGGGGGGATTTGCACTGACCACCTTTTTCCCGGGGGATTTTACGCCACCCACCAACATTGAAGGATTTCTACGCTGACACCAATGTAATAGGAGCATTTACACCAACCACCAGTGTGAGGAGGAATATACAATGACCTCCATGTAAGGGGGAATTTACCACCAAAAGGGAATTGTACACTGATCACCAATGTAACCGAACATTACGGCCCCTCAGCACCTGATGAAAGAGCGCGCATGTCCGTTCGGGACTTGGCTAATGCTCAGAAACGCGTCGTGCGCCTCACGCTTCCTGGTGACGTTGCCGCATCTCCTCCTTCACCTCCACATCGCAGGCATTGTTCCGGATGCCGAACATCGCTGAGGACAGCCGGCACCCTTCCTCTTGTGGCGGACGGCTGAATTGTGCACTGTCCCATGTGTGGATGGATGGCACTACCTAGAGGAGCGTCATTTATCTTTTGATGTTTACAGCCCTTAAATCGTGGCTTCTTGTGAGTTGCTGCAGTTGATATTTTATACTTCTTAATAAAATTTGTCTGCACTTAGAGCTCTTTTCCTTGTGTTCTTCTCCCTGAGTATTGTTGCTGACCATGTCCATCCCTTTATGACTACAGTGTCCCCATCTTCTGATGGCTCCTTCCAGCAGGATAATGCACCATGTCACGAAGCTCCAATCATCTCACCACTGGTTTCTTCACCATGAGGTTACTGTACTTCAATGGCCTTCACACTCACCACATCTCCTCCAATGGAGCACCTTTGGGATGTGGTGGAATGGGATATTGGCATCATGGATGTGCAGCCGACAAATCTGCAGTGATGCTATCATGTCTCTATGGAGCAAAATCTCTGAGGAACGTTTCCAACACCTTGTTGAATCTATGCCACGAAGAATGAAGGCAACAGGGGGTCCAACCCGGGACTAGCAAGGTGTACCTAATAAAGTGGCTGGTGAGTGATTATGGCAAGGGATAAATTAGGGGCAGGCTTGCCTGCAGGGAGCCCACTCATCCTTAAAGGCACAGGGACATATTGGATGCTCAGCAAAAGTACAATGGCAGCTGAAGACAATCATTAAGTCTTTACGCTAAGTCAGCGAATAAAGTCCAGGCCAAGGTCAGTACCAAAGGTGGGCAGAAAATATATACAGGCAAGGTTATCAAGAAGCAGGTCAGAGGAAAGGCAGGTTATAATGGATACTACATGCAGGTATCCAGCAAGGATGATCAGATCAGTGGGATGTACCTTAATAAATCAGGAACCAGGCTGAATAACCGCTTCCGGATCGCCCCCCGACACAGATATACAGAGGCAGGCAGCCCCTCCTGCGTGAACTGACGTAGGGCTACGTTGGTTGCGCCACTGCAGCTAGGGGGTGAGCCAGGACTCCGATGCACGGGTCAGGCGGCTCCGATTGCCACCTGCCACCCGCGATCGCTCCCTGCTGAGAGAGAAGAACGGTCTGCTGTTGTAAGCACAGCTGACCGTTCTTCTCCCTGGAATGATCACAGAACGCCTGTGATCCTTCTATATAGGATCACAGGTCTCTATGGTCATTTCACAAGCCCCGCCCCCACAGTTAAAATCACTCCCCTAGGTACACATTTAACTCTCTGATCACCCACAGTGTTAACCCCTTCCCTGCCAGCGTCATTATTACAGTAACAGTGCATATGTATAGCACTGATTACTGTAGTAATGTCACTGGTCCCCCCCAAAAGGTTCAAAAATGTCAGTTGGGGATCCGATCTGTCCGCCGCAATGTCCCAGTCCCGGTAAAAATCGCAGATCGCCACCATTACTAGTAAAAAAAACAATAAAAATGACATAAATCTTTCCCGTAGTTTGTAAACGCAATAACTTTTGCGCAAACCAATCAAAATACGCTTTATTGCGATTTTCTTTACCAAAAATATGTAGCAGAAAACAAATTGGCCTAATAATGATGAAAAAATGTGATTTTAAATTTTTTTGGGGGGAATGTTATAGAGCAAAATGTGAAAAATATTGTTATTTTGTTTCAGAATTGTCGCCATTTTTGTGTTTATAGCGCAAAAAAAATAAAAATCGCGCAGGTGATCAAATACCACCAAAAGAAAGCTCTATTTGTGGGGAAAGAAGGACATCAATTTTTTTTAGGTACAGTGGAGAACGACCGCGCAATTGTCAGTTAAAGTAACGCAGTGCCCAATCGCAAAATAGGGCCTGGTCATTAAGGGGGAAAATCCTTCCGGTCCAGAAGTGGTTAATGAGTTATGAGAACACCTTTCACCTGGAGAGGGATAGGAGATCAAAGTCACATCTCCGTTATGCCGGCGGCACACATTGCCCAGGAAAAAAAAAAAGAAATCTTTAGGAAATTTGCAATGTTATGATCTGCCACGCTTGATGGATTGTGCTGTACGTGTTTATTGAAATGGAGCTTTTCCTGCTGCTATCAAATGGAAACTGCATTTCTCTACATGTTGGGATGTGTTACTCCGCTTAAAGCTCTCGTTCTATTAAATCAGACTCCAGAATAAAAAAAGGAGAAAGAATGAAGCTATGGACGTCGGCTAAAACATTGTTTATTTTAGCATATGAACAACATTCAAATAAAAACCCAACGCGTTTCGGCCATCAGGCCTTCACTTCTGGACAGGAAGGTTTTACCCCTTTAATAACCAGGCCATTTTTGCGATACGGCACTGCGTTATTTTAACTGACAATTGCTCGGTCGTGCAACGCTGTACCCAAATAAAATTGTCATTCTTTTTTTCCCACAGGTAGAGCTTTCTTTTGGTGGTATTTGATCACCTGTGCGATTTTTATTTTTTGCGTTATAAACAAAAAAAGAGTGACAATTCTGAAAAAATATATATATATTTTTCACATTTTGCTATATAACATTCCCCAAAAAAAATTAAAAATGTATTTTTTTCATCATTATTAGGCCAATTTGTTTACTGCTACATATTTTTGGTGAAGAAAATCGCAATAAGCGTATTTTGATTGGTTTGCGCAAAAGTTATTGCGTCTACTAACTACCGTACAGGTAAGGCGATTTGGGGTAAACTTGCCAACCTGCCGCTGTATAGCGACAGTGGCTGGTCAGCAAGTGGTTATAAAGCGCAACAAGAGCATAACGTAAAGCACTGCACAAACTGATGGCGCCTCTGATGACATCTGACTGACGAAACACGTAAGTCGTAATTGCGTCATTTCCGCTGTGGTGTGGGCTTTACTGAGAAGGGAGCACTTTTGTTTCCTCACCTGCACCTCTGGAGTGGATCACCCCAAGACCTATCTAACTTTTGGAACCAACACCGATTGTCACCTGATTTCAGCCATAATTTAATTCATCACTATAGTCACTTACTATTCCTCTAGTTTTAGCTATAGTGATTTGCACTTGGTCCCCACAGCACTAGTCACTTTATTTTTTTCAGCCAAATTGATATTGCACCTATTATTACCAGTGGAGATCACTTTGCACTTTGGATATACAGTAAAACCTTGGTTTGAGAGTAACTTGGTTTGAGAGCGCTTTGCAAGACAAGCAAATTTTTAAAATAAAGTTTGACTTGATATACAAGCAAAGTCTTGATATACAAGTAGCGTCATGTATAAAAAAGAAGAGAGGAGCCTCTAAAGTGTAGCAATATTGTTACATTTAATGAAGGTTCAACATTTAGCAACTCACATGGTTGATGATTAAAACAGGCACACCTAAGTATGCAGGCATCTGGGGTAAATCTGTCCACATAGACCGTCCTCTGCACAGCCATCCTCATCATCCCTTCCCCGCTGCACTCCACGAGTGATTCAAAGCCTCACTTTCAGATCACTCTACTGCAGGCTATTCTTCCCGGTTCACGATTGCAGACTGACAGTGGTGAGAGCCGGTGGTTCAGAAGATGGTCTATGTGGACAGCTTTGCCCCGGATGCCTGCATACTTAGATGTGCCTGTTTTAATCATCAACCATGTGAGTTGCAAAATGTTGAACCTTCATTAAATGTAACCATATTGCTACACTTAGAGGTGCCTCTCATCTCTCTTATATTCTGTAGCTCTGCTAGATTTTGCTTCTAATCCCCTTGGGAAGGCTGCATGTTGTGGATGGACATTTTATGGTTACACAACCTATCACAGTGCTATAATCTTTGTATATAGACTATAAACTGAAGGACTTGTGGAACGAATCATCTGAGTTTCCATTATTTCCTATGGGGAAATTCACTTTGATATAAGAGTGCTTTGGATTACAAGCATGTTTCCAGAACGAATTATGCTCGCAATCCAAGGTTTTACTGTACATTTATATTTCCAGTGGAGATCACTTTGCACTTCGAATATAATTTATATAATTACTTATTGATTTGTTAATTGATATTATTTTTTTTATTATCCTGCTACCTCATTGCACATTGCACTTACGTTGCCCTCTGTCGCTATTTATTCAGTTATTTATTGTACCTGTCTCATATATTCATATCGGTACACTGCGCCCCCATATTCCGTTATTCTTGCATTATATCACTATTTGCACTACTTTGGCACTTTCACGTGTTTATTTATTGAATATTTTATCCCTTGTTATGAAACTGTGTGATATTTTAATATTTTTTCTTAAGTGCTTTGCTATACCCGATTGTGCTCAGGTACACCATTATTATTTATAATTTTAGGCAGCGCCATCTACCTTACCACCCCCCCCTCCCTTTTTCTGTTCCATATACAGCCTGTTAATTCTATCCTCAGCGCGGATTTACCCCCTTTCTATGTAAATCCTGTAAACCCACCAGTCTGCCCGCATTGTACTTCGCACAGACGGCTGCTGCAGGCAAAGCTGTCCAAAGGTGCCTCTTGTGCTCCTTCATCCAGAGTGGAGGCACTCTAATCCAGGGGGTGTGTTAATTGCCTGAAAACTGAGGGGAAAAAAGCCTAAAAAATAAAACTAAAAAGAAAAAAACAAATGTAGCCACTACATCTAATGATAGGAAAGCTGCAAAATTTTACATTTTTGGATTTGGGTTTATTATTGCTTTAACTGATAGGGTGACCCTGACATTTTGCATGCATAAGGCACAAAAAAAAAAAAAATTCCAAACAGCAAACAATAGTAGGCAGCAATATAAAGTGTTTTTCTTCATCTTTATAAAATGTGGATTCATACAATGTCTGTTGGAACAAAATGAGGATAGCAGAGAAATATACACACCATTGTATACCTTGACAATGAAGGCAGGCTTGCATATTATCTTGCCATTTTTCTATAGCGATAAACACCGCTTCACGGTGCGATTTAGATCATCACTGCAATAAAAAGAATCATTTCAGATGTCATTGTGTCTTTGTACTGCGGCGTCTAACTGATACCTCAAATACAAAGGGAGAAAACACACAACCAGAGACACTCTCTTCTTCCATAATTATAAGTTTTTTTTTTTTGTTTTAAATTAGTAATGCATTCAATGTTTTTATTATTATTATCATTATTATTATTATTATTATTATCATTATTGTTATTATCAAATCACTATTATATATATATATATATATATATATATATATATATATAGTATATATAATATATATATTTTATATATATATATATATATATATATATATATATATATATATATATATATATATATATTATTATTATATATATATTATTATTTTCTGTAAACAGTAATGCATTCAATGTTTTTATTATCATTATTATTATTATCATTATTATATTACTATTATATATATATATATATATATATATATATATATATATATATATATATATATATATATATATATATATATATATATATATTTATATATTATATATATTATTATATATATATATATTATTATATATATATATATTATTATTTTCGGTAAACATTCGATAGATTTTTTTCAACTTTGTGCATAACATACATAGTGGGTACAGAATAGTGACATTAACCACTTTTGTACCGGAAGGATTTGCCTCCTTAGAGAGGAGTTCTGCCCCCCTTAAACAAAAAAAATGTAAAGTCAGCAGCTACAAATACTGTAGCTGCTGACTTTTAAATAGTACAACTTACCTGTCCACGAATCCAGCGATGTCGGCACCCAAAGCCGATTTACATATCGGCTCTCGGGTGCCGCCGCCGCCATCCAGGGTAAGGGAACTCGGCAGTCACTGCTGATTCCCTACTGCGCATGCGCAAAGCACGCTGCATTTTGTAATTGGCCCAGCAGGGGAGGAAAAAGGAGGGGGGCCGAACTTCCGAGGGACAGCGCCGCGGCACTGTCTGCCAGAAAGTGAGGAAGGGTACCTGTCAAAAACAGGTACCTATTCCCTCCCCTCCCCCTGAAAGGTGCCAAATGGGGCACCGGAGTGGAGGAGGAAGCAGATCAGCAGAGTTCCACTTTTAAGTGGAACTCCGCTTTAATGGCCAGGCTATATTTTGCGATTCCGGCACTGCATTAATTTAACGGACAATTGTGCGGTCATGCGACGCTGTTCCCAAATAAAATGTACGTCCTTTTTTCCCCACAAACAGAGCTTTCTTTTGGTGGTATTTGATCACCTGTGCGATTTTTTTTTTTTTTTTTTTTGCATTATAAACAAAAAAAGAGCGACAATTCTGAAAAAAAAAACAATAATTTTCACATTCTGCTATATGACATTCCCAAAAAAAAAAAAAAAATTAAAAAATCAAATTTTTTTAACATTTTAGAACAATTTGTTTTCTGCTACATATTTTTGGTAAAAAAAAATCGCAATAAGCGTATTTTGATTGGTTTGTGCAAAAGTTATCGTGCCTCCTAACTACGGCAAAAAGATTTATGTCATTTTTATTGTTTTTTTTATGTTTTTTTTACTAGTAATGGCGGCGATCTTCGATTTTTAGCGGGACTGTTACATCGGTCCCCTAACTGACATTTTTGACACTTTTGGGGGGAGCAGTGACATTACTACAGTAATCAGTGTTAAAAATATGCACTGTTACTGTAATAATGACACTGGCAGGGAAGGGGTTAACAGTGTGGGTGATCAAGGGGCTAAATGTGTACCTAGGGGAGTGTTTCTAATTGTGGTGGGGCGTGACTTGTGAAATGACCATAGAGACCTGTGATCCTATACAGAAGGATCACAGGCGCTTTGTGATCATTCCAGAGAGAAGAATGGTCAGATGTGTTCACAACAGCTGACCGTTCTTCTCTCTCAGTGGGGAGCGATCGTGGGTGTCAGGCGGCAATTGGAGCCACCAGCCCAGTGCATCCAAGTCCACGCTGACGAGTGGGGGTGGGAGCGTGGTGGCGGTGCGCGCTCCCCCCCCTAGCTGCAGGCGCATGACCGACATATACCTGCGGCAGTTTCGCAGGAGAGCCGCCTTGCCGCAGTATAACTGCGGCGGGCGGTCGGGAAGCGGTTAAAGGATCACAGAAGGGTATACAGAGACATTTTAGCAATAAGACTCATATGAAGAATATTGCCACTTTCTGCGAATAGAATAGGCTCAATAGAGTCTTCATAGACAGGGTAAGGAGATGTATAAAACTTATACAGAAGAATACTGAACAATACCAAACTAAGATCCTTCTAGCAGGGGGGAATCCAGAGAATTATGGGGAAATACTGAGCAGATCACTAGGGATGCACTAAACATCTGCGGTTCGTTTCGTTCAGAATAAATATTCAAATACATTTTTTGTTATTCAGGGATTTAGATATGTCCGGATTCGGATGTCCAAATTACAGTATAAACAAAGTTTACGGAATGCTCCGAATAAAGATACAAAATTAATTCGAATTTCCAAAATTCAAATTGAAATTCGAATCAAATTTTACATCAAATTCCATTGGAATTCTAACTGTAAACATAGTTCTGAAATCAAAAACTGTGTGTGTTATTAGAGTAACAATGCTGTTTTTGTTTTGATTCACTCTCTCAATCAACAGACTCGGTTCACACTGATGCGATGCGGGAAGGCTGCGAATTCGCAGCCTGTTCCCGCATCGCACACGCACCCCCGGCAGTTCACACTGCCATATGCGATCCGCTGGGGGTGTCAATGTAATCTTAACGACACCCCCAGTTTGATCGCATATCGCAGTGCGATCGTGCACTTCGCACAGGATTGGATCGCACAAGTGTGAACCGCTGTGCGATCCGATCCTGATGCGGCAGCAAAAATGCCTCCTGTGCGTGTTTGCTGCGGGTGCGATGCGAATTTAGCCATACAAACTGTATGGCTAAACTTGCACCGCACAGCCGATCGCATGTCATGTCGGAGCAGTGCGCTCCGACATGACATGCGAACCCCGCACACGCAGTAGTGTGAACCGGGGCACATGGGCTAATTTTAATCCTTATGCTGCAAGCAATAGTAAACAGATAGGAAAGTATATCATATTTACTGGGTTTAAACTTTTTTTTTTTTTACATTTCTTTAGTTACTTTTTGGTTTCCTTCATATCTTGAGCAGGATCCTGGGGGTAGGTGCAACAAGGAAAGATATATTTAGAACTTATGTTCTAATTTTATGTATTACCCTGTATAGGTTTTTTTTGTATACACCTGAATAGCGGGTGTTGGTGCTATGTATTACTATTATTTTTTCTTTTTTGCTTGTTTTTTTGATTGTTGGATATTCATCATTATTATTGCATTTGTACTCTGTTTCTCGGCTCATTGTCTCCCCCTACATCACCGTTGTGTGCTACTCTTCCTCTGCCTTCCACTAATGGCGGGGGTTCTGCGGCCATGCATGGTCCAATGGGCGAGTGTGCGCTGTCAGGAGGGGGGGGGGCAGCGGTCTTGTGGGCGGGTTCCGCTCGTGGCCGCCGCCTCCTTTGGTTTGTCTGGCTGTGGAGCTTCGCTCCATCGGGCCTGTTGACGTACAGTGCGTGCGCGCAATACCGCGCGTGCGCACTTTGGCAGCGGATCCGGGGCATCACTTCCGGTCCTTCGGGATTGGAGGATGCCCGGATTGTGGCGCGACTTAAGACGATGCCCTAGCGTGTTGACAGATACAGGCGGCCATCATTGCAGTGCGGTTCAGACACCAGGCAATGGACTCCTTTCTACATGGTTTCTGCCTCTAGGCCATATATCGCCATGATATGGGAATATTAGACTCATTCTTGTGGTACTTTTATTTTATTTAGCTCCTTCATTCTGGAGCTGTGACCATCTTGAAGACAGCTATAACCCCTGCTAAGAGCTATCTACTGGCACAGATTACCATTACAAACGGCCAGGTGTCCGAGCCGCATAGTTAGCTGATGGCCCTGTATACTGGCTCCCTGACTATTCTAAGGACTATATATATATGGTAGGAATCTATTATTACCCCAATTTTATCATGCATTCTTATCACAAGTATCCTTGTGATAATCTTCTTACCTTACATTTTCTTGTTAGATATAGGACATAACTGATGTTGACATCTCATCATGTTATGGGTCATTTCCCTGACTTTATCTTAAATCTCAGAGGACATATGAGTATATAGGAGCTATATGCTTTATCTGCCACTCTACAGGTGGGCTACGTACCTTTGCATATTTAAACCTTTCTCTCACTATTCTCTTTCCATTCCCCTATATATTTACTCATTATCGAGGCTGGTCTTTTCTTCCATGCCACCACACTCGCCTGGGGGACCTTTTATATGGCTGAGGGCTTCCTTTATCTGTGGCCTTTCTGGCATGGGATGGGGTTTTGCACCGGTGATGGCTATTGGGGTGAAAACAATGAGCTGATATAAAATGCATTAATTATCTGTGTAAGGCCCCGTTCACATATGAGCGACGCTACTTCCAGGGGCGACCTCCGAGGTCACGGTGCGAGCAGCGCGCCGCGACCTCGGAGCGGCCGCCACGGACTTCATAACATTGAAGTCTATGGCGGTCGCCTCCTGGTCGCCCCAAAGAAGCTCCGGACCCTTTTTCTAAGTCGGAGCGACTTGTGTCGCTCCTATTAAAACGGGTCCGCAGCTTCCCTATGGAAGGCGACCTACGGCGACCTGTGAGGCGACCAGGTCGCCTCACAGGTCGCCTTAGTGTGAACGGGGACTTACTGACGCTGTTATTTGTTTTATCTGTGTTTATAGTATCTATATTTCTTTATAAAATAAACTTCTGAAGAAACGGTTTTAACACCGCGAAACATGTAAAGTCTTGTGGATGGACATGGCCCTCTTCTGTTACCAGCCTACCGGATACTCTGGTTTTTTGGAAATGTTTACTCTTCCATGTCCCATCTGTTGTAACATGCATTTATCTTTTGTACCATATGTTCTCTGAATGAATGTAGGAACAACTTTTGTGAGTGTTTTTTTTAAATCAATGTCTGTTGTGACTAAATAATACATTTTCAATTTTTTATATGATTGTCTCTATACACTGATTTGTATGACACCATTAAAATCCTGCAAACCCTCCCATTTATTTCTTTGACTTTCCACATTGCGAGTGCGATGACCCGCGTCCGTATGGTGGATTGGCGTCTCCCACCTATGGACGTAGGGTATTTTTTTTCGCACCCGCCTCGTGGATACTCTCTGAAATATTCTTTCTATATTTCAATTGGGATGTAGGTGTCTTTTTATATGGATTAACATATGGCCATTTTTTCTATTTTTTTCAAAATTGTGGCTCTTTTTTTGTTTATAGCGCATGATCAAAAAATCGCACAGGTGATCAAATACCACCAAAAGAAAGCTCTGTTTGTGGGAAAAAAAGGACCTAAATTTCATTTAGGTACAGCGTCGCACGACCGCGCAATTGTCCGTTAAAGTCACGCAGTGCCGAATCGCAAAATAGGCCCTGGTCAGGAAGGGGGTAAAATCTTCCGGGGCTTAAGTGGTTAACGTCAAAGCACCGAAAACTGCGGCGGGCGGTCCAGAAATGGTTAAAAGAGAGTTATAAATTGGGGTGGTTGACATTTTTTTTTTTAGCTCATCCAACCTGTCCTGGATTAAGGTGGCTTCTGAAAGGTCTATCTAAGGTAAGGGGGCCCAGCAGTTAGGCTATAACTGCACATTTTTCTTATAATTATTAATACAGCAGTGTGGGTTCAGTGTTGGTTCTGGACATGCTACAGAGCTGAAACTTCACAGGTACACTTTTTGGACCCCCCAGACACTAAATCCAAAAAAAGTCATGCCTGCCTCCAAAAATGCCCGATAAATGCCTGCAAAAAAAAAAGCCAGGTGGAGAGAAGCCGTATTAATGTTCTAATAAAAATTATAAGAAAAATGCTAATTTTTTGGGGGTTCTGGACATGCTACAGAGCTGAAACTTCACAGGTACACTTTTTGGACCCCCCAGACACTAAATCCAAAAAAAGTCATGCCTGCCTCTAAAAATGCCCGATAAATGCCTGCAAGAAAAAAAAGCCAGGTGGAGAGAAGCCATATTAATGTTCTAATAAAAATTATAAGAAAAATGATATTTTTTGGGGGGTTCTGGACATGCTACAGAGCTGAAACTTCACAGGTACACTTTTTAGACCCGTATTAATGTTCTAATAAAAATTATAAGAAAAATGCTCTTTTTTTCTTGTTCAATACCATTTTTATGGAAAGTCGGATCACAAGTCGGATCACAAGTCGCTTCAATTAAGATAAGGAGGCGACTCCCATTGAAGTATATGGGACAAGTCGGATCACAGGTCGCCTCAAAGTAGTACAGGACCCTTTTCTGAAGTCGGAGCGACTTCAGTAGTGCTAATTAAGACGGCACTGATTGATTAACATTGCTTTTGTTATGTCAAGCGACCTGGGGCAACCTGGGGCGACACAAGTCGCCTCATAAGTCGTGCTAGTGTGAATGGGCTCTTATAGCTGAATGTAAAATATATATATATATATATATATATATATATATATATATATATATATATTTCAGAATTGTAACTTTTTTTTGTTTATAGGAAAAAAATAAAAATTGCACAGGTGATCAAATACCACCAAAAAAAAGCTCTATTTGTGGGGGAAAAAAAGGACATCAATTATATTTGGGCACAGCATTGCATGACCGCGCAATTGTCCATTAAAGTAACGCAGTGCCGAATCACAAAAAAATGGCCTGGTCATTAAGGGGGTAAAACCTTCCAGTCCAGAAGTAGTGAAAGGCAGTCTTAAAGGTGCCAAAAAGAAGAAAGGTCTTGGTTTATTAAAATAGGTTGCAAGGTTTTTATGTTACATTAAGCCAATAGTTGTGGCTCAGGGGTGGTTTATAGTTGAGGTTAGGTAGCGTGACCCAAAATGGTGTAAAATGGGAGAGGTAGTCAGGGCAGACATGTTTCTGCCTGGCTAGTTTCCAAATTTTAACCACTTAAGCCCCAGAGGATTTGGCTGCTCAAAGACCAGGGCCTATTTTGCGATTCGGCACTGCGTGACTTTAACAGACAATATCGCGGTCGTGCGACGCTGTACCCAAATGAAATTTACGTCCTTTTTTTCTCACAAACAGAGCTTTCTTTTGGTGGTAATTGATCACCTGTGCAACTTTTACTTTGTGCGCTATAAACAAAAAAATAAGCGACAATTTAAATATAAATAATTTTAAATTATTATAATTAATAATAATAATATTTTTCTAATTTTTTAATATGAAATTCCCCCCCAAAAAATTTAAAAATCAAAATTTTTTAACATTTTCGGCCAATTTGTTTTATGCTACATATGCTTGGTAAAAAACATTGCAAAAAGCGTATTTTAAATTGGTTTGCGCAAAAGTTATCGCGTTTACTAACAAAGGGAAAGATTTTTGTATTTTTTGTTGTTTTTTTTTTTTAACGAGTAATGGCGGCGATCTGCAATTTTATTTTTGCAGGACTGCGACATTGCGGCAGACAGATCGGACCCTTGACTGACATTTTTGACACTTTTGGGGGTAACAGTGACATTACTGCAGTAATCAGTGCTATACATATGCACTGTTACTGTAAAATTACACTGGCAGGGAAGGGGTTAACTTTATTGGTGATCAAGGGGTTAAGTGTGTCCCTAGGGGGTGATTCTAACTGTCAGGAGGAGTGGCTTGTTAGATCATCACAGAGACATAGGATCCTATATAGCAGGATCGCAAAGCCTCAGTGATGATCTAAGGGAGAATGACAGATGGTTGTGTTTACATCAGCCGTCTGTCTTTCTCCCTCTCCTGAGCGAGATCGCGAGTGGCTGGCGGACATCGGAGCCGCCGATCACACGCGCGGAGATGGCAGAGGCGCGCGCTCGCCCCCTACAGGCTCGTGGGCGAGTGATGTACCCATACATCACTTTGCCCAGGAGAGGCTGACTGCCGCAGTATATAGTCGTGCGGCAGTGGGCAAGTGGTTAAAAAATTGAATAAAATAAAATAAATTGTCCCAAAAATGTCAATAGTTTAGGGAGCACAGTGATTTAAGATTTAATGATTTCATATCATTTAGTTATAGTTTACCTACTTTAAAACCATCCACTGAACCAAAATAAAAATTAAGTAAATTAAAATAAAATATAAAATTGTCACAAAAATTGCAATTGTTGATGGCGCACAGTGCGTTAGCAAATTTAATATCGTTAATTTATGATTAACCCACTTAAAAAACATAAAATAAAATGTTAAACTGTCCCAAAAACAGCAATTGTTTAAGGTGCACAGTGATTTAAGACATTTTATATAATTTAGTTATAGTTTACCTACTCTAAAACCATCCACTGAACCAAAATATAAAATAAATTGAAGTAAATTAAAATAAAATATAAACTTGTCCCAAAAATGGCAGTTGTTGATGATGCACAGTGAGTTAGCAAATTTAATATCATTCATTTATGATTAATATATAGTTAAAAGTGGTGAGCTATTCAAAAGTACATGTGATGTATACAATAAATATAATAAATATAATAAATAATAATGCACCACTTTTGACTATATATTCTTCATTACAAGCTCATGAGTACTTGAATTGGTGGGAGCAACCCACTTAAAAAAAAAAAAAAATAAAAAAAAAAAAACGGCAATTATTTAAGGTGCACAGTGATTTAAGACATTTTCTATCATTTAGTTATAGTTTACCTACTTTAAAACCATCCACTGAACCAAAATAAAATTAAATAAACTAAAATAAAATATAAAATTGTCCCAAAAATGGCAGTTGTTAATTGGGCACAGTGAGTTAGCAAATTTAATATCATTCATTTATGATGAACCTACTTTAAAAAATAAAAGAAAATGTTAAATTGTCCTAAAAACGGCAATAGTTTAAGGTGCACAGTGATATAAGATATTTTATATCATTTACTTATAGTTAACCTACTTTAAAACCTTTCACTGACCCAAAATAAAATGAAGTAGACTAACATAAAATATAAAATTGTTCCAAATATGGCAGTTGTTGATGCACAGTGAGTTAGCAAATTTAATACCATTCATTTATGATTAACCTACTTTAAAAAATAAAATAAAGAAAATGTTAAATTGTCCCAAAAATGGCATTTGTTGATGGTGCACAGCGAGTTAGCAAATTTAATATTCGATAATTATGATTAACCTACTGTAAAAAATAAAATAAAATGTTAAATTGCCACAACAATAGCAATTGTTTAAGGTGCACAGTGAGTTAAGACATTTCATATCATTTAGTTATAGCTTACCTACTTTAAAACCATCCACTGAACCAAAATAAATTGAAGTAAATTAAAATGAAATATAAAATTGTCGCAAAAATGGCAGTTGTTGATGGTGCACATTGAGTTGGCAAATGTAATATCATTAATTTATGATTAACCTACTTTAAATATAATAAAATGTTAAATTGCCCCAAAAATGGCAATTGTTTAAGGTGCACAGCGAGTCAGCAAATTTAATATCATTCATTTATAATTAACCTACTTTAAGAAATAAAATAAAAAAAATTGTTAAATTGACCCAACAATAGCAATTGTTTAACCACTTAAGCCCCGGAGGATTTGGCTGCTAAAAGACCAGGGGGTTTTTTGCGATTTTTTACTGCGTGACTTTAATGGATAATTGCGCGGTCGTGCGACGCTGTATCTAAACAAATTTGACGTCCTTTTTTTCCCACAAACAGAGCTTTCTTTTGGTGGTATTTGATCACCTGTGCGATTTTTTGATCATGCGCTATAAACAAAAAAAGAGCGTCAATTTTGCAAAAATAACAATATTTTTCAAATTTTTTTATATGAAATTCCCCCCAAAAAAATGTAAAAATCAAAATTTTTTAACATTTTCAGCAAATTTGTTTTCTGCTACATATGTTTGGTAAAAAAAATCGCAAAAAGCGTATTTTGATTGGTTTGCGCAAAAGTTATCGCGTTTACTAACAAAGGGAAAGATTTTTGTCATTTTTGGTGTTTTTTTTTAACGCGTAATGGCGGCGATCTGTGATTTTTTTTCGGTACTGCGACATTGCGGCGGACAGATCAGACCCTTGACTGACATTTTTGACACTTTTGGGGTTACCAGTGACATTACTGCAGTAATCAGTGCTATACATATGCACTGTTACTGCAAAAATGACACTGGCAGGGAAGGGGTTAACTGTATTGGAGAGGGAGGGGTTAAGTGTGTCCTAGGGGCGTGATTCTAACTGTATAGGGACATGGCTATTGGTGTAAAAACAAAGATCAACGGTCCTACATAGTAGAACCGTCTGATCTTCATTTTTACACCAGGGAGAATGACAGGCGCCTTTCTCCCTTCACCGGAGCGATCGTAGTGTGACCGGCGAAAATCGGGTCCGCCGGTCACACGCACTGACTTGTCAGTGAACGAGCCGTGGCGGGCACGCGCCCGCCCGCAATTGGCTCTCAAGTCAGTGACAGGCGAGTGACGTACCCATACGTCACTCTGCCTGGCCGGGGCTGACCGCCGCAGTATATAGCCGTGCGGCGGTCGGCAACCGGTTAAGGTGCACAGTTGGTTAAGAAATTTTATATCATTTAGTTATGGCTCACCTACTTTAAAACCATCCACTGAACCAAAATAAAATTAAGTAAATTAAAATAATGTATAAAATTGTCCCAAAAATGGCAGTTGTTGACGGTGCATAGTAAGTTATCAAATGAAATATCATTCATTTATGAATAACCTACTTTAAAAAAAAAAAAATTAATTAAATGTTAAATTGTCCCAAAAATGGCAATATTTTAAGGCGAATGGTGATTTAGGACATTTTATATAATTTAGTTATAGTTTACCTACTTTAAAACCATCCACTGAAGCAAAATAAATCGAAGTAAATTAAAATAAAATATAAAATTGTCCCAAAAATGGCAGTTGTTGATGGTGCACAGTGTGTTAGCAAATTTAATATAATTTATTTATGATTAGCCTACTTTAAAAAAATAAAATAAAATGTTAAATTGTCCCAAACATGGCAATTGTTTAAGGTGCACAGTGATATAAGATATTTTATATAATTTAGTTATAGTTTACCTAATTTAAAACCATCCACTGAACCAAAATTAAATGAAGTAAATTAAAATAAAATATAAAATTGTCCAAAAATGTCAGTTGTTGATGGTGCACATTGAGTTATAGTTTACCTACTTTAAAACCATCCACTGAACCAAAATAAAATTAAATAAACTAAAATAAAATATAAAATTGTCCCAAAAATGGCAGTTGTTAATTGGGCACAGTGAGTTAGCAAATTTAATATCATTCATTTATGATGAACCTACTTTAAAAAATAAAAGAAAATGTTAAATTGTCCTAAAAACGGCAATAGTTTAAGGTGCACAGTGATATAAGATATTTTATAAAATTGTCCAAAAATGGCAGTTGTTGATGGTGCACATTGAGTTATAGTTTACCTATAAACTAGATATATAAAATAAAATATAAAATTGTCCAAAAATGGCAGTTGTTGATGGTGCACATTGAGTTATCAATTTTAATATCATTCATTTATGATTAACCTACTTTAAAAAAATGAAATAAAATAAAATGTTAAATTGTCCCAAAAACAGCAATTATTTAAGGTGCACAGTGACTTTGCAATATTTGCCCGCTCTTCTTTCCAGAAATGCTCAAGTTCAGTTACATTTGATGGTGACCATTTGTGGACTGCAGTCTTCAAGTCATTCCACAGATTTTCAATGGCGTTTAAGTCTGGGCTCTGACTAGACCATGCAAGGACATTCACCTTCTTCTCCTCCAACCCCTGTGTGCTCATTGTCGCTCTGTGCTTTGGCTCATTGTCATTTTGGAAGCTGAACCTTCTACCCATTGACCACTTTCTGGCAGAGGGCAACAAATTTTCCTCAAGAAAATGGTGGTGGTAACGGGGTATTACCACCACCATAACCGGATATTACCAACCCCATAACAGGGTATTACCACCACAATGTTTTCTGTAGGAATGTCGTTATTTGGATGGATTTCCGCCAGACCTATCATTTGGTGTTGAGGCCAAATCATTCAATTTTACTCTCATCTAATCCATAACACCTTTTTCCATGTGGCCTCAGAATCTTCAAGGTGCGTTTTGGCAAAGCTCAGTGGTGACAGCATGTGACCTTTCTTGGGGAGTGGCTTTTTTCTTGCAACCCTCCCATACAAGACCCATTTGTGGAGAAATTGTGATATTGTTGTCACATGCACACAATGACCACTCTTTGTCATAAACATTCCCGCAACTGCTTCAGAGTTTCTGTAGGCCTTTTGGTGGCCTCTCTGACCAGTTTCCTTCTGGCTCTTTCATCCAGTTTGGATGGATTTCCGCCAGACCTATCGTTTGGTGTTGAGGCCAAATATTTCAATTTTACTCTCATCTAATCCATAACACCTTTTTCCATGTGGCCTCACAATCTTTAAGGTGCGTTTTGGCAAAGCTCAGTGGTGACCGCATGTGGTCTTTCTTGAGGAGTGGCTTTTTTTTTGCAACCCTCCCATACAAGCCACATTTGTGGAGAATTTGTGGTATTGTTGTCACATGCACACAATGACCACTCTTTGTCATAAAAATCCCTGCAACTGCTTCAGAGTTCCTGTAGGCCTCTTGGTGGCCTCTCTGACCAGTTGTCTCCTGGCTCTTTCATCCAGTTTGGTGTGACGTCCTGATCCATGGAGGGTCTGTGTTGTACCAAATATCTTCCGCTTCTTAAAACTAGACTTCACTTTGCTTCTAGGCATTTATAAATCCTTTGACATTTTTTCGTATCCCTCTCCTGACTTTTGCCTGTCCTCAACTTTATCCCGGAGTGCCGGTGATGGCGCCTTGCCACGCATAGTTGATTGTTTGCTTTGGGAAAGCTCTTTTCATGCTGAGCTAATCACAATGACCACAGCCAATCACATTTAAAAGTCAAATGGCTTGTGTGCCATTGAGAAGGTGATTAGCTACACCTGATTGAGTTTACAAGTCATTTTTAGGAGTGGGTGATACTTTTTCCAATTCAGTAATACTGTTTTTATTTTATTTTTTTCTGACATGTTGGTGGTATATCTTTTACTTAGATGTTATAAGTTGTTCTGAATAAATACAGGCAGATAAAACCATCCACTAAACCTGCAGATAAAAAAAAAAACAAAAACGTGTCTGTCTTGATTTCAGGCTGCAAAGCAATACAATGTAATTCTTTTAAAGGGCAGTGATTCTTTATAACCTACTTAACAAAAAAAAAAAAAAAATGTAAAATTGTCCCCAAAAAAAGGCTATTGTTTATGGTGTACAGGGATTTATCAAATGTAATATAATTCAGTAAAGGTCTACCTCCTGAAAAGAAATACAGTAAATTAAATAAAAATAAAAATGTAAAATAAAAATAAAAATGTAAAACTATCCCAATAAAATAAAATGTAAATTTGTCCAAAAAATATACTCAATTTTTTAAAGCATTCTCACTGATAAATAAACATTAGCATCATAAAAGATGACTGCTTTTTCGGATAAGCCAGACATATTGGTAATTATTCTGAAAATCCTTTTGCATCCTCCTGTAGTATAAAAAACGAATAAAGGAAATTAAAAAATAAATAAATAAATAAAACATGTAAAACTGTCCCAAAAAATGACAGTTGTTTATGGTGTACAGGGATTTTAATTTAAATAATAATAATAAGAATAATAAGAATAATAATATAATATAATAGAATTCAAAATTATATAATATAATTCAGGCAAGATATACCTTCTTTAGAAAATAATAATAGTAATAGTAATAATAATAATAATAATAATAATAATAATATAAGATAATACAATATAATTCAGGTATGATATACCTTATTTACATAATAAATAAATAAATAAATAAATAAATAAATAAAATAAAATAAAAAAAAAGTAAAACCAACCCTATAAAATAAAATGTAAATTTGTCCAAACAATATATTCTCTTTTTTTAAAGCATTCTCACTGATAAATAAGCATTAGCATCATAGAAAAGATGACTGCTTTTTGGGATAAGTCAGACATATTGGTAATTAACTGTTCTGAAAAGTTCCTCCTGTTGTATCCTCCTGTACTATACAAGAATAATAAAGGAAGTTTAAAATATAAATGCAGTTTAAAAAAATTTAAAACTGTCCCAAAAAATGACAGTTGATTATAGTGTTTGGGGATTTTAATTTATATAATATAATAATATTAATATAATATAATATAATTGGAAATGATAATTCATTGTTCTGAAAATGTCATGCTGTTGTATCCTCCTGTACTATACAAGAATAATAAAGGTAAAAAAAAAAGAATAATAATTAAAAAAATGTAAAACTGTCCCAAAAAATGACAGTTGTTTATCGTGTACAGGATTTTATATTTATATAATAAATGGATTTTTGTAAAATCTTACCGTAAAATCCTTTTCTCTTAGCTCATCGACAGACGTAGTCCTCGGTGATACACCACCTTCGGGTTATGTTACCTCCGCAGGAGCAGGACTAGACAGGAAATTAAAAAGCTCTGGCCACACCCTAGGGGCAGTCCCAGAGGGTATATCCTCTCTCTCTCTGCCTCAGCAAATCAGTTATGTGAAAAAGCAGTGCTTAGAGAATTTAACCCAACCCAACTCCAAAACAGAGGGGCGGGGACTACGTCTGTCGATGAGCTAAGAGAAAAGGATTTTACGGTAAGATTTTACAAAAATCCATTTTTCTCTAGCGCTCATCGACAGACGTAGTCCTCGGTGATACACCACCTTCGGGACGTCCCAGAGCAGTATCACAACTGAGGGGTGGGAAAATGGAAATCAAATCCCAATCTAGAAGGCCCAACCGGTGCCAATTAGAGGTTTACAATGCTCATCCTTAATGATGAGACTCAACAAAAAAATTTTTCAAACAGAAAAAAACCCTCGAGGTAGACCACCGGTCTCCTCAAATTGCGGCCTGCAAAACCTTGCGGCCAAATGAGGCATCCGCCGATGCCGTCACATCAATTTTATAGAATTTAGTAAACGTATGTACCGACGACCAAGTGGCCGCCTTACATACCTGGACCACTGACGCCTGATGGCGAAAGGCCCAGGAAGTACTGAGCGCTCGAGTGGAGTGCGCCCTAACAGGGAACGGAGGACTCTGACCCTTAATAGAATAAGCCTGTACCACCGTTTGTCTAATCCATTTGGCAATGGTCGCGGCAGATGCAGGCAAACCCTTTCTGGGGCCATCCGTGATCACAAAAAGTGAATCCGTCTTACGGAATGATTCCGTAGCTTTCAGGTATACCCTGATTGCCCGAACCACATCCAAGGAATGCAACGCATGTTCCCGATGATGCTTGGGCTGAGGACACAAGGAAGGTAGTACAATATCTTCATTCAGATGAAAATCTGAAACCACCTTAGGAAGAAAAGATGGCTTAGGATGAAGTACTACCTTATCCCTATGAATCACTAGGTATGGGGACTGGCATGATAATGCAGCCAGTTCTGACACCCTGCGAGCAGAAGTAATAGCCACCAAGAAGGCCACCTTCTGGGATAAAGTAAGCAAGGGAATCTCCCTGATGTTTTCAAAGGGAGGTTTCTGTAGAACCGACAAAACCAAATTAAGATCCCAGGGCGGTAAGGGCGCGCGGACTGGAGGAGCCAGGTGCCGCACCCCCTGGATGAAATTCCGCACCAAGGATTTGGTAGCTAAAGGTTTCTGAAAGAAGATTGCTAATGCTGAAACTTGACCCTTGATGGTGCTCAAGGCTAGCTTCTGCTCAACCCCTTGTTGCAAAAAGGCCAATATTCGAGACACCGAATAGGTACGTGGAGGAAATCCTAAAGATTCGCACCACGCAATGTAAGTCTTCCATGTGTGATAATAGACTTTGCTGGAAGTCGCTTTCCTTGCTTTAATAAGGGTAGGAATGACTGAAGTAGACAAACCTCTGTCCTTCAGTACTTGGGTCTCAATGGCCAGGCCATTAAAACCAGCGACTGTAAAGCACGAAGGTAAATAGGTCCTAGAGACTACAGACACTCCCTGAGACGAAGTTCCCACGGAACGTCTGCGACTAACATGTCCAAGTCGGCCAGGCCGGCTTGAAGAGGCCAGCCTAGAATTTCTAGGACCACTGGCGCTGATAGGATCTGAACCAGGCGTCCCTAGAGGTATCTGGCCCCGACCATCCGAGAAAGTCTGGTCGTTTTCTGTTCCCACACATTTATCAGATACCTGATAGTTATCAGGCAAGGTGATCTTTTCTGGTTGAACCTCAGGGACCGAAGTCACCCGACTAGAGGCTACTTGGCCTATCTGGTCAATCAGATCCGATTCCTGTGAGGTATCGGGACTAATCTTAGGAAAAGGTAAAGGAAAAGATCTATACAGGGAACGGTAACTACCGCTTCCTGTACTTAAATGTTGGAAGGGAAGAATCGCACCGGTAGTAGTGGTTGATGCTCGATCTAATGTCCTGAATACCGGTGAAAACGTCCCCCCACCCTGAAATTGGGTGGGGGCGCACCTTCAGGCTGTGTACTCCTTTACTTCGGGTTTGGCTGGGTTGGTCCTCTGCTTGTCCGACCAGCCCTTCTTGAACCCTCCTGGAGGAGTCTTGCCTTTCCCGGAAGTACCAGCCGGGCGTCCTTTATGGGCGGTAAAGAAAGGTCCTCGCTTGTTGCGAGGTTCCTTAGCTTTTGCAGCCTGTGGCAAAAAAGTACTCTTGCCCCCGGTGGCATCCTTAATGATTTCATCTAGGTTGGCTCCAAATAGACGATTCCCCTGGAAAGGGAGATTAGTCAAGGTCTTTTTGGAACCTAGGTCAGCTGACCAGCATTTTAACCACAGCACACGTCTGAGGATCACTGCTAACTTAGATGCATGCCCTAACAAGGGAGTAGTGTCCAAGGCTGCGTCACAGATAAACCGTAGCCCTTGTATGATCTGTTCTATCAAATCAGATGTTTCCTGGGGAATATCTTTTCCCCTAAGATCTTGGCGTACCATCTTCGCCCATTCTGTAAGTGTCTGGGAAACTAGACCAATAACAATTACTGGTCTAAATGCTGACCCTATCAGAGAAAAGATAGTGCGGGACTCCGCTTCTATCTTTCGATCCACCGGATCCTTAAAGGACGAAGTGTCCTCCACTGGAATAACCGTGGCTTTATTCAGCCTGGAAATAGGCGGATCCACGACTGGTGGTACCGTCCATTTCTTAATGATGGATTCCTCAAACGGATAGCGTCTAGCAATACGCTTGGAAATAGTAAAGGTACGTTTAGAATGTTCCCATTCTCCTTTAATCTGATTTCCAAAACATTTAGGTACAGGAAAAGCCTTCGCCGTCTTGATGGGCTTATTAGTCCCAAAAGGCCTCTCTGTTTCAGTTGCCTCTGCCGGTAAAGCCTCAAGTTTTAAGGTTTCTTGCACTGCCACAACTAGTGCGTCCACCAATGCTTCTTCCTGAATTATAGCAGGAGAAGAAGCGTCCTCCTCACTGTCTGAGGGGGCTTTACCTGGGATAGCAGCCCTTGCAGAGGAACCTGCAACTGCAGTGACCATCTCTGAATCAGAGTCAGAGGTATCAGATAGTATAGGGGTAGGCGGGGGTCGCTTCCTTGACCCCCGTCCCTGACAGGCCGCCTCCACCCGAGCCACCATAGACTCCAAAATTGCTGTAAATGACTCTATACTCTGTACACCGGCGGGTCCCGAGGCCCCCTCGAGGGAAACAGGTGGGGGAATCTGTGTGGCAGGGTCCATAATAACTCCAGTTACTTCCTGGATGATATAATTCAAAGTAAAGAAAAACTTTTTTTTTTTTTTTTTTTTTTTGACCCTCAGCGCCACAAAAAACCCCTTAGTGTTACCTGCTAGGGATCCCTATCGATCGAGAGAGAGAGAGATAGACCCCCAGGCTCACCACTTGATGTTCAGAGTTGAACTGCAACAGCTTACAGCGCTGTCTTAGACAAACAGGAAGTCTTTTGGCTGGCTGCCCAGGAAGAAAGGAGGCGGCTCCGCCCCTCTGTACGCCTTCCGGCGCCTCCCCCAAGCTCCACGAGGTGTAGAATCACCTAAAACATGGCCGCCCCCATGCTGGAGACACGAGGCTACGCCAAAATGGCGGCTCGTGCGATCCAGCAAAAAAAATGGCGGCGGCCTGTGCTGACTAGCGGTGTGCTGCAGGCACACAACACTCTCTCTGCATGGGGATATGGCGTGTCTGGCGGTACCGGCCCTGGCGGACCGCATGGCCGTTCGGGAGGCCTGCTATTAGCTGGAGATCTGACTTGGAAGGCAGTCTACATGTCCATGGCTTCTGACTGGTAGGTAGCTTATACTTAACCCATAAGATTCCCAGAATGCCACAGATTACATCTTTAAAACATGTATACAATAGATTGTTAGCTCCCAAACCAAGCCTCCTGGCTTTTGCACACATAAAATCACACTCAAAGTAGGAGGATTTGTGACATGTTATAGGATAGAAAGAAACTCTTTCTTACCATACAGAGAGGGGCCCGCGTTCACCACAAAACCCGTCAGGGAAAACAGGGGGAACATACTACTCACCATACCGGAACCAGGCGGGCACCAACTCCTGACAGTACCCTCTCCACCGGGGCGGGAGGGCTGTCGACCGATACAGACGCCGTGACTCATGGTCTTTGGCGTTTCAGCGAGACGTTTAACTCGCGGGTTCAGTCCTTTAATGGGACTTTGTCGCGGCCGACTCAGCGCGGAGCTATGGCCTGCACGCGCTCGTAGGCTGAACTGGGGTGACCACCGGATCTCAACATCCAGCCCGTCGCCCAGTTCAGCTTTCTTGCTTGAAGATCTCACAGGAACACTGGAGAAAAAAAGCTGTCCAAAAATCCTTTTAGAAAAAAAAAATTTCTTGCCAGGACCTAAGATCCCAGCAAGGTATCTAGGTCCTTACTCCTAACTAGACAGAAAATAACTGATTTGCTGAGGCAGAGAGAGAGAGGATATACCCTCTGGGACTGCCCCTAGGGTGTGGCCAGAGCTTTTTAATTTCCTGTCTAGTCCTGCTCCTGCGGAGGTAACATAACCCGAAGGTGGTGTATCACCGAGGACTACGTCTGTCGATGAGCGCTAGAGAAAATATGATATAATATAATATAATTCAGTTAAGATATACCTTTTTAAAAAAATGGAATCAAATAAAATAAATAAAAATAAAAATGTAAAACTTTCCCAATAAAATAAAATGTAAGTTTGTCCAAAAAAAACTCTCTTTTTAAAAGCATTCTCACTGATAAATAAGCATTAGCATCATAAAAAAGATGACTTATTTTTTGGGATAGCCCAGACAAATTGGTAATTAATTGTTCTGAAAATGTCATCCTGTTGTATCCTCCTGTACTATCAAAGAATAATAAAGGGAATTTTAAATAAATATTGATTTTAAAAAAATGTAAAACTGTCCCAAAAAATGACAGTTGCTTACGGTGCACAGGGATTTATCAAATTTAATATAATCCAGTTAAGATATACCTTCTTTAAAAAAATAAATAAATAAAATAAATAAAATAAAAATTAAAATTAAAATAAAATAAAATAAATAAAAATAAAAATGTAAAACTATTCCAATAAACTAAAATGTAAATTTGTCCAAAAAATAATAATAATAATAATAATAATAATAATAATATAAGATAATACAATATAATTCAGGTAAGATATACCTTATTTACATAATAAATAAATCAATAAATAAAATTAAAAAAAGTAAAATCAACCCTATAAAATAAAATGTAATTTTGTCCAAACAATATATTCTCTTTTTTTTAAAGCATTCTCACTGATAAATAAGCATTAGCATCATAGAAAAGATGACTGCTTTTTGGGATAAGCCAGACATATGGTGTTCTGAAAAGTTCATCCTGTTGTATCTTCCTGTACTATACAAGAATAATAAAGGAAGTTTTAAATATAAATTTAATTAAAGAAAATGTAAAACTGTCCCAAAAAATGACAGTTGTTTTTAGTGTACAGGGGTTTTAATTTATATAATATAATAAAATATAATATAATATAATATAATACAATATAATATAATTCAGTTAAGATATACCGTTTAAAAATAAAATAAAATATAAAAAATGTAAAACTATCCTAAAAAAATAAAATAAAATGTAAAACTGTCCAAAAAATATGCTCTCTTTTGCTCTCTCAGCATTCTCACTGATAAATAACAATTAGCATAATAAAAAAGATTCCTGGTCTTTGGAATAAGCCAGACCTATTTGTAATTAATTGTTGTGAAAGTTTCATCCTCTTGTATCCTCCTGTACAATACAAGAATAATAAAGGAAATTTTAAATAAAAATGTAATAAAAAAAAAAGAATGTTTATATTAATACTAAGTGAAGTTCACTTTTCTGCATGAAGGAATATTAGACTAATGAAAAGGTTAAACACAGCGGTTGAGGCGTTTAAGACTTAGCGAGTAGCCACAAAGTAACCTGCCTAGCAAGAATAGCAAACAATCAATCTTGCACGCATGCAGAATTTCAATATGATATAAATTATACGACGGGCCCGCTGAGATTGAAAAAGGAGATTTTGTGAACAAAACATGTGAGTGGGGGAAAAAAAAAAATTCCACCCCCACTTCACCATGTGTTATAGTTACTAGCTACATTGACATTTGAAAAATGTACCCAGCCTCCCGATAATGGCACTTTTTCTCTCCACAATGCAGGTATTTAAGTGCATAGCATTAAAAAAAAAGAAAAAAAAAAAGAAAAAAGCATATTTAAGGTGGTAAAAAATAGAACAGCATTGTGCAATAAAAGTTACGTGTTTTTATTCCAACCCAACAATCTGTAATCAGCGTTTGAGCTGCCCCTTAAATACGCTAATTTGTTGCACAAGTTACTGTAATCAAATGACTAATCTGCAACGTCTGCTGCCACAACCAGCCGCGTTTTATGAACAGCAACAATTTCTGAACGGGGCTCGGGAATGCGGTTGTGTAAATCAAGTGATTATTTATTGCGATACAAGATGTGGGCGCATGTAGCGTCTTTTCCCTGTACTGGAGTCGGCCCCAATAATTATTTTGGATTTAAATTAATTTAAATGCCCCAAGCTTAACTCAAATTTTTGTGTTATGTTTGGCAGTTCACATTTCAAAAAGATTAAAATATAAAATATTGAAGTTAATTTGAGATGTTTATGGTGCAAGAACATATCCAGGATCGGAAAAATGAAAAGTCTTGTATTCATAACCACTTCCCTACCCGGCCAATTCTAGCATTTCTCTCCTACATGTAAAAATCATCTTTTGCTAGAAAATTACTCAGAACCCCCCAAATATTATTTATATATATATATATATATATATATATATATATATATATATGTATATTATTAGCAGAGACCATAGAGATCCAAAGTAACATCATGACGTCACTTCCCACCTCCCTGGGTCATAGAGATGGCCGGGGACTATCTGGTCAATGGCCAGCTCTATGGTAACCCGACACCCCTAGATCAGATGTATAGCTCCTCTATCACACGGGAGAGCCTGGAGAGGTGCTGTTGGGCAGTGGAAAGGGGGAGAGGTGCTGTTGGGCAGTGGGAGGGGGGAGAGGTGCTGTTGAGCAGTGGGAGGGGGGAGAGGTGCTGTTAGGCAGCGGGAGAGAAGAGAGGTGCTGTTGGGCAGAGGGAGGGGGGAGAGGTGCTGTTGGGCAGTGGGAGGGGGAGAGGTGCTGTTGGGCAGTGGAAAGGGGGAGAGGTGCTGTTGAGCAGTGGGAGGGGGAGAGGGCTGTTGGGCTGAGGGAGGGGAGAGAGGTGCTGTTGGGCAGCTGGAGGGAGGAGAGGTGCTGTTGGGCAGCGGGAGAGAGAAGAGGTGCTGTTGGGCAGCAGGAGGGGGGAGAGGTGCTGTTGGGCAGTAGGAGGGGGGAGAGGTGCTGTTGGGCAGAGGGAGGGGGGAGAGGTGCTGTTGGGCAGAGGGATGGGGGAGAGGTGCTGTTGGGCAGCGGGAGGGAGGAGAGGTGCTGTTGGGCAGTGGGAGAGAGGAGAGGTGCTGTTGGGTAGAGGAAGGGGGGAGAGGTGCTGTTGGGCAGTGGGAGGGGGGAAAGGTGCTATTGGGCAGTGGAAAGGGGGAGAGGTGCTGTTGAGCAGTGGGAGGGGGGAGAGGTGCTTTTGGGCAGTGGGAGGGGTGGACAGGTGCTGTTGGGCAGTGGGAGGGAGGAGAGGTGCTTACGGGCAGAGGGAGGTGGGGGAGAGGTGCTGTTGGGCAGAGAAAGGGGGAAGAGGTGTTGTTGGGCAGAGGGAGGGGGGGGGAGAGGTGCTATTGGGTAGTGGGAGGGGGGAGAGGTGCTGTTGGGCAGTGGGAGGGGGGAGAGGTGCTGTTGGGCAGTGGGAGGGGGAGAGGTTCTGTTGGGCAGAGGGAGGGGGAGAGGTGCTGTTGGGTAGAGGGAGGGGGAGAGGTGCTGTTGGGCAGTAGGAGGGGAGAGAGGTGCTTTTGGGCAGAGGGAGGGGAGAGAGGTGCTATTGGGCAGTGGGAAGGGGGAGAGGTGCTGTTTGGCAGTAGGAGGGGAGAGAAGTGCTGTTGTGCAGTGGAAGGGGGGAGAGGTGCTGTTGGGCAGTGGAAGGGGGGAGAGGTGCTGTTGGGCAGTGGGAGGGGGGAAAGGTGCTATTGGGCAGTGGAAAGGGGGAGAGGTGCTGTTGAGCAGTGGGAGTGGGGAAGAGGTGCTTTTGGGCAGTGGGAGGGGTGGACAGGTGCTGTTGGGCAGTGGGAGGGAGGAGAGGTGCTTACGGGCAGAGGGAGGTGGGGGAGAGGTGCTGTTGGGCAGAGGGAGGGGGAGAGGTGCTGTTGGGTAGAGGGAGGGGGAGAGGTGCTGTTGGGCAGTAGGAGGGGAGAGAGGTGCTTTTGGGCAGAGGGAGGGGAGAGAGGTGCTATTGGGCAGTGGGAAGGGGGAGAGGTGCTGTTTGGCAGTAGGAGGTTAGAGAAGTGCTGTTGGGCAGTGGAAGGGGGGGGGAGAGGTTCTGTTTGGCAGTGGGAGGGGGGAGAGGTGTTGTTGGGCAGAGGGAGGGGGGAGAGGTGCTGCTGGGCAGTTGGAGGGGAGAGAAGTGCTGTTGGGCAATGGAAGGGGGAGAGGTTCTGTTGGGCAGAGTGAGGGGGAGAGGTTCTGTTTGGTAGAGGGAGGGGGGAGAGGTGCTGTTGGACAGTTGGAGGGGGGAGAGGTGCTGTTGGGCAGAGGGAGGGAGGAGAGGTGCTGTTGGGCAGAGGGAGGGAGGAGAGGTGCTGTTGGGCAGCGGGAGGGGGGAGAGGTGCTGTTGGGCAGCAGGAGGGGGGGGGGAAATTCCCTCGCACTGCCTGTAAAAGCAATCCAGTGGATAATTAGCTGCTGGGATGGCTTTTATATTGTTGAGAACTGCCGGCTGGATGATGCCTGTAGCTGCACTCATCATCCAGATATTTGTGACCCCAGATGTCTCCATAAAGAGGACCTGTCATGCCTTATTTCTAATACAGGGGATGTTTACATTTCTTATAATAAGAATAAAAGTGATTAAAAAAAGAAAGAAAATGAAAGTGTAAAAAAAAGAAATAAATAATAATTAAAAAAAATTAAAGTGCCCCTGTCGCCTCATGCTTGCACGCAGAAGCAAACACATACGTAGGTCATGTAAACAGCATTGGCACCGCACATGTGAGGTATTGCCATAAACGTTAGAGCAACCTGTAAGCATTTCTAAAAGGGTCACCTATTGAGATTTTTAAGTAGCGTAGTTTGCCGTCATTCCACGAGAGTGCGCAATTTTACAGAGTAACTTGTTAGGTATTTGTTTACTCAGCATAACACCATATTTTATATATTACCAACAAATTGGGTTATATATTGTGTTTTTGAGCAATAAAAGTATTTAAAGTGTATTTTTTTTTTTTAAATTGCGTTTGAAAATCTGCTGCGCAAATACCACATGACATAAAACAATACAACGACCGCCATTTTATTCTCCAGGGTTTATATTATTATATACATAATGTTTGGGGGTTCTGAATAATTTTCCCCAGTAGGGAAGTGGTTAAGCATTAGGGATATCTAAATCTGTTCTGTCGGCAGCCTGCCATCATGTGACAGTTTCAGGTGGTATTTTTTCAATCACCAGATGAAAAATAAAGAAAAACTAAAGCAACCACCACACATAAGGAATGGTAACCTGAAATATATAAATCTTTTGCTTTTTTTGGGGTTTGAATACACTTTACCCACTTCAGCTCCAGCAGTGCAGCCTGCAATAAAATTAGAAAAAGCGTATCTTTGATCGCCACTGGTATTAACCCCTTCCCTGCCAGTGTCATTATTACAGTAACAGTGCATATTTTTTAGCACTGATTACTGTAGTAATGTCACTGGTCCCCCCAAAAGTGTAAAAAATGTCAGTCAGGGGTCCGATCTGTCCGCCGCAATGTCGCAGTCCCGCTAAAAATTGCAGATCGCCGCCATTACTAGTAAAAGACTAACTAAAAATGACATAAATCTTTCCCCTAGTTTGTAAACGTGATAAATTTTGCGCAGACCAATCAAAATACACTTATTGGGATTTTTTTTTTACCAAAAATATGTGGCAAAATAGAAATTGGCCAAAAATTATGAAAACATTTGATTTTAAAATTTTTTTTATTGGGAGTGTTATTTAGCAGAAAGTGAAAAATACTACTTTTTTTCCACAATTGTTGCTCTTTTTTTATTTAAAGCGCATAATCAAAAAACCGCAGAGGTGATCAAATACAACCAAAAGAAAGCCCAGTTTGTGAAAAAAAAAAAGGGTGTCAATTTTATTTGGGTACAGCATTGCACGTCCGCGCAATTGTCAATTAAAGTAACGCAGTGCTGAATCGCAAAGAATGGCCTGGTCATTAAGGGGGAAAAACCTTCCGGTCCAGAAGTGATTAAACAAATCCAAAATAACTAAACCAAATTTCGGATGAAATTTGAATTCAAATCAAATTCAAATCTTTTAAATTGTTCTTGAATTCGATTTGAATTTGAATTTTGCCGAATAGAATAGAAAAGAATAGAAAATAAAGGAAAAATATAATAGAATAGAAAAGAATCGCATAGAATAAAAAAAAAAAAAAAAAAAAAAAAACAATAAAAAAAATAGAATAGACAAGAAAGGAATAGAATAGAAAATAAAACAATAGAATAGAAAAAACAATAAAACAGAATAGAATAGAATCAAATAGAAAGAATATAAGCAATTCTCAAAATTTAAATTGAATAAATTCAATTAGAGTATAAAAAAAAGAACAGAATAGAACAAAAAAAAAAACAATAGAATCGAATATAAAAAAAAGAAAGAATATAACCATCTTCCAAAATTCAAATTTCAAATAGAATAAATTCAAATTTGAATAGAATACATTCAAATAGAATAGAATAGAATAGAATATAAAATACAATAAATGAATAAAAAAGAATAGAACAGAATAGAAAAAAAAAAAAAACAATAAAATTGAAAAAATTAAATTTCAAGAATATAACCATCTTCCGAAATTTGAACTTCAAATAGAATAAATTAAAATAGAATAAAATAGAAAATAATAAAATAAAATAGAAAAAAAAATAGAATAGAATATAAAAGAATAGAATAGAACATGATAGAAAAGACATGCTGGTAGGTTAATTGGATCCTGTATAAAATTGGCCCTACTGTGTATGTATGTGAATTAGGGACCTTAGATTGTAAGCTCCTTGAGGGCAGGGACTGATGTGAATGTGCAAAGTATATGTAAAGCGCTGCATAAATTGACAGCGCTATAGAAGTACCTGAAATAAATAAATAAATAAAATAGAATAGAAAGAAAACCAAAAGAATAGAATGGAAAATAAATAATATAACCATCTTCCAAAATTCGAATTTCAAATAGAATAAATTCAAATTCAAATTTTGCAAATTCGGTAAAACTGAGTTCAATTTGACCGAATTCGGAAACATCAAATCTAATTCAAATCCGAATAAATTAAATTAATTCCGAAAACAAATGAAATTAATTTAACAAATTTAAATAAATTAATTTATATAAATAACAAATCCCAACGAAATGAAACAAATTTTTTCTTTCTGCACATGTCTAAGGCATACTAGCACATTATGCAACTGCCTTGGGGGGGAAAGTTTTTTTTTTTTTTTTTTTTTTAACTGCCGCGGTTTACAACTGCTTTAAAAAATATATATAATGTTTGGGGGTTCTAAGTCATTTTCTAATGAAAAAAATACTGATTTGTAAACATACATGGTCTTTAACCACTTAAGCCCCAGAAGATTTTACCACCTTCCTGACCAGGGCCTATTTTGCGATTCGGCACTGCGTGACTTTAACGGACAATTACGCGGTCATGCGACGCTGTACCTAAACAACATTGATGTCCTTTTTTTCCCACAAACAGAGCTTTCTTTTGGTGGTATTTGATCACCTGTGCAATTTTTACTTTTTGCGTTATAAACAAAAAAACAGCGTCAATTTTGCAAAAATAACAATATTTTTCACATTTTTTATATGAAATTCCCCCCAAAAAAAAGTAAAAATCAAAATTTTTTAACATTTTGGGGCAATTTTTTTTTTAACCATATGTTTGGTAAAAAAAATCGCAAAAAGCGTATTTTGATTGGTTTGCGCAAAAGTTATTGCATTTACTAACAAAGGGAAAGATTTTTGTCACTTTTGTTGTTTTTTTTTTTAACGCGTAATGGCGGCGATCTGTGATTTTTTTTTTTTGCGGGACTGCGACATTGCGACGGACAGATCGGACCCTTGACTGACATTTTTGACACTTTTGGGGTTACCAGTGACATTTCTACAGTAATCAGTGCTATACATATGCACCGTTACTGTAAAATTACACTGGCAGTGAAGGGGTTAACTTTTTTTGAGAGGGAGGGGTTATGTGTGTCCCTAGGGGCGTGATTCTAACTGTGATTGGCTGTGACTTGAGGTGTAAGAACAATGATCAACGGTCCTACATAGTAGAACCGTATGATCACCATTCCTACACAGAGGAGAATGACAGACGGCTTTGTTTACACTAGCCGCCTGCCTTTCTCCCTCTCCACCCGACGATCGCGAGTGACCGGCGGATATCGGGTCTGCCAGTCACACGCGTGGGGGGGGGGGTCCGTGACCACGCGGTAGCGCACCTCCGGGGGCGCGCGCTCGCTCCCTAGACCCTCACAGGCTAGCGACGTAGCCCTACGTCGCTCTGCCTGTGAGGGGCTGACCGCCAACGTAAATAGTCGGGCGGCGGTCGGCAAGTGGTTAAGTGGGTAAAGCTCTGTTATTCTTTGAAATGAATTGTACTGTATGTATTCAACCTTTTTTTTTAATAAAAGTTTATTGTAAAAAAAATTTAAAAAAAAAATTAAATTAATTGGCATGATTAGCTGAATCGTCACCACATCCGAATCCGCAGAGTAAGCAGGTTACAAATTCACAGGTGAATTTTTCTGCGGGTTTAAGTCAATCTGCATAAAGCCTTGTAGACGCACTAATTGAGTCGGTGTCACCGCTTCCATTTATTTATCTTATTTCTTCCTCCTGATTTCCACTCAGGATTCAAAGCCACAAGCAAGCGACATCCTCCTCCCCCCCGTGAGCCCATATCCCGGCGCTGCTGCCTCTCACGTGCGACTGTCAGTTTACCTTTATATTCTGCTAATATAATTGGACATACTGAGAAAGCTATTTTCACAAGTAATTTAATGAAGCGTTCGGAGGGAGAAGGATCGGGAATGTTATTGATAGGGCGGCTACTACAGGTATGTTCTAATTGGCTCCTACAGCAAGATTGTTTATATTGTAAGGATGGAGTCTAGACAATAGGAAAAAAAAAGAAACAATTTTGCTTTTAACCACTTGCCGAGCACCAGCAGTACATATACTGCGGCAGGTCAGCTCTGTCCCACGAAACGATGTAACTTTACGTCACTTTGCAGGACCACTAGTGGCCCGGGGGGGCCAGGCATGCGTCCATTCGGCAATTTGTGGGTCCGGCGACCGCGATTGCCACCGAGCACCCGCGATCTCTCCCTGTGGAGACAGAATGGTGATCTTCCGTTGTAAACACGGCATACCGCTGTTCTGTCAGTTATGAACACAGGGATCCTATGTTCCTCTTATTTAAAAACACTGGTCTCTGTGTTCATTCAGCAAGCCCATCCCCCACACAGTTAGAAAAAACCCCTAGGCACACATTTAACCCGTACCTGCCAGTGTCATTAGCAGGGGCAGACTGGCTACTTTCGGCCCAGGCAGGAGGGCAAGTACAAACCAGAGGCCCATGGTGAAGCCACTCAGCCCCCCTCCCACTCTCTCAATCTTCCTCCTGACCCCCATTCCAAGCTGAAGCTCTGCTCCAAATACTCTCTACTTACCGGCTGAATCGGGATTTCCGACCAGACCAGCAGGGGGGAGGTTGTGGGGAGCTGGGACAGGTTGATTGGGACCGGCCAGGGCAGAAGAGTCTCCAGTGGGGCATGGAACCGGTCTCTGCTCAGACACAGTTTACAGCATCAATGCTGTTTGGAGGCCTGCGCTTCGTCCTTGTCTTTATGCCGCACTCAGGGATCCTTTAGCCAAGTCTGTAACAGAAGCGGTGCAGCCTTTTTATGGGGCATCAGAGTGGCCCAGGGGGCAATTGCCCCCCTGGCCCAGTCCTCCCCTGGTCATTAGTACTGTAACAGTGCATATTTTTAGCACTGATTACTGTAGTAACAAAACGAGAAAATTGGCACGCGGGACTTTGTATGAGGTATGTGCTCAGTGGCTGGAAATAGGAAACATGCACAGTATATGAATAAAACAATATTTTATTTTATTGAATTATATACATAAAAATGGCAACATATGCTCAATGGCACATAATATGGCTCAATAGCTCAAATACAGATGACATGTAACATGAATAATAAAACATCATATTTAGATAGACAACTTGGTGTAACCTCTTGGTTTCAAAAATAGCATGAATGGTATAATGAGATAACATGGCAGTAGAATATATATTGTGAACTGGCGTGTTTCGGGAGCAACATCTCCCTTCTTCAGAGATCAATATGTTCAAGGTATCTCTATAAAAAGACAATATATTACGGTATGCAGTAGGGATGGAATTTGAATGAAAAAAAGAGTCAGTCAGATAATGAGAACTCAAAGGAGTACTAAATACTGTATTTTCTGGCGTATAAGACTACTTTTGAACCTCAAAAAAATCCCCCAAAAATGGGGGGTTGTCTTATACACCGAGTATAATATCTTCAAGGTAACCTAAGTATAAGTATTACCGGTAGATGAAAATTAGGGGGCTCGTCTTATACGCCCAGTCGTCTTATATGCCGGAAAATACGGTACTCACAAATCAATGAAACTCAAATGGCAAAAATGAACTCCTATGTGGCAGCGGTGCATCGTGCAAGGGCTTTACTCAACGGGGGATGCAGGGGTTGCAATCGCTACCGGGCCCCATGCTCCAGGGGGCCCGGTAGAAAACCAGTGGGTGAACTTCCAGGATCGCAAAGGTCACACTTGCGACCGGACCCTGGCATTGCACCACTGTGGGGAGGCCCCAAGATTGCAGGGAGGGGGCCCACAAGATTGTAGGAAGGGGGCCCACTGCAGAACTTGTGAAAGAATCCTGCTGCGGGACCGTAATAAAAGGCCATGCAACGAGTGTAAAGAGCCCCAGGATTAGTGGGAAGAGCCCTGGGCTTGAAGGTAAGGGCCCCGGCCAGGGGTCTGGGGGGCCCTTCATGGTTTCTTGCATCAGGGCCCTGAAGGTTCTAGTTACGCCTCTGGCATCGTGTCTAACCCGGGAGCTGAAGGGTCCCAATGTGACAGCAGCCAGAGAGGGGGGTCCATGGCAGGCGAGTATGTGTGTGTGAAAGAGAACCTTCCAAACCTGTTGTGTATATATAAGTAACATAATAGTAAAGAAGTAGCATGTAAGCTGCCAATAGTAATAAACATATGTGATTTAATACCAGGTGGGAAGGGCTGGTGTGATGAGAATGTGGGGTTCCCAAAAAGGGTGAAGGAAAAGTGAAAGAAGGAAAGTGGGATTACTGTAGTAATGTCACTGGTCCCCCCCAAAAGTGTCAAAAATGTCAGTTAGGGGTCCAATCTGTCCGCCGCAATGTCACAGTCCCGCTAAAAATCACTGATTGCCGCCATTAGTACAAAAAATGACATAAAGCTTTCCCTTAGTTTGTAGACGTGATAACTTTTGTACAAACCAATCAACATACACTTATTGGGATTTTTTTTTTGTTACCATAAAAATGTAGCAGAATACAAGTTGGCCTAAAATGATGAAAACATTTGATTTTTTAAAAAAAATATATATATTGGGAATGTTATATAGCAGAAAGTGAACAATATTGTTTTTTTTTTTTTTCAGAATTGTCGCACTTTTTTTTTTTGTTTATAGCGCAAAAATAAAAATCGCACAGGTGATCAAATACCACCAAAAGAAAGCTCTGTTTGTGGGAAAAAAGACCATCAATTTTATTTGGGTATATATACACACACACATGTATGTATATATACACATACACATATATAGGTGTGAAAGTAGCAGAAACCTATGCTTGCGCTCAGGAAATAATTAACACCCGTATGGCTTCTCTGCTATAACACCTATATATGTGTATGTCTAAAATACATATAAGTGTGTGTGTATATATACCCCTATACAGAATTTCAGATGTTTTGCCTGCCTCCAAAGACTCCCAAAAAATGCCCAAAAAAAACGCCTGCTGCAAAAACACACCTGGGCGTTTTTGTAGCTGGCGTTTTAATGGGCTTTTTTTGGGCATCTTTGGAGGCAGGCATAACATCTGTACTTCTGTGTAGGGGTATATACACACACATGTATGTATATATACACATACACATATATAGGTGTGAAAGTAGCAGAAACCTATACTTGCACTAATGAAATAATTAACACTCATATGGCTTCTCTGATATAACACCTATATATGTGTATGTGTATAAATACATATAAGTGTGTTTGTATATATACGCCTATACAGAAGTTCAGATGTTATGCCTGCCTCCAAAGACCCCCAAAAAAATGCCCAAAAAAAACGCCTGCAACAACACACCTGGGCGTTTTTTTTTTTTTTTGGCGTAGTTGTTTTCTGGGCATTTTTTGGGGGTCTTTGGAGGCAGGCAAAACATCTGAAATTCTGTATAGGGGTATATATACACACACACATGTATGTATATATACACATACACATATATAGGTGTGATAGGAGCAGAGACATATGCCTGTTAATTATTTCATTAGTGCAAGCATAGGTTTCTGCTACTTTCACACCTATATATGTGTATATATACATACATGTGTGTGTGTGTATATATACCCCTACACAGAAGTTCTGATGTTATGCCTGCCTCCAAAGACGCCCAAAAATGCCCAAAAAAACGCCAGCTACAAAAACGCCCAGGTGTGTTTTTGCAGCAGGCGTTTTTTTTTGGCATTTTTGGGGGTCTTTGGAGGCAGGCAAAACATCTGAAATTCTGTATAGGGGTATATATACACACACACTTATATGTATTTTACACATACACATATATAGGTGTTATAGCAGAGAAGCCATATGGATGTTAATTATGTCATTAGCACAAGCATAGGTTTCTGCTACTTTCACACCTATATACAGTATGTGCATGTGTATATATACATACATGTGTGTGTGTATATATACCCCTACACAGAAGTTCAGATGTCATGCCTGACTCCAAACATGTCCTCAAAAAAGCCCTATAAACGCCTGCAACAAAAAGCCGGGTGACAGGGGCGAAGCCACTATCCGGTTCTATTAGTCTTCTAAGAGAAACGATCTTTTCTCACCCTGCCATAGCTATTTGTCACCCTGCCATAGCAGTCAGAGTCAGTTAACCCTACACTACACTACGGTCACCCTGACACCTAACACTTTCCCTACAGAAACTAGATTTTTGAATCTAACTATAGTGGAAAAAAGCACTCTAACTACACTAGATATCCCTTTCCTTACACTAATAATTGCTAAATGACACGTTTGAAGCAGAAGTAACAGAACTGCTTCCATTCTCTTCCACAGCCCTGTATTAAAATGGTAGAGATTTGGCGGGGGCTATCTTATATACTGGGGGGCATATTCACTAATGATTGGCCTCTGGACCCCCTAGTCACTCCAATCACATTCCTAGCATTCTCCTGCCCCCTCAATTGGCTTTTACTGATGGTTCTGGTCCAATCACGGGCTTTTAAAGCCCAGTTCCTGTCCCATTGGATTTTGGTCGGTTCTGGTTGCCGAATTCCGAACTTTTTCTGCAAAAAGTTCGGAATTCGACCGAACCTCGAACAGTCAATGTTCGGGTCGAACCGATGGTCGACCCGAACTGTTCGATCATCCCTACTTTTTAACAGTTTCCTCTCTATATTTTGTATTAGGATGCAGAAAACATCGACAAATGTCAGACTTGGAGTCACTATGGACAGCCGTGTGTCTTTAGGCAAAATAAAATGTATTTATGTGTCAAGAGGCAGGACATGGAAACAAATGCAGGTTCAGAAAATGGGGGTCACACAGGGTACAGCAGCTTTATAATGTGGGGAGCACTGATAAAAACAAAAGCTTACCACACAAAGAAAAGATAGAAATGACAAGGCAGCGTGGATGATAGAAGAAAGTTTTTTTTTTAATATATGACTATCCTCTCCCTTTAATAAAACTCTCAGCACAGCACAGCTCTCTGTGTAAGATAAAAGGAAAAAAAAATGTAATTTTTCTGAACATGAGTGACATAAAAATGTGTGTGATTCATTCATAATTACACCTTCTGTGCAGTTTATAAATTCCCTCGAGAGTTTGCTTATTGGCAGCTAATGGAAATAGAAGAACACTAAATGCGTGGTCACTTTTTTTTTTTTTATATCTCTTCAATTTGAAACATTTTAATGCTGTGTGCTTCTGTATTTATTTTATAAATTTTTTTCAGATTGAAGTGTCTTAACCACTTTAGCCCCGGAGGATTTAGCTACTCAAAGACCAGGCCCTATTTTTGCGATTCGGCACTGCGTGATCTTAACGGACAATTGCGCGGTCGTGCGACGCTGTACCCAAAAAACATTGACGTCCTTTTTTTCCCACAAATAGAGCTTTCTTTTGGTGGTATTTGATCACCTGTGTGATTTTTATTTTTTGCGCTATAAACAAAAAAAGAGCGACAATTTTGAAAAAATAACAATATTTTTTCACATTTTTTTATATAAAATTCTCAAAAAAATTGTAAAAATCAAAATTTTTTAACATTTTAGGCCAATTTGTTTTCTGCTACATATTTTTGGTAAAACAAATTGCAATAAGCGTATTTTGATTGGTTTGTGCAAAAGTTATTGCGTTTACTAACTACGGGAAAGATTTATGTAATTTTTGTCATTTTTGTTTTTTTTTTTTTACTAGTAATGGCGCGATCTCCGATTTTTTTTGTTGCGGGACTGCGACATTGCGGCAGACAGATCGGACCCCTGACTGACATTTTTTATGCTTTTGGGGGTACCAGTGACATTACTACAGTAATCAGTGCTATAAATATGCACTGTTACTGTCAAAATGACACTGGCAGGGAAGGGGTTAACTTTACTGGTGATCAAGGGGTTAAGTATGTCCCTAGGGGCGTGATTCTAACTGTGGGGGGGGCGTGGCTTGTGATGTAACCACAGAGACATACGATCCTATATAGCAGGATCGCATAGCCTCTGTGCTTACATCAGGGAGAATGACAGATGGTTGTGTTTACATCAGCCGTCTGTCTTTCTCCCTCTCATGTGGAAGATCGCGAGTGTCCGGAGGACATCGGAGCCGCCAGTCACTCGCGCTGGCTAGGCAGGGAATGAGCAGGGGCGGGAGTGCGCCGGCGGCGGTGCACGCTCTCTCCCTACAGGCTTGTGGGCGAGCGACGTAGGTCTACGTCACTTTGCTCAGGAGAGGCTGACTGCCGCAGTAAATAGTCGTGCGGCGGTCCGCAAGTGGTTAAAGCAGGAGTAGCCGACCCTGGAGAAATGGATATCGACCTGAACAACATGGAAGAGATGAAAGATCACCAGGACTTGCTTTTTTGGAGGTGTGCTGTTACACCAATATGTAACATATAATATAATGTATACTTATGGTAATGTCTATATATTTGGTCATTATACTGCCATCTTGTGGTTGTTTCGGTTGTTGCACTTGCTTTCAGTTTTTCCCTTCTGTGTTCCCTCCTGTCAGCTCCTATTGATGATGTTTTTCCTGTTCCTGCTTCTTTGTGCTTGTGGGGATAGAGATGGCCACATCTGTCTAGGTCTTTATACAATCTGCTCGCATCCGGGAACACAGTACCATGTTTTGACCTGCAGATACCATCCTTCAACCATCTGCCACATTTTGTTGTCTGCTATACCTACTGCTTGCAATAAAACCTAAGTGGCTGGAGAGAAATGGTGTTTGGTGAGTTCAGCTATCTGATAATGATTGCCCCCGGTGATTTTATCTGCTTAAATAGGCCTGGAATAGGTCCCAGCAAGGGATAAGTCACTATTACATCAACAATTGGAGTCATGGAATGAGGAGATAACCTAGCAAGGTTCCATAAAAAGAAAAGAAGGTTTGAAGAGTTCAGGGGTCAGTAGTAAGTAATGCATGAAGCCATACGCATGTGCACAGGGTGTGCCAGGTGTGCCTGGGCACATCCTAATCACTTTGTACGGTGTTGATTTCTCCTGGTTCCTGGTGCCCCCCACAGTCTGCCCCATGCAGTGCTGCCAGCTTCCCTCCTCTCCTCTCTCAATGGCTGTTACAGGATGGAGTGCAGAGGAAGGGACCAGTAAATAGGTAATGTATCATTCCCTTTCTTTTCACAGTGAATGAGTGATTTGTACCGATCGCTCCTGTGTTCATTCTTAACCAAAGCATAGTAAACTATGTTTACTATGCTTTAAATTGTGAATGAACAGGAAGCCACACAGCATAACACTTCCCATTTGTTCACCAGTGCAGCTGAGGGTGCAGAGAAAGAGACTGGGGAATCTTTGTCCACAGTCCCTTTTTCTGTCTCAAAAGTGAAATATCAGGTGTCTTTTTAGACCTTATAATTCACCAAAGCCCCCCAACAGGGCTGCTATTAAAAAAAAAATGTAAAAGAATAATAAAAAATTATATTATAAAAAATAATATTGCAAAAAAGAATAAAAATAAAAAACTCCTGACACCAATTTTTGCTTTACTGACACGGCCCACTGCTCTGCTCATATATACGAATGTGTGTTTTTGCTCTGGGGTGCACACCCTAATGCATAAGGCAATAGGCTGCACACACCAAAGCATGGAGTACCATTATGAGCTGCTTATAAGCACATGTAGTTCAGCCTCCCTGCATTGGTGGCACTGTTACAGTATTCTCCAAGCAGAGAGGACACAGAAAAGGAGCAACTAGTGTCCCTCTGAGACCTCTGTAGACATCATCAGGGGAGCAGCTGTATAATTGGACACTGCTGCTCTGCAGGACCTCCATGGCCATCTTTAGTGTGGGCAGTGCTAATAAATAGCACAGTCCCACTGCAGTTGGTGCACATTTGCGATGTGGCTAGGTCAGGGACAGGAACCCACTGATTAGGGACAGTGAGATTGATTCACTAGGCAAATAGATTGAAGGAAGAATACCCAATAATGTGAAAGAAAAATTAAAAAAAACAGCGTTTTTGCTTGCACATAATTGGATGATGGAAGTCAGCAGAGCTCATTCTGCTCATTTACTAAGCTCTGGAGCAACTGCTAATGTTTTCATTCCTTGTAATAGGAATAAAAGTGTTCTAAAAAAGGGAAAGGGAAAGTGTAAAAATAAGGGAAAGTGTAAAAATGAAAAAATATAAATATAAATAATAAAAAAAAAAAAAAATTCAAAGCGCCCATCATCAGTGACCATCCAATGTCTGAAGAAAGAAGAGAGTTACATAATCAGTGGCCATCCAATGGCTGAAGAAAGAAGAGAGTTACATCATCAGTGGCCATCCAATGGCTGAAGAAAGAAGAGAGTTACATCATCAGTGGCCATCCAATGGCTGAAGAAAGAAGAGAGTTACATCATCAGTGGCCATCCAATGGCTGAAGAAAGAAGAGTTACATCATCAGTGGCCATCCAATGGCTGAAGAAAGAAGAAAGTTACATCATCAGTGGCCATCCAATGGCTAAAGAAAGAAGAGAGTTACATCATCAGTGGCAGTCCAATGACTGAAGAAAGAAGAGAGTTACATCATCAGTGGCCATCCAATGGCTGAAGAACGAAAAGTTACATCATCAGTGGCCATCCAATGGCTAAAGAAAGAAGAGAGTTACATCATCAGTGGCCATCCAATGGCTGAAGAAAAAAGAAGAGTTACATCATCAGTGGCCATCCAATGGCTGAATAAAGAAGAGAGTTACATTATCAGTGGCCATCCAATGGCTGAAGAAAGAAGAGTTACATCATCAGTGGCCGTCCAATGGCTGAAGAAAGAAGAGTTACATCATCAGTGGCCATCCAATGGCTGAAGAAAGAAGAGAGTTACATCATCAGTGGCCATCCAATGGCTAAAGAAAGAAGAGAGTTACATCATCAGTGGCAGTCCAATGACTGAAGAAAGAAGAGAGTTACATCATCAGTGGCCGTCCAATGACTGAAGAAAGAAGAGAGTTACATCATCAGTGGCCATCCAATGGCTGAAGAAAGAAGAGTTACATCAGTGGCCATCCAATGGCTGAAGAAAAAAGAGTTACATCATCAGTGACCATCCAATTGATGAAGAAAGAAGAATTACATCATCAGTGGCCATCCAATGGCCGAAGAAAGAAGAGTTACATCATCAGTGGCCGTCCAATGGCTGAAGAAAAAAGAGTTACATCATCAGTGGCCGTCCAACGGTTGAAGAAAGAAGAGAATTGCATCATCAGTAGTCGTCCAATGAGGTGATGAAAATAATGTTGACCTTGCATTGCTGAAGGAGGGCGAACAGGAAGGGGTTACATTTGCCATGATGGGTAAGCATGCTGTCCATGCTCCAGCAGAGCCACAGCAGGTAATTTCCTCTTCAAGGATTTTTTTTATTGAATAAATAACAAGACAAAAGCGGGATTTTTTTTATTTGTCTCAAATTCCACTTTAACTCAGAGAGGAAATGCTTTCCACATACAATAAATTTAAATTAGGCAAGCAGGACTGTAGATGGCATAATTGTGCTTTTAGCTATATAACCGCTCAATAATGTATTTATTAATCCCAGAACAACAAGCATGCACAAGGTCACAGAGACATCCTAGACAAGATAAGAATAACATACCGCAAGAAGACAGATCACATTATGAGATTCTGTCTATTAATATCTATATATTAACAGCAAAAAAAAAAAATATATATATATATACAGTATATATAAACACACACACACACACACACACACACACACACACACTATATTACTATATCACCAAAAGTATTGGGACGCCTGCATTTACACCCATATGAACTTTAGTTTCAATCAGCTGTTATTAAAAGAAATAGTGAAAATTACAAAACTAGTTAACGAGTTAAATAGTAATATATCCAAACTTCCGCTTATTTCAGATGAAATCAACAACAGTGTTAGACTAAAAGCTCCTATTACGTTAGAAAAACAAACTTAGAGTGAGATGGTAAGGTATAGAAGAGCGAAGGATTGAGAGGTGGTTTATTCATAAGGATACAGAAGTCTCATTTATAATTTACTCAAGAGACCCAAAAGTGTACCGTGGGTGTCCCCCATTGATTCTTCGCTACAATCTGTAGGTGGTGAGGTGGGATCTCACCATGTGTAGGGTCATCTGATATGCTGGTCAAAGGTATAGTATCTGTGATCTCTAGGGCATTGTCCCAGTTCTCAGTTTAGCTATAAAAGATAGAGGACATAGGAAAGAAAGAATAGGAAGAAAAAGGAAGATTCAAGAGAAGAGAACAGGAAGAGAGTTGTTATCCCACCAGAGTCCCCGACTGTCAGGGACTCAGACGCCGCTGTGCAGCCTACAATCCATCTAGGCGAGTGCGCATGTGCGTGCGTCATGACGCACATTGTACCAACCCAGCCTCCTCTTAAGGATCACTCACCCTCTCATCCAGTGCTGGATTATCGTCAGCTTCCTGTTTCCTGTTGTCTGTTTCCTGTTCCCTGTTGTGACCTCGGCTTGCTCCACGGACTTGTCTCTGCCTGGTAACCTGTGTACCCACCCCGGCTTGCTCCACGGACCTGCTTCTGCCTGATAACCTGTGTACCGACCCCGGCTTGCTCCACGGACCTGCTTCTGCCTGATAACCTGTGTACCGACCCCGGCTTGCTCCACGGACCTGCTTCTGCCTGATAACCTGTGTACCGACCCCGGCTTGCTCCACGGACTTGTCTCTGCCTGATAACCTGTGTACCGACCCCGGCTTGCTCCACGGACCTGCTTCTGTCTGATAACCTGTGTACCGACCCCGGCTTGCTGTTACTTGGACTGACCACATGTGTATGACCCCCGGCCTGGTATTTACCACTGCACTGTTTGCTTTCACTGGAGCTTCTCAGAAGGGACTCGGATATCCCTCTCAGCCATCCACCTCCACCACCACAAGCATCCAGTGCTACTTGGGTCGCGTCACCTCCTGTCTCACTTCCAGGGGTGATTCGCACCGAGCTGCAAGGGAAGCCCTCTTAGCACTTCGGCCTCCACCCAGTGATCTGACACCGACTGTACTTATGTATGGAGCTGTCTAGTAGGCATAGGGATCCGCATGTATGTGGCCCATGGTTTCAACGTCGCCTAAAATTTCTGTGTGGTGTCCTGCAAAATGCTGACCATTTTTCTCCTGAGCCATGATCCAGGGTATCTTCCTTTTCGTCATGGCTAAGGAGATCCTAGGTTGTTTCAAGGCTTTAGCTAACGTCAACTTGGCCCCTATGAGAATTAAGTGTTTCAGGCGCTTCTCATTTTGTGGTGCCTGTTCTATTGGAAAATTTAGTAAGGCTATGTGGGGGGATTTGGGAACCTGGATTTCAGGGATCTTGCACACCATTATGAAGAACTTGTTCCAAAATCCTCTTATCTTAGGACATTCCCACCAATTGTAAAGCATAGAGCCTACATGAGAGCAGTCCCTAAAGCACAAGGGTAATACCGAAGGGTAGTATTTTGCTAAACGAGACTGGTCCATGTACCACCTAATATACAAAAAGGGGAAGAGGGGAATAGAGGGTTTGGATTATGGTGTAGGTCTCATCCCTCAATGCATAAGAACAAAAAAGACAGGTTCCCCACTAAATGGGACTATAACGACCTATAGTTGGAGTCAAGGAATAGGTATATAGGGGTAATATAAAAAGTATGCATTTATTAAATGAATCATTTAAAATATCAAAAAATTGAGACATAACAGCAAATCAACACAAAGAAAAACAATCTGGTTGTTGACATGGAGTCATAATGCACATACAAAATTCATGTATACAATACAGTGGCTCAAAAACAGACAAGTGTAATACAAGGCGAAAAAGACCCAACGCATTTCAGAATGAATAAATATTCCTTCTTCAGGGGTAACATTCGTCTTATAGTCACATAATGAAAGCCAATAGAGATATATTTAACAGCCAGAATTTAAAACCAAGGATAGTTGGCAGCAGGGAGAAATTAATACACGAGAAGAAATTATCCCAGAGTTCCCCTCTAACAGCAGTTCCTCCAACAAGATCCAAAAGGGCCGAAACAGGATCAGCATGTGGGGATAAGCAAGACTAAATTTGAAGATCTATATTTAGTCCAAGACTCTCATGGAATCCAAAGATAAGGAGAGTCTCCGTAGTTCGTGCTCACAGTCAAAGACTACCGACAAAACCGCATCCTCCAATGAGTATCCCATAGTTTGTAGTTGCTATAACTTTTGCGCAAATCAATCAATATACGCTTATTTTGATTTTTTAGTCCTAAAAATTACATCAATTTATTGTACAGCGTTGCATGATCGTGCAATTATCAGTTAAAGTGCTGTATAGCAAAAAATGGCCTGGTCATGAATGGGGGTAAGTCTTCCGGAGGACAAGTGGTTGAACAAGGCTAATTTCATAAAATTTGGGGGGGGGGGGGGGTATTTACATGTCTCTGTGGCACCCTCCTAGATAGGTGCTGGGTAGGGTAAATTTTGTTATTAGCTCCAGTCTAATCAATTGAGTTTCTTGTGTTTATTTTGGGCTGTTTTGTGTCTCACTGATTGCAGGGTTAATTGCTTCCCTCTGCCTTCTGGAAAGTTCTAAAAAGTAGTGGTTTGACAGAGTCAAATCAGCAGCTGAACATTTATGCAGTCCTAGCTAATGCCTGGGGGAGGGTGCCCAGATGGTGGCTGGGAGGGAACATAAATAGTGTGTGGTGTGGAACAGAGCGGTCTTTTCCAAGAGGACACAATCCCAGCCTGAAGGACGGTATCCTTCTGGCCAGTCCAGCTGTGTTTTTCTGCTGCTCATCAAGGTCCCAGCTATGCTGGCTGGGGGGGAGCTATTCTTCTGAACTTTGCAGGAGGTAACTGAGGAACTTCTTTCTTTTTGGGGATCTAGTCTGGAGAAGTTACAGGAGGGGTGTCTGGAAGATATTGGAAGGAGTCATCCAATAATCCAAGGACATTAGTATGTACAAACCAATGTGTGTGAGATCCCAGTGACTGTGTGCTGCTGCTGTCCATCTTGCTTCAGAGTTAGCTTGTATTTAAAGTGAACATTGCTAATTGTGTCCCTTTGTATTTGCTGCTGCTAGGACTGTTCTCTGTATCTCTAAGAGGAAGATAGGTGTCCTCAAATTACTAATTAACATTGTTAGGGTACCCCACAGTTACCCTGAACCCATCCAAGTTCAACTTTTCTTTTCAATAAAGCACCAAAAGAACACCCCTAGACTGACCATTGAGCCGGAGGAGCGACTGAGACTGTGTGCCTGGCTGCTAGAGCACCTACTGGGGAACTAACATGGGACACAAATCAGTGGGGGTGCTAAATCTCTTTTAAAAGATACATTTCACTTGGACAGGAAATCAAAAATGTTTAATTTTTAGTCCATTAAAAATTGTTAGGTCATTTTGCATGGGGTCAGAATAGCAGACCCTCAAGTATTTCATTTAGAGAAAGGAATCAACAGTTCGAGGTGGGGAGGGGGACACATATATCCAATACTCCAGAAAAGTGGTGAGTATTTTTGCACATTATGGCATGTTTACCTTGTGAATCGCCTTCTCCAGCGATGCAACGCCCCGGTCCCATTTTTCACCAGTTCTTCCATCCTCATTTGGTTTTCCTTTGGGGTCTGAGCCTTCAGCCAGCTCTTACATAATTGCTGTGCCCTGTAGTAATGCAGGGGTCAAAGAAAGGAATTACTAGCTAGCGGTTGGGGGGGCCAAGACATCCAACACTCCTGAAAGGCTGCTGGCACACTTACCTTGTGAATGGCCTTCTCTAGTAATGTGGCAGTCATTATTCCCCTTGGTTCCAGTGTATTCTTCCAGGTTCAAAATATTCAGCAATCTTAACTGGCTAGGCTGCCATCTTCTGACTACTACGTCACTGCTATGTCCTCTAGTGATGGTGGAGTTGAAGAAAGGAATCACCAGCTTGCGTTACATAGTTTGTGAGGTTGAAAAAAGACATCCATACTGTTCAACCTATGATGTGTGTGTGTGTTTGCTGTTAACCCCTGTATGTTGTGGTCTTTAAGGTGCCTATCTAATAGTTTTTTTTTAAACTATCAATGCTCCCTGCTGTTACTACTGCTTGTGGAAGAGAATTCCACATCATTACTGCTCTGACAGTAAAGATCCCTTTACGTATTTTAAGGTTAAACCGTTTTTTCTTTAGTTTAAGTGAGTGGCCACGTGTCTTATTGTATTCCCTTTCTCTGATTAGTTTGTTCCCTATGCTAGGGTCCTCACCAGTACAGTATTTGTACATTGATATCGTATCCCCCCTCAATCGTCTCTTCTCCAGAGAGAAGTTCAATGCCTGTAGTTTCCTCATAGCTGATGTCCTCCATTCCCCTAATTATTTTTGTTGCCCTTCTCTGGACTCTCTCCAGCTCCAGCACATCCCTTCTGAGGACCGGTGCCCAGAACTGGATGGAATACTCCAGATGTGGCCAGACCAGGGACTTGTAGAGTGGGAGAATACTCTCTTTATTTCTGGAGTGAATCCCCTTTTTTTATACATGCCAGTATTCTGTTGGCTTTGCTTGCAGCGGCTTGGCATTGCATGCCACTGCCAAGCCTGTTGTCCACCAGTACCCCCAGGTCCTTTTCCATCTTAGATTCACTCAGAGGTTCCCCCAAGTGAGTAGCTTGCTTTCGTGTTTCTGACGCCCAAGTGCATTACTTTACATTTTTCAACATTAAACCTCACATGCCATGTAGTTGCCCACCCCATGATTTTGTTCAGGTCTGCTTGTAAGGTTTCCACATCCTGCATAGAAGATATTGGCATGCTTAGTTTAGTATCATCCGCAAATACCGAGATTGTTCTGGATATCCCCTCCTCTAGGTTGTTTATGAATAAATTAAACAGGATTGGTCCGATGACAGAACCTTGGGGGGCACCACTTTCCACACCCACCCAATCCGAGTACTCCCCATTAATCAGCACCCTCTGGACTCTCGCCTGGAGCCAGTTCTCTATCCAGGTACTCACATTATGGTCCATACCTATGTACCTTGTACAGTAAGCGTTTGTGGGGAACGGTGTCAAATGCCTTTGCAAAGTCCAGATACACCACATCAACAGGCTTTCCTTTGTCTAGATGGCAACTCACTTCATCGTAGAGGGTAATAGATTGGTCTGGCAAGAACGATTTTTCATGAATCCATGCTGATTACTACTAAAAATACAGTTTTCATTACTAAAATCTTGTATGTAGTCTCTTAACATCCCCTCCAAAATCTTGCAGACTACAGATGTTAGGCTGACAGGTCTATAGTTACCCGGGATATATCTCGGCCCTTTTTTAAATATTGGTACTACGCTGGCTTTTTTCCAATCAGCTGGCACCATACCCATCTGTAGACTATCCTTAAAGATCAAGAATAATGGTCTGGCTATCACCTGACTGAGCTCTTAAGAACCCTCGGGTGCAAGCCATCCGGTCCCGGTGATTTATTTATGTTAAGTTTCTCTAGTTTAGTTTAGTTCTAAGTCTATCTTCTGTTAGCCATGGCGGTACTTCCTGAAGTGTATTATTTAAGCTGGGTTAGTGTAGCCCCCCAATTCTTTTGTGAAGACTGAAGAGAATAAATTATTTAACACTTTTGCCTTCTCTCTGTCTTCTGTGGCCAGCTTCCCTTCATCGTCTTTTATGGGGCCAATGTGTTCTGGTCTCGCTTTCTTACTATTTATATACTTAAAGAATTTCTTGGGGATTTTTTACTCTCTTCCGCTACATGTCTATCGTGTTCTATTTTAGCCGCCTTGATTTTGCCTTTACATTTCTTATTACACTCTATGTAATGCTTGAATGCTGCCAATGACCCCTCAGCTTTGTATTTTTAGAAGGCCTTTTCTTTAGTATTAATATGCATTTTTATGTTGGAGTTTAGACACCCAGGGTTTAGTTTTGCTCTTTTTAATTTATTTCCCTTTGGAATGCATTGGGGGAAACAGACATCTAACACTCCAGAAAGGGTACTGGAGGTATTTGCACAATATGGAACACTTGCAAGGTGGATGCCCATCTCCAGTGGTGCAATCACCACAGCTCCCCTCATTATCTGTGCTTCCATCTTTACTTGATCTTCTTCCAGGTTCAGAGTCTTCAGCCATCCTGACTAGCCAGACCCCCATCCTCCGACCCCTACATCCCCGTTGAGTTCTGTAATGAAATAGGGTTTTGAGAAAGGAATCACCAACTTGTGGTGGAGGACACAGACTGACACTTCCTAAAGGGTGCTGAGCATATTTGCACAGTGATGCCACAGCCAGGGTCCCCCTTGCTTGTCACCGGTGCTTCCGCCTTCACCGGGTTTAGAATCTTCAGAAGGAAAAAGAATGGGCGCTCTTGCTGGGGGATGGGTCCTTTGTTCCAGACAGTCTTAATAGGTGAGATGTTAACCAGACTGATGGTGAATGTTCCAAAAGCACAGTGTTAGTGCTATCATTGAGGGCATCTCTTACAGGGCCAAAGTGAGATCCCACATGTAAGCAGAGTAAAGAGAACGCTCCACTCAGTGAAGCAGTAATAAAAAATGTATTAAGCTCATCTCAAGCAAGGCCGGTGCTTCCACTAGGCAAACTAGGCAGGCGCCTAGGGCGCATTGCCACCTAGGGGCGCAGCCAGGAGTCGGCACTCTCTCTCCATCATGAATTCTCCATCATGAATGATTATTGTGAGCTGAGGTGAGGGGTGGAGGTGGGGGGGAAGAAGGGACAGCGGAAGATGCCAAGTGTCTTGGGCAGTGGTGGAACTACAAGGCCCTGGCTTTCCACCACTGTTAGAGGTGCCCCAAAAGGCAAGAAGGGAAACCCCAGAGTGCTGCCTGCATGATGATCCTCTTCAGGTGGAGCGGAGTGGCAAGTGACTCGCTGCACTGAGCTGGTGGGCAGCCGTTTATTTCCCTGGGTCGGTATTAAGCAGGGAGCGGAGGAGAGCTGCACCTGAGCCAGAGCTCGGCACTGGAGGGCGGAACCTTTACTGGGGCAGAAGCGACGAGGCACCAGAATGGTCTGAGGAGGTTGGTGATGAAGGACGTGTGGAGCTCTCTGACTGCTGCTTTTCCCTCCACCAGAAGCCACCGTGTTTAACAGGGGTTCGGGTCACCAGGTGTGCCATGAGGAATTGGGGTTCCTGGGTGTGCCATGGGGGATTGGGGTCCCCAGGTGTGACACGAAGGAACATCAGGGTCCCCAGGTGTGACACGGAAGAACATCAGGGTCCCCAAATGTGACATGAAAAAACATCAGGATCTGACATAGAGGTACATCGGGGTCAGTGGGTATGACAGCATGACATGGAGTAATATTGGGGTCCCAGGGTGTGACATGGAAAAACATCAAAGTCCCTGGGTGTGACATGGAGGGACATTAGGGTCCCCGGGTGTGAAATGGAGGAATATGGGGGTCACTGGGTATGACAGCATAACATGGAGGAACCATCAGATCAGGGTCACATAGAGGAGTTTTTAACCCCTTCCCTTTTTTGCGGGGGGGGGGCACAAGTAGCTGGTCTTGCCTAGGGCATAAAAATGGATTTTTGTAAGAACTTACCGTAAAATCCTTTTCTCTTAAGCTCATTGACAGACGTAGTCTTCTTGATTCTCAAGAGCTGGGTTATGTTGTCTCCGCAGGAGTAGGACTAGGCAGAATGACAAAACGTTCTGGCTCCACCTTAGGGGCAGTCCCTGAGGGTATATCCTCCCTCTCTCTGCTACAGGGAATCAGTTCTGTTTAAAGCAGTACAGAGAATTTAACCCAACCCAACTCAATGATAGAGGGGCGGGTACTACGTCTGTCAATGAGCTTAAGAGAAAAGGATTTTACGGTAAGTTCTTACAAAAATCCATTTTTCTCTATCGCTCATTGACAGACGTAGTCTTCTTGATTCTCAAGAGCTGGGACATCCAGAAGCAGTGCCACAAATGAGGGGTGGGATTGACAAAATCAAATCCAATCTAGAAGGCCCAACCGGTGCCAAACTAGAAGTTTTAAAGGCTCATTATAAACAAAGAATGAGACTAAAGAAAAATTTTCCAACGGAAAAAACCCTCGAGGTAGACCACTGGTCTCCTCAAATTGCGGCCTGCAAAACCTTGCGGCCAAACGAGGCATCAGATGATGCCATTACATCAACTTTATAATGTTTAGTAAAGGTATGCACCGACGACCAGGTAGCCGCCTTGCACACCTGGACCACTGACGCCTGATGGCGAAAGGCCCAAGACGCACTAAGTGCCCGAGTGGAGTGCGCCTTAACAGGGAACGGGGGCTCCCGACCCTTAATAGAATAAGCCTGTACTACCGTCTGTCTGATCCATCTGGAAATGGTCGCGGCAGATGCAGGCAACCCCTTTTTGGGTCCATCTGGGATCACAAAAAGTGAATCCGTCTTGCGAAACGAGTCTGTCGTTTTCAAGTATACCCTGATCGCCCGGACCACATCCAAGGAGTGTAACGCAAACTCCCGAGGATGACTGGGCTTAGGACACAGGGAAGGTAATACAATTTCTTCATTCAGATGAAATTCTGAAACCACTTTTGGTAGGAAGGATGGATTCGGACGAAGAACCACCTTATCTCTATGAACCACCAGATATGGTGAACGACAAGATAATGCGGCCAGTTCTGACACCCTGCGTGCAGAAGTAATAGCCACCAAGAAGGCCACCTTCTGGGACAACGTGGGTAGAGGAATCTCCCTAATATCTTCAAAGGGAGGTTTCTGAAGAACCGACAACACTAAATTAAGATCCCAGGGGGGTAACGGCGCGTGCACTGGCGGAGCCAGATGTCGCACCCCCTGGATGAAATTCCGCACCAAGGAATGAGTAGCCAAAGGCTTCTGAAAGAAGATGGCTAATGCTGAGACCTGACCCTTGATAGTACTCAAGGCCAGTTTCTGCTCAACCCCTTGTTGCAGAAAAGCCAATATTCGACTAATCGAATAAGACCGAGGACGGAACCCCAAAGGTTCACACCATGCAATGTAGGACTTCCATGTGCGATGATAAATCTTTCTGGAAGTCGCTTTCCTTGCTTCAACTAGAGTAGGAATAACTGAAGCTGACAAACCTTTGTCCTTCAGCACCTGGGTCTCAATAGCCAGGCCGTTAAAGCCAGCGATCGTAAAGCAGGATGGAAGATCGGTCCCTGAGACAGTAGATCCTCCCTGAGAGGAAGTCTCCACGGGACGTCCGCCACCAGTCTGACCATGTCGGCGTACCAAGCTCGACGAGGCCAGTCCGGAGCTACCAGGATTACTGGGATTCCTTCCTCCTCTATTCTGCGAAGAAGTCTTGGCAGTAACGCGAGAGGAGGGAAGGCATATATTAGCTGGTATTGCCCCCACGGGGCGATCAGTGCGTCTGCGGTTTCTGCTAGAGGATCGCGGGAGCGAGCCACGAATCTCTGAACTTTCCCGTTGAATCGTGATGCCAACAGATCCACATCCGGGGTGCCCCACCGTAGGCACAACTGGTGGAAAACGTCTGGATGGAGGGACCATTCCCCCTGATCCAGGGTCTGACGGCTGAGATAATCTGCCTGCCAATTCTCCACCCCCGGAATGAACACCGCAGAGATTGCTGGAACAAATCGTTCCGCCTAGCGAAGAATGCAAGCCACTTCTTTGGCCGCTCGGGCACTCTTGGTGCCCCCCTGGTGATTGACATAAGCCACGGCCGTGGCATTGTCCGACTGGATCCGAACCGAGCTGCCCTGGAGCTGCTCGGTCCAGTGAATCAGACAAAGTCTGATCGCTCTCAGTTCCAATACATTTATCGGTAACCTGGATTCTTCCGGGGACCAAAGTCCCTGGACAGATAACTGACCGAGAATTCCTCCCCATCCGGATAGACTGGCATCCGTGGTCACTGTCATCCAATATATTGGCAGAAATGACTTTCCCTGGCTGAGCATCGGAGACCGAAGCCACCATACCAGAGACTCTCTGGTCTGTTTGCTCAATCGGATCTGATTGTCCAGGGATTCCGGATTCCGATTCCATCTGAGAAGAATCTCTTGCTGAAGAATTCGGGTATGGGACTGGGCAAATGGGACTGCTTCGAACGAAGCCACCATCAACCCCAGAACCCTCATGCAAGTCCGAAGGGAAGACCAGCTGTTGGACAGTAACAACTGGACTGCAGATTGAATCTTTCGGAGTTTCCCTACCGGAAGAAAAACTCTTGTCCTGACTGTGTCTAGAATTAGACCCAGATATTCGAGCCTCTGGGTGGGAACCAGAAATGACTTTTGCTGGTTCACCAGCCACCCGAATTCCTGTAAAGAAATAATAGTAATTTCTATGTTTTGTAGCAAGGTCTGAGGAGACTCTGCATGAAGCAGAAGATCGTCTAGGTAACCTAGAATCGATATACCTCTTTGGCGCAGAAGTGCCAACATTGGGGCCAACACCTTTGTGAAGACCCGCGGAGCCGTGGCGAGACCGAAAGGTAACGCCACAAACTGATAGTGGTTCTCCTCTACGGAAAAGCGTAGAAAACGCTGATGTCCTGCGAAAATGGGAATGTGAAGATAGGCGTCCTTGATGTCTATGGACGCTAGGACATCCCCTGGATGCAGGAAGGCTGCTACCGTGCGAATGGACTCCATTCTGAATCTTCTTATGTTGACGAAAGAATTGAGTGCTCTTAAGTCCAGAATTGGACGCACTTTGCCCTCTTTCCTGGGTATTGTAAACAGGTTTGAATAAAACCCTTGAAACCGTTCTGTCCAAGGAACGTGGACTACCACTCCTTGTTGCAGTAAATCTGTGACTGCTCTCCGCAGATCTTCTAAACGATCTGCGGATAGTCGGATATTGGAAGGGAAGAATCGCGCCGGTGGGAGAGATCGAAAATTGATCTTGTACCCTGACCTTATGACTTCGCAAACCCATTTGTCCGGGATTCTGGAAAGCCATGGATCCGGGAACCGGCGAAGACGTCCCCCCACCCCAGTTATGGGTGGGGGCGCACCTTCAGGCTTTGGATGGTTTATCTTCAGGTCTGGAGGGGGCGGGCTTTTGCTTGCCCGACCAACGACCCCTGACGCCTCCTGCAGGAGCTTTGGAGGACTTAGTTTTTTCACCCGCTGGACGAAAAAACCTCTTGTGAGCAGAAAAAGAAGGCCCTCGTCTTTGACGAGTTCCTCTACCTTTAAAATTTTGCGGTAAAAAGGTGCTTTTTCCACCGGTGAGATCCTTAATGATCTCATCTAAGTTGGCTCCAAATAGACGCTCTCCTGAAAAGGGGATATTTAGCCAATGCTTTTTTGGAACCTTGGTCGGCTAACCAACCTTTTAGCCACAGTGTACGCCTGAGAACCACTGCTGAGACTGATGCTCGCGCCATTAATGGAGTGGCGTCTAACGCCGCATCACATACAAACTGTAACCCCTGTATCATTTGTTCCAACAAATCTGATACCGCCTGAGGGACTTCTTCTAAGTCCCGGCGTAACCACTTGGTCCATTCAGTTACAGCCTGCGAAACCAGACCAATAGCAATTATTGGTCTGAAAGCTGATCCAATCAAGGAAAACATGGTGCTAGACATAGCTTCTATCTTGCGATCCACTGGATCTTTAAAAGACGGAGCGTCTTCTAAAGGAATAACCGTGGCTTTATTCAATCTAGCAATAGGTGAATCCACCACAGGTGGTTCTGTCCATTTCTTAATAAGGGTTTCCTCAAACGGATAACGCCTGTCAATGCGTTTAGAAATATTAAAAGTGCGTTTTGGCAGACGCCATTCCTCTTCGATTGGATTGCCAAAACATTTGGGCAATGGAAAAACCTTCGCCACTTTGATGCGCTTTTTAGTCCCAAAAGGGATCTCAGTTTCAGCTATTTCTGATGGAATACCCTGTAACCTTAAAGTCTCTTGAACAGATACAATGAGTGCGTTACCAACGCTTCCTCTCGGGCTATGGCGGATGCCGAAACATCCTCCTCACTGTCTGAAGAGACAGGACCTGAGACACCAATACCAGATGAAGTACCTGCAACTGCAGAAATAGGCTCAGAGTCTGAATCCGAGGTTTCAGATAATAAGGGGTTAGGCGGGGGTCGCTTTCTTGCGCCCTGTCCCTGACAAGCCACTTCCACCCGGGACACAAAAGTTTCCATAATAGCTGACAAAGATTCAATTGTCAATGGGGTGCTGGAGGATCCCGCAGACCCCTCGAGGGGATCCGGAGGAGATACATGAGTGGCAGGGTCCATGTTAATACAGGACACCTTTGCCAGCAAACAAAAAAACGTTTTCTTTTTTTTTTTTTTGTGTGTCTCCCCCTAGCGCAATAGCGCCCCTTAGAGTACCTGCTTCTCGATCCCAGAGAGAGAGAGAGGGACCCCCAAGGCTCACCAACCGATGCAGTGCAGTTTCCAACAAACTGCAGTCAGCGTCTGTCTTACACAGACTGGAAGGAGCTGTTTGCTTTTTCCCGGGCAGAAGGCGTGGCTCCGCCCCCTGTGTACGCCTTCCGGCGTTCCCAGCCCTCCACGAGGTAGCTGGGCTCACAAAACATGGCCGCCCCCATAGAAGAGACATAAGACTCCAAAAACATGGCGGCCGGCGTGACCTGAGGACATACATGCATTCGGTCTACGGCAAAATGGCGGCGGACCGCCGATATCGTCTTCCCAGCACATCCACCTGCACTCTGCTAAGAGGTGACATATGGATCTACAGAGATACACTGCACATAAGGTAGGATTATACCTCCTATGTCTGCTGTAATGTTACAGTCTGCTGGGTAGAGTGTTAGCTCTTGAACCAAGTCCACTTCCCACAAACACATGCTGTATTACAAGGGGGACTTGTAAGTATCAGATATATACTGACCATATATGGAGGGGCCCATAATATATACTGCCTCATAATGAGGAAAAAAGGGAACGTTTACTCACCATACCGAACCGACAGGCACCCTCTCTTCACAATACCCTCTCCACCAGGGTGGGGGTTTGTGGACGCCTCGACTCTCTGGTACCTGGCGTCCAAGCGAGACTTTTAACTCGCAAAGTCAGTCCCTTTACTGGGACTCCGTCGCGGCCGACCCAGCGCACTGGTCTGCACGCTCTCGTAGGCAGAAACCGGGGTGACCACTGGATCTCAACATCCAGCCCGTCGCCCGGCCCCGCATACTTACTTGAATATGTCGCGGCCGACCAAGCGCAATGCCATGGTCTGCGCGCGCTCGTAGGCCGGCTGGGGTGACCACAAGTGTCGCCCAGTCCGGCATTTTTGCTTGAAGATCTCACAGGAAAAAAACACTGGAGAAAACTACCTAAAAAATGTCTTTTTCTTAAAGAAAAAAAGTCTTGCCAGGACCAAAAGATCCCAGCAAGGAACTTAGGTCCTTACTCCTGACTAGACAGAAAAAAACTGATTCCCTGTAGCAGAGAGAGGGAGGATATACCCTCAGGGACTGCCCCTAAGGTGGAGCCAGAACGTTTTGTCATTCTGCCTAGTCCTACTCCTGCGGAGACAACATAACCCAGCTCTTGAGAATCAAGAAGACTACGTCTGTCAATGAGCGATAGAGAAAATAGTCTAGCACCGGCCCTGATCTAAAGACTTACATAAAAACAAAAAGTGGAGCGTCATGACCCGGCGTCCTTCCTAATTCACCCTGTACCCATTGTGGAAGCTGCCAGCAGCCTAAACCAATCCGGTGGCTGAATGAGATTGTGGCTGCGGCGAACCGCATACATCACAGAAGGACCGTGTGGTCGTAGATGAGGAATGGGCGGTGCAATGGGCGGTTACCGGTTTCGGAGCATGTCCACAACAGCTCCTTCTTCAGACCAATAGGGTTTAGAATCTTCAACCATCTTCATTGGCCTGGCCAGGATGAAGTAACTCCCATGTGCATGCCAAAGCTTTTTAAAAGTTGACTTCCACTTTAAAACAAATATGTTACTTTGCCCTTCAAGGGCTTTATGGGATCCTCAGTTCTCCACTCTGTAGTCTTATATTTTACTTACCAGGACGAATATGTAGGCCATTCTTTATGATTGACGCGGGACCTGTGAGGAGTTATAAGCTATAATCATGTTTATTTAAACAGGCTCTGAGTTCATATCTATGGATCTTATTCCCACCATGAGCAGTACCAGGTGATTTATAGCACAATTCCCTCTTAACTATTCATCATTCACAGCACACTTTATGCTATATAGATGAATTCAGTGGCCTTGTGGATGTTATTTACTTTTTTTTAAATAGGATTTTCTTTAGCACTTTAACCCTGCAACAACATATTAAACTGTTTTATTTTCCATTCCAGCCTGTGTAGCGCGCATTACTTAAGAGGAATAACAAAATCAATAACGAGATTCCATTGCTGCATCTGTTACAGCAAAAGTGAGCAATATAAACATTCAACTTTTTGTATGTGTTTCCCCTAAATCGGTACTCAGTCACATTCAGAATTTTAAAGGCAGTATCCTGCAATAGAAGGGCTATTATAATTATAAAGGATTAACATGGCGCCAACAGTTTGAGCAGCACATTGCAAAGTAATGTGAGACAGAACAATTGCAATACAATGCAAGACAAGGAGGTTAGAAGGGCTCTGTTTGTAGGCACTTACAACCCAAAAGGGTGATACAAAAGTTATTGTCTACATGTGGCCCAGGCTCGCTGCCCACAGGGGAAGAGAACTCACAATGAGACAAGTTGATCCAGCAAGGTATATTAGCATATTAATGTTGAGGGATAACAGCAAACTCTGAAGACACGGCCTCACACAGAACTGGAACACTTACAATGAACCAGACACTGAGTAATGGTCTACAATTCTGCAGATACCTGACAGCATCCAGTGGGATTGGTGGCAAAAAGACAGACCGGCACCCAGGACCCAAGCAGGAAAACTACTGTTTAATACACAGTGACACTCCCTGCTTTGTCTTTACCTCTTAGAAACCTGACTCTATGCTACCCAACTCTCCCCAGCCAGTGAGGAATCTGCCCCTGTACAATTCATATGTGGAAAGCGTGCCAACCATTTTTAAATATTTTTTATAAGCACTGCCCATGTCAAAGATGGCACCAGGCCAGTCAGGACAGCAACATTAAATCGGACAGCTGCTTCCCTGATAAGACCTATAAAGGCTCCCAAGGAACCTGGTTCCCCCTTTGCCTTTCACCCTCTATGCATGGCAGTCACTGAACAGGACCACTCTTGAAGGGAGGCTAAACTGCACTGCACCTGCCTAGATGGGGGGATAAGTTGATCGAGAAAGTAAAAGTTCAGTTGTTACATTAAGGCAGGATAGGCTTCCCTGAAAAGATGTATTTTCAGGGAATACTTAGGTGGATAGCGTATTTGATGACCAGGCTGATTGGAGTTGGGAGATGCTCTGGAAATGCCCTGAAGATGATCATTGGAGGAGATAATGAAGTGACTAGGGAACAGATAGTCTTGGGCGAGAGCAGAGAGGACAGTTGGGGTAAAATGAGGTTGGTGATGTAGATGGGGGCAGAATTTTGGGTGGCTTTGTATCTTGTTGATGATATTTTGGGGTTGATTAATTGGCTGATTGGGAGTCGGTGGAGGGATTGGCAGGGAGGGGTGGTCATTGACTGAGTGGTTGGTGACATAGCTCAGAGCAGAGATGAAAGGTAGCCAGTGAAAGCATTGGCAGGGAGGGGAGCTCACTAAGTGGTTGGTGACGTAGCTCAGAGCAGAGGGGAAGGGAAGCCAGTGGATGGTTTGGCAGGGAGGGGTGGTCACTGACTGAGTGGCTTGTGATGTAGCTCAGAGCAGAGGTGTAGGGAAGCCAGTGGATGGTTTGGCAGGGAGGGGTGGTCACTGACTGAGTGGCTTGTGATGTAGCTCAGAGCAGAGGTGTAGGGAAGCCAGTTGAGGGATTGGCAGGGACGGGTTCTCACTGACTGAGTGGTAGTTGATATAGCTCAGAGCAGAGCTGTAGGGAAGCCAGTAGAGGGATTGGCAGGGACGGGTTCTCACTGACTGAGTGGCTGGTGATGTAGCTCAGATCAGAGGTGTGGGGAAGACAGTGGAGGGATTGGCAGGGACGGGTGCTCACTGACTAAGTGGTTGATGACGTTGTTTAGAGCAGAGGTGAAAGGAAGCCAGTGGCGGGATTGGCACTGAACAGTTGGTTAAGTGGGTGAGTATGGCAGCAGCAATCATGATATAGTTTGTGTAAATTAGGCCAATGAGGAGGGAGTTACAGTAGTTGCAGCAAGAGGTAGCCAGGGAGAGATATTTATCTTGGTGATGTCATTGGTTCAGAAGAGGCATACTTTGGATATGTTATGGAGGTGAAGGTGGCAAACATTGGACAGTAATTGGGTACGGGGCTGAAAGGAGAGGTCAGAGTCCAGGACTACTCTTAGCACCTTGCAACAAGGGGAAATACTGATAAATGGGGTATTGATCTTGATAGATTATTAGGGGAGAGACATGTGAGATTTAATATATTGAGCTCAGTTTTGGAAAGACTGAGTTTTAGATGGTGGTTTGTCTAATATTCTTACCTCTCCGATGGCCTATGTCTCCCTCCACCCCTCTGCAGTCTCTGTTAGGCTTTTCAGCATCTGACACTTCTGGGAGTGTCAGAAGCCTGTATCCCCTGCTAAATGCCACTATCCTGTAGTAATGTAGGGGTTGAAGAAAAGAATCACTAGCTCATGGAAAAGGAAAGAAAAAAGAAAAGATACATAAATACACAACAGTATTTTATCCCCTTCAACATTTCAAGTGTATTTCATCGTTTTTATTATTATAGTTAGAGATAATAATGTACTTTACATTAGTTTGCCCTTTTTTAATATGGCCGCCACCTATCTTCATTGGCTGCTGTGTTCCTTGCACACTCCCACCTATGAATTACGCCCATTTAAATTCCTGACTCCGAGCGGTCTCTGTATGAACACTTGAGAAAAGAGCGCGCATGCTCCCCACGAGCTTGGCACATGCTCTGAAACGCGTCGTGTACTCCTTTGACCTTGTTGACGTCACGCGGCAGACGCTGCGCTCCAGCCCGCCACGAGAGAATCAGCCGGTCCCGGAAGACAGCGTCCGGCACCATCCTGTCCTCCACCCTCCATCCACCGGCAAAGGGCTTTTTCATCTTCTCCGCTCTCCCGGAATTGGGAATTGGGTTTTGGACTGCTCGCTGACCGACTGACTCAAGATCGAGCCGTTTTTCATTTACCATCTTGTGAGTTGCTATAACCTTGTGTGCCTTATCCTAAAAAATGTTAGAGGCGCTTCGCCCTTTTCTTTTTTGTATTATCCACAGATTTGTTCTTCCTGCGTGGTGGAGCTTGCCCTTTGCTTGCAGTTTTAGATCCATCTTTCAGTCCAATCCCCTTCAGTGTTCCTTCACCTTATGGACTCCATATACCCCCTTTGTTATGCCATATAGGTAAACTGTTTTTATTCATTATCTCCACTATTGTCATTTTGTTATATCCTCATATCGACCCTACCACACCAGACTAGAGCGCCAGCTAATCATTTATACTTGTCCATGGAGAAGGAAAGGGAAGACAGACACTCCAAAAAGTGTTGAAAACTGAAAAATCTAGTGGAGGATGCAACACTCTAATTTACTCAGCCATGAAGGCTAAATTATATCTTGAGCTATTGAGCTTTGTGAACAAAAGGAGTTTTTAGTAGAGCAGGTAAGGCTCCTTTTGTTCACAAAGCTCAATAGCTCAAGATAGAATTTAGCCTTCAAATTTTGTAAAGTAGACATGATAGTAAAGAAATGTTTAGAGGTTTAGTCAGTAGCTGGCAAATATATGAAAAGAAGCCAAGAGCTGCCAATCTGCAAATTTTCTTCATTAGACTTCAAAATAAAACAAAAAATTTGATTTTTTTTTTTAAATTTTATAAAGTACATATTATAGTAGTTTCATTTTGAAGCCAAAATTAAGAAAATGTTAAAAATCACTTTATATCCTCCTTTAAAGCATTGATGGCATAGAAATCATAGAAAGCGAATCTGCATGCGGCTAAAGAACTCACCTAATTTGCGTCCTTACCAACTTTAGAAACTGAGACAGAATAATTAAAATTTTTAGAGACGAAAGGACCTGCTTTTATGCAGTATACGGCAGAAAAGTTTTGTCTCAACTTTCCCAAAGGTTGGAGTTCAGCTTTAATAACAGGTGAATATGTAAAATGACTGGGGTTTATCACAACATAGCTGGAGGCAAATCTATTTCTGGAGCAGAGTGCCTGCAGGACCACATGAATATGTACACATCATTAGTACATCTCGGTAATTGTCTTTGTGCGTGCTGTCACCAATCTGCTAGACATTTTTTTTTTCCTTTAGACAATTGGATAAATCATGTCTACTGAAAAGTAACACAAATATTCCATTATGTTACATTACTGCTTGTTTACCACTTTTCAAACCCCATCAAGTTCCATGTTTTTTTCATTTCCGTTCATATCAAAATTCTTCCGCTGTGATCACGTTCACAAAATTTGGACTGGACAGAGGTTAGGCAATTAGCATGCTTGCCTGTTAGTGTTGGCAGCCCAGAGATTTTCACCAGAAACAGTATCAGCATGGAGATTTCTTCTATAATCCAACTAAAAACTATAAAACCTACTGATGAATATGTTGGCTTTGAAACAAATAATGTCTGCTACATACATGCCAACTGGCCCAGATTTCTCTGGAAAGTCCTGCATCTTGGTACTCTTTCCTGCTGATGTTGTGTCCTGGGCCATGTCCCGGGATCAGGGCAGCCATCAAGGGGGGACAGCCCATACACATGTAAGGGGCCCAGGCGTTCCGAGGGGCCCAGCTGCCTAGGCCCCAACCAAGGAGACTGAGTAGTTGCAGCTGTGGTAACTAGCAATTGCTAAAGCATGGTGGCTGCAGAGTAAGTCGATGCTAAATGGAGGTCTCTTTGCTGGATTGCGCTGTCTCTTTGTTGGATTGGGATGTCTCTTTGCTGAATATATGGGGATATCTCTTTGATGGATTGGATTCATTTTCATTTATTAAGTTGTAAGAGTGTTAAAATAGAAGCGGGTGCACTGAAGGACACGGTGGGATGGCCAGTGGGCTGATTCGGTGGGACGGCCAGAGGGCGGGCCCTGTGGAATGTTGGTGGTCAGGCCCGGAGGGGCCCAGGCCTAAAGCTGTGAAAGGGGACCCAAAATTTCTGATGGCTACCCTGCCCGGGATCACAGCATAAATTGTATTATTACGTATTATTTGATTTTTTTCCACATGCACAGTAACTCAAAAAGGCTGTAAAGTGGAATTTCTGCCTACCACGAGCTATGCTTAAAAATGTCATATTCCCCTCTCCTGCTACCTATGCTGCCTAACCTAAAAAAAAAAAAAAATGTGCACCTATTTTCAGCCCACTCCGGTCTGATCACATGATCCCCTGTGTCAGTGAGAGGCGGTTGAAGGGGAGACGAGGGAGTGCTCAGCAATGGCTTGGAATTCTGGGAGCCGTGATGTCACTCAAAGGCTTCCATGTCCCTCCTCTCCCCCTTAACAGAGGGATTTGAGTCAGACCCAGAGTGGAGTGCAGGGGTGTATCTACTGCGAGGCAACCAAGGCGGTTGCCTGGGGCAGCATTTTTTTTAGGGGGGAGGGGCGGCATCTGACCCAGGAGGATGCCTGCAGCTTTGGGCCGACGGTTCACTCTCTTGTAATAGCAATCGGAGGGGCTTAATAGCTGCCCGATTTCTATTACAAGCAGCGGGAGGTATTACAAGAAGCCCCCACCCCGCCACCTTCTGCAGCTCTCCCAACCCACCGGTAGACCTGAACAACCAGCCGGTGCATCCACTGGCTGGCCTGACACCAAGCAAAGCCAGGTTTGGCTTTGCTTGGCTGTTCGTAACAGTAAATCGGTGACGTTACATCACTTCCTACATCTTGGTACTCTTTCCTGCTGATGTTGTGTCCTGGGCCATGTCCTGGGATCACAGCATAAACTGTATTATTATTATTTGATTTTTTTCACATGCACAGTAACTAAAAAAGGCTGTAAAGTGGAATTTCTGCCTACCACTAGCTATGCTTAAAAATGTCCTATCCCCCTCTCCTGCTACCTATGCTGCCTAACCTTATAAAAAAAAAAAAAAGTGTACCTATTTTCAGCCCACTCCGGTCTGATCACATGATCCCCTGTGTCAGTGAGAGGCGGTTGAAGGGAAGACGAGGGAGTGCTCAGCAATGGCTTGGAATTCTGGGAGCCGTGATGTCACTCAAAGGCTTCCATTTTCCTCCTCTCCCCCTTAACTGAGGGATTGGAGTCAGACCCAGAGTGGAGTGCAGGGGTGTATCTACTGTGATGCAACCAAGGCGGTTGCCTGGGCAGCATTTCTTTAGGGGGGGGGCGGCATCTGAGCCAGGAAGATGCCTACAGCTGCAGGCATCACCCCAGTATAGTTTTTTGGGCCAGTGCTCTATCAGAAAACCCTACCCCATCAGATTTCCCTACCTACGTCATTTCCGGTGCAGGTTCATCATGAACCAGCTGTAGCCGCGTCACACGTCCTACTGCGCATGCGCGAAATAGGTAGGGAATTTTGATAACATCGTAAGTGGTGAGACACAAGTCCTACTGCGCATGCGCCCGCTCATGCGCAGTAGGACTTGTGTCTCACCACTTATGATGTTATCAAAATTCCCTACCTATTTTGCGCATGCGCAGTAGGACGTGTGACGTGGCTACAGCTGGTTCGGGCAGCGGCATCTCTTATAACAAACATACATCTGATCTCCATGGCACACACTGTGCCGAGCCGACAATGGGACAATCCTATTCCCTACCCACACCCGCACGCCCACTGTCTCGTTGCCGGGTCGGCGCAGTGTGGGGCATGGAGATCGGATTGTTGGGTCGGTGCAGTGTCGGCTCGGCACAGTGTCGGGTCAGCGCAGTGTGGGCCATGGAGATCGGATGGATGTTTGTTTTAAGAGATCCGTTGGTGCGCATGCGCCGGCGCATGCACACTAGGACTTTTGCCTGACCCCTTACAATGTTATCAAAATTCCCAACCTATTCTGCGCATGCCCAATTGGACGTGTGACGTGGCTACAAGCTGCTGCATGACGAATCTACAGCTGATCTCAACTGGAAATTACGTAGGTAGGGAAATCTGGCGGGGTAAGGAAATCTGATAGAACAACGGCGGTTGACTCTCTTGTAATAGCAATCGGAGGGGCTTGCTAGCTGCCTGATTGCTATTACAAGCAGTGGGAGGTATTACAAGCAGCCCCCACCAGCCACGTTCTGCAGCTCTCCCAACCCACCGGTAGACCAGAACAACCAGCCGGTGCATCCGCTGGCTGGCCCAACACCAAGCAAAGCCAGGTTCGGCTTTGCTCGGCTGTTCGTAACGGTAAATCGGTGACATGACATTACTCAGGTTTACTCGGGAACCATCGGCGCCAGTTTTAAAAATCGAAAGCCTTTAAAACAGCGATCTTAGCATTTTGAATGCTTTTAAGTGCAGAGGAGGGATTTGGGGTCTTTTAGACCCCAGATCTCTTTATAAAGAGTACCTGTCACATGTCTATTGCTGTCACAAGGATGTATTTGGTGGGGCATCAGAATCGTCGCTATCGTCACTTTCCGTACCTGATGAAGAATTTTCCCACGAATCGCTAACGCTCAGTTTTTCAAGTAACTCCGTTTTGCTGTCGCTGTTTTCCAGTTCGTCTAAAAGCATTTTTGCGCAAGAAGAACGCTTTTTTGGATGCCATGGTCGTTCTCTGTTTTCCAGGCACAAAGAACTGGAAAAGCACAGGCAGGGCACTGGAAAAGTCACCAGGTGAAATCCTGTGGTGAAATGTGATGATACAATGTAATCCGTTAGGATCACAGCTTTCTATCATCTCATTTGGTTTATTTACATTTTTGAAATTGCCGCCGGTTCCACCCCCCTGCGTCACAACGCTCTCAGGGAAGGGAACCGGAAGACAGGTTCCACCATCAGCCGAGCACAGAGAGGGAGGACGGTGGGGGAATCGAAGGGTAAGGTGAGTTTTAAAATATAAAACAACAGCTTTCCATGCAAAACAATGCACCGCTTTTAGCACAGAAAGCCTGACATAATCAGACCACCATAGAGGAAAGATCTACCCCGCAGATATGTGAGAGAAGGTTCTTCTCTCTTCTGGTTCCTTCACATTCTTCTCTTCTCTGGCTCCCCCACACTCTACATTCTGCTGCTGCCTGCATGCACATTCTTTTAGCACTTAATTTATGAACCCAGGTAGGTCATGCCATTGAGTGTCAATGAGTGCCCTGACTTGCTCCTTTTAAAGGGAACCGCCTGTAGGAGAGATTGATCCTCAATGGTGCATCCTTCTGATGGTTCCTCCACTGCAGAGGCGGCTCTAGACTTTTTGAGGCCTTAGGCGAAATTAAAATATGAGGCCCCCCTTGCGCGATAAAAAAATAAATGAGCAAGCTATATTATTAACTGTATAAATTGCATATTTTAAGGCAAACATTAATACATCTCATAACCTCGGTATTCACAGCTCTTAGGCCCCGTTCACACTGGGGCGACGCTACTTGCCGGGGCGATCTCATAGGTCGCGGCGCGCTGCTCGCACCGCGACCTCGGAGCGGCCGGCACGGACTTCATAACATTGAAGTCTATGCAGGTCGCTCCGGGTCGCCCCAAAGAAGCTCCGGACCCTTTTTCTAAGTCGGAGCAACTTGTGTCGCTCCTATTAGAACGGGTCCACAGCTTCTTTATGGAAGGCGACCTACGGCGACCTGTCAGGCGACCAGGTCGCCTGACAGGTCGCCCCAGTGTGAACGGGGACTTAGAATCTTATTTTTGTAATTACATTTTTCTACAAAATATCTATACACAAATATTGTGTATAGATGAAAAGTTTGTGGCTGACTACTCAGTTATTCTTTTTGGTGTCTCCTAAAAGTGAAAAAAAAAGTTGTCAGCAGTGTAGTAAAAGAACACTATAGGGTCAGGAACACAAATGTGTATTCCTGACCTTATAGTGTGAAACATAGAATCATAGAAACCTAGAATGTGTCGGCAGATAAGAACCATTTGGCCCATCTAGTCTGCCCAATATATCTGAATCCTATGAATAGTCCCTGGCCCTATCTTATATGAAGGATAGCCTTATGCCTATCCCATGCATGCTTAAACTCCTTCACTGTATTTGCAGCTACCACTTCTGCAGGAAGGTTATTCCATGCATCCACTACTCTCTCAGTAAAGTAATACTTCCTCATATTACTTTTAAACCTTTGCCCCTCTAATTTAACACTGTGTCCTCTTGTGGTAGTTTTTCTTCTTTTAAATATGCTCTCCTCCTTTACCGAGTTGATTCCCTTTATGTATTTAAAAGTTTCTATCATATCCCCTCTGTCTCTTCTTTCTTCCAAGCTATACATGTTAAGGTCCTTTAACCTTTCCTGGTAAGTTTTTTCCTGCAATCCATGTACTAGTTTAGTAGCTCTTCTCTGAACTCTCTCTAGAGTATCTATATCCTTCTGGAGATATGGCCTCCAGTACTGCGCACAATACTCCAAGTGAGGTCTCACCAGTGAAACTATTTAGCCCCCCCCCCCTTAAATGTAGTAAAAACGTACCTCATTTCTAGAGCTGTGCAAGTCCACCAGCGCTGGATCCGCCCAATTGGCTGACATAATCTAAATAGGAAAGCATTGGATTGGCTGAGATCTTCAATACTGATGTCAGCCAAGGAGTCAATTCAGGAGCAGCTGCCATGGTTAATCAGCATTTCCTAATAGAGCGTGCAGGGTGCTGAACATCAGTGCAGCGCACTGTGCAGGTGCTGAACGTTAGTGCAGCACACTGTGCAGCACTGACCCAGAAAACATCTGTACTGGCACTAGAGGTGCTCCTAGGTTGTGCCTAGGTTGTGGTTGGGTCTAGCGGCTGCAATTGCCATCGGGCACTTCTGATTGCTTCCTGTGGAGACAGAGCGGCAGACCGCTGTTCTGTCAGCAATGAACATAGGGCTGGGCTCCTGTGTTCCTTCTATTTAGGAGCACAGGTCTCTGTGTTCATAAGCCCATCCCCCCCCCCACAGTTAGAAAACACGCCTTAGGGATATATTTAACCCTTTGATCAACCCTGGGTTAACCCCTTCCCTACCAGTGTCATCATTACAGTAACAGTGCATATTTTTAGCATTATGCAAAAAATTGCATATGAAAAACCAATGCACAAATTCTGAAATTAAACTCATTTTTTGTTATTCAGATATTCGGATGTATCTGAACTTCAGAATTATAATGGTAACAAATTTAACCACTTAAAGACCAGCCGCCGCAGATATACTGCAGCACGCTGGCTCTCCTGTGCAAACCGACATATGGGTACGTCGGCTCACAGGAGCGGGTCTCGGGTGCATGCGCGCATTGCCGGTGGCATGATCGCGCACCCGCTCCATAGCCCTGCAGCTAAGCAACGGGGTCGGTGGCCGCGATGGCCGCCAGGAACCCGGCGATCGCTGCAGGGACTGACAGAAGGTTGTGTGCCATTGTAAACACGGCACACCGTTCATCTGTCACTGATTGAAACAGGGCTCCAGTGTTCCTGTTATTTCGGAACACAGGAGCCCTGTTTCCATCCACCAAGTCCCTCCCCCACACAGTTAGAAATCACCCTCTAGGTATACATTTAACCCTTTGATCGCCACTAGTATTAACCCCTTCCCTGCCAGTGTCATTATTACAGTGACAGTGCATATTTTTTAGCACTGATTACTGTAGTAATGTCACTGGTCCCCCCAAAAGTGTCAAAAATGTCAGATAGGGGTCCGATCTGTCCCCTGCAATGTCGCAGTCCCGCTAAAGATTGCGGATTGCCGCCATTACTAGTAAAAAAATAAATAAATAAAAATGACATAAATATTTCCCTTAGTACACGCGATACCTTTTATGCAAACCAATCAAAATACACTTATTGGGATTTTTTTTAACAAAAATATGTAGCAGAATACAAATTGGCCTAAAATGATGAGATATTTTGATTTTTAAATTTTTATATTGGGAATGTTATATAGCAGAAAGTGAAAAATATTGTTTTTTTTTCAGAATTGTCGCTATTTTTTTGTTTATAACACAAAAAATAAAAAATCGCACAGGTGATCAAACACCACCAAAAGAAAGCTCTTTTTGTAGGAAAAAATATTACATCAGTTTCAATTGGGAACAGCGTCGCACGACCGCGCAATTGTCAGTTAAAATAACGCAGTGCCAAATCACAAAAAAAGGTCTGATCATCAAGGGGGGTAAAATATTCTGGTGCAGAAGTGGTTAAATGGATTTGTCATGGATTACCCACTTCAGACCCAAAGCGTACCTACAGTATTTAGTTCACCATGGGGGGTGTAGCTGTGGGGACCACTGACCAGCTTAACTTATTCTCTTTTCACACTTTCCTTCTTCAAATACCCTGGCACTGGCAGCTTCATAAATCTGGTAGACACTCTAGTGGTGAGGTGCTGCTGCATTAGGCCCCCACAAGGCAATATAGTCATCTGGATTCTGAATTTACTCTGTTAAAGATAATCTGTAATGGGATAAATACAAGGGGTACCTTTATTTTTTTTATTTCCAAATTTCAATATGTTAGTTTGGTGGGGTTTGCTGATCATTGGTCTTGGTCACTGGTTGTAAGTGGTCAGTCACTATATTGTTTCCTAATCCTAAACATACACTTGAAAGGATTTATGTGGTTCCGCGCTTAGGATAGGGGGTATATAAGGAAAAATATATATGATACCGCACCTGGCTGCTGCCCACTTCAAAAAATGCAACCCTGAAAGGGGGGCATTTGAATGAATAAGAAAAAAAGGAGAAGTAATTGGCGCTGCCTGGTGGGGTATTGGGAATGCAATTTATGGTTGCTGGCCTCCTGAATTAAGTTATATAAAAAAATCTATGTACTGTGATTTAGGGTATATAAAACAACATGGACAAATTGGTAAAACTGGGTCAATCTATGTGTAGAATCAATGGTGTTCCATGTGTAAATCAAAGCATCAAAAAATATCTAAAAAATTATAAAAAACCAGCATATACATACAATGTGTACAATCGGTGGGTATAAAGTGCAACAAAAGAGTGCAATAGTGGATATCAGGAGTGAAATGATAAAAAATATCCAATCATAAATAGGCAACCATATCATCACAATCAATAGATATAACCATAAAAATTCTAATAAATATAAGTGCAAATAGAGTGCATATATATAGCTGCCAAAAAATATGTGCAAAGGTGCAAAAAGGTGAAAACGATCAAAAAGATCTTTCTGCTAATACAGCTGTGCAAAAGAAACGGCAGCACAAAAATTTGAAGTGTCCTTATAGATTATGAAGCAAATAAATCACAACACATGTGCAATCTCGGTGATTCTGACAGATTCAGAGAAGTCCTAGATTGTATAGTCCATATATAGTGATTATGGTGCTCTTTTCTCTATGCCCAGAGTGTGGTGAATGGGCAGAAGGAAGAAGTGTTCCCCTGAGCCTGGGGTCCTGTGCTTACCAGATTCCCTTACCCCTACAGGGGTAAACAGCGGGTCGATAATAAGGGATCGCTCCCATACACTGGCAATCAAGGATGTCCCCAGATCTCGATCTCTCTCCTTTAATAGTGTTCAGGTGTCAGCTCAGTAGATATAATGAATTCCAATTCAGTACCAGGGTATGTAGAAGAAAAGGGAAGGAGCCTCCGATAGTGTAATATCGTTTTAAAAGACACTTTATTGTTAAAAAAAGGACATATACTCACATAAAAGTGTAACCTATCGTATGCCCGTCTGGCATAGGAACCGCAACCTCCTCACTTGCGGTGCACGCTAGGGGATGGCGTGCGCGTCAACCGCCGGATGTGCGTTCCAGGCCTCGGGTTCGGAAAACGGAAATGACGTGGTCACGCTCTCGACCGGTTTCGTCTCACTGACGTCATCTGGAGAAGCCTTCTCCAGATGGAAAAGACACTTTATTGTTAAAAAAAGGACATGTACTCACATAAAAGTGTAACCTATCGTATGCCCGTCTGGCATAGGAACCGCAACCGCAAAAATAAATAAAAAATAGTTTACAAAATTAAAAATATTAGGGCTGCTGCTACACTACTGCTTGGCAGCCTGGCCATATACAGAATAATTGTTGGTGGTGGTATATTATTCCTATCTTATTGGTGGTCACTGCTGTGTATTATCTTATAGCAGGCCGGGTTCAATTGATCACGTGTGTACACAGTGCACATGACATGAGACATATGGATAGTTCCTGGTATTATTGAAAAAAGAATGTACAAAAATTGGAAGTAGTGTCTGGATTGAATAAGACAGACTGGGTGTTCAGAAGGATTACGTTTTCATTTTTTTCCCAAGACATAAAACACTTGCAGAAGATGTGGTTTGGTACAGTGGTAATGAGGTGCACATACATGATACTAGCTAGCAAGGAATATTTTGTCATAGATAGTCTATAAAGCAGTGGCGGCTGGTGCTCAAAATTTTTTGGGGGGGCGCAAACAGAAAAATGTAATAGGCATTGCTTTGCGGCAAAAAACGCTGTAAAAAGTGTGAAAGGGGCCTTCAGTAATCAAGGTATAGTGTGCCCATCTTCAATGCAGAGAGACCAGCGTGCCCCCGTTTCAATGCACAGTGACCAGCGTGCCCCCGTTTCAATGCACAGTGACCAGCGTGCCCCCTTTCAATGCAGTGACCAGCGTGCCCCTTCCAATGCAGTGACCAGCGTGCCCCCTTTCAATGCAGAGTGACCACAGCGTGCCCCCTTTCAATGCAGAGAGACCAGTGTGCCCCCTTTCAATGCAGAGAGACCAGTGTGCCCCCGTTTCAATGCAGAGTGACCAGTGTGCCCCCTTTCAATGCACAGTGACCAGCGTGCCCCCGTTTCAATGCACAGTGACCAGCGTGCCCCCTTCAATGCAGTGACCAGCGTGCCCCCTTTCAATGCAGTGACCAGCGTGCCCCCTTTCAATGCAGTGACCAGCGTGCCCCCTTTCAATGCAGAGACCAGCGTGACCCCTTTCAATGCACAGTGACCAGCGTGACCCCTTTCAATGCAGTGACCAGCATGCCCCCTTGCCCCTTTAATGCAGTGACCATTGTGCCCCCTTTCAATGCACTGCAGTGACCAGCATGCCCCCTTGCCCCTTTAATGCAGTGGCCAGCGTACCCCCTTTCAATGCAGTGACCATTGTGTCCCCTTTCAATGCACTGCAGTGACCAGCATGCCCCCTTCAATGCAGAGATCATCGTTACCCCTCAATCAGGAGTCAGGACTGCTGGCTGGCTGGCTGCCTCTTGGACAGGACAGGCCTTGTGGTCAGTCACTCGCTCTCCAGTCCTTACCGTTTTCTATCGTCTTCTCTTCTGCTCTTCTCTTCTTCTCCTGGTACCGAAGCCGGGAGAATGCAGGGGAGGGGTTACGTGACATCACGTCGTAACGTCATCGCTACCCAGGACCTTGATTGGTCGAATGCAGGAGCAGAGGAGGAGACTCACTCACAGCGCAGCAGCAGCACAGAGGAAACTGAGTTTGGGCCTGGCTGGCTGGAGTTATATGCTGACTGACTCTGACTGTATACTAGCGCCGGCGCCGCACCGGCAACGTTGCTGATGCGGCCGCCGGTGACCTGGCAAGGAAGGCAAGGCAAGGTCAAGGAAGGTTACTAATTCTCATAATCTCAAAATTATATTATTTATTTGGAAGGATGCGAGGCCCCTTTAAGTGCGAGGCCTTCGGCGGCCGCCTTAGTCGCCTAATTAGAGAGTCGCCTCTGCTCCACTGCTTCTGCACTTGGTGTTCAAACTGTGTCTTTCTCTTTACCTGTCTTCTTTGGTTCCTCTACATTTTGCCCCTCTTTGCAGACACCTCAGGTAAGCCTCGTCCTTTAGAGTCCCTTGAGGGCCCTAACTGATTGTTAATGAGAACTTTGTTTGGCTCATTTTAAAGGGAACTAACTGTGGGGGAGATTGGTCCCCTATGGTGCATTCTTCTGATGGCTGTCTCTTTTGGCTCTTCTACATTCTTCTCTTCTCTGGCTCCTCCCACACTCTATATTCTGCTGCTGCCTGCATGCCCATGTTTTGGAGCTTAATTTATGAACTCAGGTACATCATGCAGTTGAGTATCTCTTGAGTGCCCTCACTGGTTCCTTGTAAAGGGAACCACCTGTGGGTGAGATTGGTCCTCGATGCATCCTTCTGATGGTTCCCCTACTCAGGGTCGGTGCTAGCCTATTTAGCGCCCTAGGCAAGACCAGCTACCTGCACTCCCCCCCCCCCCCAAACAAAAAAATAAAAAACTATTACAATCATGATACCATTATACTTAAAAAATCATATGATTTGCAGTCCAACTACTGTCAAATTCTAGCGTCAGCGGGCCAGTCCCAATATATAAAGGCTCTGCAGCCCGATGAAAGTGCACGCCTGCCCATAGACGGCATGGCGCATGCTCAGAAACGCGTCGCTCCACTTCCAGTTACTTTATCCCACTTACCCTGCGGGCCACGTGTGCACTCAGTGTCATCTTGGAAGTGTCTGGATGGCTTTCCTAAACACTCTGCTGCGTGGCAGCGGACCCTGGTGGCTCCTCAGCGGGTAATTCTGCACAGCGTCCCGGACTTATACCTTCCTAACAAGCCTATTATCTACTTTAGTAGAGTTTACACTTGTATTAGTACAGATTAGTACAGTTTACACTTGGAGGTGCTTGTCCCCTTGTTTTTGTAAACCAGAGGCTGTGGCCACGCCCTAGGTGGCTGCCTAGTTTGCCTAGTGGTAGCACCGGCCCTGCCCCCACTACTTCTGCACTCTGTGTTTCAGACTCTGTGACTATCTCTTTACCTGTCGCCTCTCTCGCCTCTACATTTTGTTCCTGCCTGCATACACATCAGGTAAGTCTTGCCCTTGAGAAATTCTTGAGTGCCCTCACTGAGTGTTAATGAGGGTCTTGGTTGGCTAAGGTTCATTTAAAGGGAACATCCCCTCACACTCCTGTGAGGTTTTTCTATTGCTTCAAAATATATTTTCTTTCTTTCTTTTCTTTCTGCAATATCAACACTTACTTCTGTTTTGAAAAAGAAAATGACATTTGGAAAGGTTTAAAAAATAATGCTTGAAACAGGCAGCCCAGGTCCATGCTTAACCACACACAGCTATCATTAGAGAGTAATACAGCAGCACCTCTTGTCTTTTCCATTCTATACTGGAAGTAATAAGTGACCCTTCACACATTGACCGCTCGCTCTGACTTTTCAGTCTAAACATCCAGCTGCTCAGCGCATTGATTTTACTCCTTCTCGTGTCTGCGCTTCACAAAGTTCACCAAAATCCAATTTTAAAGCCTTAAGGATAAATTGGGGTGCAGGACGATATTGTCTGCAATGTATTAGGCTCCCTTCTGCATGTTTATTGAGCTGCTTCTCTGCCATTTTGTTGAGGTTGGACAAAAGACCAAAGTAGCTGAGATATTGATTCGCATTTTCCTTGTAAGGATAGGATGTGGATATAGGATCTTTTTTTTTTAATTTTTTTTGTACTAACTCAACTAAATTTTATATATATATATATATATATATATATACACGCACATCTATATTGATACTGTAGATATACTGTATATGTATATATGTATATATATATATATATATATATATATATATATTTATACGACCATGCAATTACCAGTTAAAATAGCACAGCGCCGAATAGCTACAAATGGCCTGGTCTTAAAGGGCGTAAAATCTTCCAGGGCTAAAGTGGTTAAAGAGGAGTTCCGGCCTTGAAAACAACTTTGGCCCATCCGCTTGCTGTAAATCACCTAAAAAAACAATTGGATAATCCCAATTTTTTTTTCATTTACTTACCTTGTTTTTTAAGAAAATATACTGACTTACTTCCACTTCCTCCCTCTGCGGCCACAGCCCGCGCCGTTGCTTCCTGCTTACATAGACTCCTGGGAGCTGAACGTCATCGCTCCCAGGAGTCAATGCGCCTGCACCAGCCCTGCTTGTCACTTTTGGTGCAGGCGCGTCATTCCCTGCTAAACAGCTTCTGGACATGCCCAGAAGCTGTGCAGGGATGACGCGCATGCACCGGAAGTGATGAGCAGGGCATTCTGGGACTGAAGAGGACACCAAAGAGGACGCTCTGGCTTCAGCTGCCCACACCTGAGATGGCAGCGCTGGACAAGATTTTTTCAAAGTAAGTATTTCTTCTAAAAGGTAAGTGCAACGGGGACAGTTCAGAGGCTATCATTGCTGAAATGCACTAGCCCTGACTAGTAGTAGGTGCAGGAAGTCTGGCAGAGGCGTGGTCAGGCAATCCGGATCGGCTACGGTGGTGGCAGTGCTGGATACCGGATGACACTAGGTAGTACTCCGACGAGGACACGGGTTCACCTGAGGTGCGGAAACTAAGTGCTAGCTGGTATTCACTAGAGCCCCTGATGGTGGGGATAGACTGCGCTGCAAACTAACACCAGGTCGCAGTCCCCAGAATCACCCAGGCAGAGTGCAGGTTTGGTCTGGAGGGCGGAGGAGCAGACAAGGAATAACCAGAGAGAAGTCAGAGGAGCCAAAGGTCAGGGCGGGCAGCCGTAAGCGTGGTCAGACAATCCGGATCGGCAATGGTGGTAACAGTTCAGTAGATAGGGGCAAAGCAGAAGAGTAGTCGGTAGTCAATTCCTTGTCAGCAGTGGACTTATGGTAGTAGGTAAGAGCAGCAGATGAGGAGAAGCTTGATCAAGGCTCAGGAGCTCAATAATCAGCAAGCTGGAGTGCAAGGGGCTGGACTTATATAGGGAAGTACCAGGTGTGGGGAATCAAGGGTGATGAGCAAGGCTTGGCAAGACTAAGGTTGAATAATAGGCTTCAGGGGGGGAATGTCCAGGAAGGACGGTAGCCTAGTAAGCAGGGCTACAGCCTGGGGTGTGGCTGGTGACGGATTTGAATCCCGACACCATGTCTTAGTCTGTAGGGTTTGATATTGAGTAGAACTATAACAGCTTTGCAGGTATAATAGCTTTAATTCTTCTGGGAAGGCTGTCCACAAGGTTTAGGAGTATGTCTAGTAAAAGCATAATTTGGCTCACTGTACTCAGTAAGCTGCAATTGATTAGTAAGGTCTAATTTGTGTGCTCTGCTGCTGCAAGTCTGCTGGAAAGCTCCCTCTGTAGCCAGACAACTTGAGAAGTTTCTGGATGATAGTTGTGGAGCTATGCAGATGGCAGCATGAATATTGATACAGCCCTGGCCTATCCCAGAGAGGCAGGCTCTGAAGGCGGGTTGGGAGGCTCTATTTATTCTTAGAGCACATAGAGCTCTGGGTCTTGTCCCAGAGTGGAGGAGTACAGCCTGTGGGACAGGCCCAGGCTGCCATGAGGAGGCCCTTTGGTGGGTAACCTGAGGGAGCAATGCAAAGACCCAGGTGTTTAGAAAAAGCTGACTGAGGGGAGCTGTCTGCCACAGATCTGTCTGGTATCACTGGAATGCATCACTTGGAGGATTAGAAGGAGGCATCCATCTGTCCTTTGGCCTTGTGAGTACAGACATTGTCAAGATCTTAGGGACCTTGTACTGTAGCTACCTCTCTGGTGCCTAGTTATAGTCAGCGGTGGGTCTATTCAAGGGGACTCTGACTGGTATCTTGAAGAGCTCTGTCCAGATACTTGTCCACTTTTCACTACCAGTTCTACCACTACTTAAGCAGAAAGAAGGATTAAGTCATACCTATCCAAGTTCTCAAAAAAGTAAAAACAACAAAAACAACATCACCATGGAGAAAGAGTGAATGAGCCTGTCATGTGTCTGCCTTTGGGGCCGAAGTTGGGAAGACCAGGCAAGAAATTCCTGCAGCTTCTACGGGAGTAGTGTTACATACGATATATATATATATTTGCTGTCAACAGGCTCATTCAATCTTTCTCCAAAAATAAGTCTTGGGGATGTGGTTTTTACTTTTGGAGAACTTGGATAGGAATGAGGGAAGTGGTGGGATACTCAAAGAATGAGAATTATATACAACTGAGGAGTTTCTGCTTAAGTAGTAGTAGAACTATTAGCACTTTTCCACTGCAAGTACCGGCTCGGCTCCACTTGGCCCTGCTTGGCTCAGTTTGGTTTTCCACTGCATGGTACGGTGTTGGAACGGTTCGGTACGGTTTGGTACGGTTTGATTTTCCACTAAAGTAGTAAGTGGGTGGGATAACAACGATTCTCTGACCAATCAGTGGCTAGTAGTTACAAACAGTCAAGGCTGCATGTAAAGGATTGTGGGATATGGTACCGGTACGGCCCTCTTGGAACCACAACCGAGGTGGTACTGTATAAGCGAGTTGTACCGTTCGGTTCTATGTAGTGGAAAAGCGCAGCCGTACCGTACCGAACCGAACCGTTCCAACACTGTACCATGCGGTACCATGCAGTGGAAAAGCACAAAAGCGAGCCGAACCGTTCGGTTCCATGCAGTGGAAAAGCGCCTTAATAGTGCAAAGTCCATTTTCTTCCGTGGACAAGTAACTGGACAGAGCACTTCAGGACATTGACCAAATATGGCCATATTAGGTCAACAATGTCACCAGTAATCCCACTTTGGTACATGCAGCTTCAGGGCAGAATATTCTCTATCCACAGCTGATTGGGCCAGTGGCCTGCCGTCATGTGATAACTTCTTGATTTGGCCAAAACTTTAGCTCACCACTCACAGAAATGGGAAATAAATAATTTTGGAGCCAAAAAAAGAACATTTTTTTTTTTTTTTTTGGTTGTGAACACCAATGCAATCCGATTGCAGTGTGGACCAAAAAAAGGGTCCTGTGCCATTTTGGTGTGAATGCGATGCAAATTCATCCATACAATCTGTGTGGCTGAATTTGCATCGCACAGACATTGCATGTGATTTGCACAGCAGTGTGTTGCGAATCCCATGCAATGTCTAACATCGCACCAGTGTGAACCCAGCCTAAATCACTCAGTGCTCACAGTTTGAGTCCCAAAGTCATTGCCAATAAAGAATTAGTGGCTAAAAGGACAAGGTAAAACCACATGAAGGGAAAAATGAGATGGAACAGAAACAGTGCCTATTCTTGGAGGAGATGCTCAGAGGCTTGTCATGCAATGTAACTATTGTTCAAGGCAAAGAGTTTTTGTGGTCTGTAGCCATTGTGGTCTGTAGCCATAAATAACAACTGGTGCAAGGAGATGCCTAGGGATGGATGGATGGATGAGGAGGTTCCGCTGCTAGGCATATCAGATCAAGGAAGGATCCTCAGCAACATGTAGAAACATAAAGTGGCCAAAGTGCAGGGATGAATAAAAACATAATAACACTTAATAAAAAAACAATTATCCAAACTTACATTTAATAAAGTGCTGCTTATATGTAGAGGAAACCATGTATGTGCAGATAGAATGCATAGTCTGCAGAGCAGCAGCAACCAAAATGTGGAAAAGGGGGTGTGTACAGCGCATTTCAGAGGCCCTGCCTCCTTTTTCCGGTGCTTTCAGTGTTTGCAGAGGATGGCCGTAGACACCACCATTCTTCCATCCTCCAGGCGTGTCCGGGTCCATTCCTATTTTTGGGCAGTTTCTCCCATTCTTCGTAGGACCTCTCAAGCTGGATGGGGAGCGTCGGTGCACAGCCATTTTCAGATCTCTCCAGAGATCTTCAATCCAAGTCTGGGCTCTGGCTGGGCCATTCAATGACATCCACGGAGTTGTCCATTAGCCATTTCTTTGTTATCTTGGCTGTGTGCTTAGGGTCATTGTCCTTTTGGAATATGAACCTTTGCCCCAGTCTGAGGTGCAGAGCGTTCTGGAGAAGGTTTTCATCAAGGATGTCTCTGTACATTGCTGCATTCATCTTTCCCTCGATCCTGACTAGTCTCCCAGTTCCTGCCTCTGAAAAACATCCCCACAGCATGATGCTGCCACCACCATGCCTCATTGTAGGGAAGGTTTTGGCCAGGTGATGAGTGGTGCCTGGTTTCCTCCAGACATGATGCTGGCCATTCAGGTCAAGGAGTTCAATCTTTGTTTCTGTCATGTGCCTTTTACTTAGGAGTGGCTTCCCTCAGGCCACTCTACCATACAGGCCTGATTGATGGAGTGCTGCAGTGATGGTTGTTTTTCTGGAAGGTTCTCCTCTCTCCACAGAGAAAGGCTGGAGCTCTGTCAGAGTGACCATCGGAACGCTCAGTTTGGCCGGGCGGTCTGCTATAGGGAGATTCCTCGTGGTTCCAAACTTTTTCCATTTACAGATGATGGAGGCCACTGTGTTCATTGGGACCTTCAATGCTGCAGAAATGTTTCTGTACCATTCCCCAGATCTGTGCCTTCATACAATCCTGTCTCGGAGATCTACAGACAATTCCTTGGACTTTATGGCTTGGTTTTTGCTCTGACATGCACTGCTAAATGTGGGGCCTTATATAGACAGGTGTGTGCCTTTCCAAATCATGTCCAATCAACTGAATTTACCAAAGGTGGACTCAAATCAAGTTGTAGAAACATCTCAAGGATGATAAGAGGAAACAGAATGCACCTGAGCTCAATTTTAAGTAGTGATCGACCGATATCGTGTTTTTGTTGCCGATACCGATATTTTGGCCATTGAATATTGGTATCGGCCAATATTGGCCGATATTTTTGTACATTTAATTTTTTTTTTTTTATCACTTGACAGGTACTCTTGTGGAGGTGGGGCTAAAAGACCCCAAACCCCTCCTCTGCACTTAAAAGCATTCAAAATGCCAAGTTTGGCTGTTTTGAATGCTGTCATTTTTTTTAAATCTGGCGCCGAGTACCCGGAAGTGATGTCATCACATCACTTCCGGGTTTTTGCATGGAGACCCAATCAGAGCCGAATGCAGCTTTGATCGGGTCTTCGGCGACCATGCAGGTAGGATGCCCGGGTCTCTCAGTTGGACGGGAGACCTGGGCGAAACGCGTAAGCCGGCGGGAGGGGGGGGCGTCCCCTCCCGCTCCTTGTAATGACAGCCGAGCGGCTTCTCAGCCACATCGGTTGTCATTACAAGACAGCCGAACGTCGGCTATTGATGCCGGTACCGGGGTGATGCCTCTAGCTGCAGGCATCACTCCGGTACAGCACTTTCCGAAATATCGGCAATATCAGTAACCTCCGGGGGCAATTCCGATATATCGGGGAAAGTGCATATTGGCTCCCGATATATCGGCTTTGCCGATAATCGGTCAATCCCTAATTTTAAGTGTCATGGCAAAGGCTGTGAATACTTATGTACATGGGATCTTTTCATTTTTTATTTTTAATACATTTGCAAAGATTTCAAACAAACTTCTCTCACATTTTTATTATGTTGTGCGTTTTGGTATAAAATTTGACTATTTTTAATTTATTACTAAAAGGCGATGTCTGAACTATCAATAGAATTATGACGCAGTGCCTCCAGCCGATTACGGCAAATAATTTAATATCTAAAAAAAAAAAAAACCCAATTAATTTTGTTCAGACACTCATAGTATACCACGCAATTTTCCCAAGTTCTTTTTTTTATATCAGTTAATTTCTTTTTAAAAGCATATACCAATCTTAGTGAAACAGTCTACAGTAGGGAATATATATATATAAGAATATTTATTCGCAAGACATATTTTCACCATAAATGATCATACTTGAGTGACACAAAGAAATAACCTTACATAAAATACCAACTTAAAACGATAAATGCAATGTGATATTTAGCTAAACGATGAAAGTAAAATAAAGCAAGATTATGTATTTCCCAGGTGTAGTATGAACCATAAATTAATATTCTATATAATCAGACCACAATAGTCTGCGAATCACATGGCCGAAAGTCATTCCACTGCAGATGAAGTGAGAATAAGCCATGCAAAACGGAAGACGTAAAATCGCAAATAATGCGCTTAATCTGATATTAAAAATGTTATAAAAACAAAAATCATCTCTTTAGAGAAAAATCTACATATGGTTTATACGGCTGGGATTGTACTTTCGTTACCCTTTAAATACGAAATGTAAAACATTTAAGGAAGTACATAAACAATATTGAATAATAATCAAATAACAGCAAGGCATAATTACCATATTTAAAATGGCCGCATAGCTTAGAATAGTAGTTACCAGGTTCCTTAAGATGGCTGCTTTTCCAAGATGGTGGCCAATTAGGGAGGAGCTTCTTTTGGCGTCCCTCAAAGGTTCAGATACATGGCAGATTGAAATGGAGTCGTCTGTGTAGATGAGTCTGTGCATGGCTGTTAGTAGTGTGTATGTTGTAAGTGTGATGTATATTGGGCAAGATATGATGTGTGTTGTGTTGTGTTGTGTCCTATTACATCTCTCGTTTCTTTTTATTTTGTGTTGAACAAAAGGGCAGTAAAAATTATCATAAGCCAAACCCAGTGGGAGGAACATTATTCCTATTGGTTGGAACATCTTATTCATTAACTGGTGATGTCATAGGGTGACACCTCTTGGTTAACCAGTATATTAAAATTAATTAAAGATTTCTCCATTTAAGACTATTATAAAAAAAAAAACATAAAATGTAATCATGCTCTCATCTATGATGTCCATTTAATCCACCAGGTATCTGAATAAAGATTAATCTTGGTAACACTATTCTAATATTTAATATATCTTACGTAATATATATATATATTGGATTTTACTCTTTAACCCAAGACTTCAATTAGTAGCAGTAAGAATTATATCGAAAAATATACGGTTATATATACATTGATACACAACAGCTTGTATATGTAACTTGTCCTATACATGGTTACTTCTGATCAGAATATTATCCATTTAGGCATTATTATGTTAACAGTACATTCATGATATGGGGACTGGATTATAAAATATGGGCGAAATTTCTGACCCTTTGACACTACTATATGATAGAATATAATGTACTTCTCAGTAGGAGGTTGTCATAACATCATAGTTCCATAACACCTTTTGTATATGATGGGGCAAAGATATCAATTTATGATTTTCTGAAATTCATTTTGAGATTTGCAGTTCTCATCAATCTAAGTGACAATGTTTATGTGACTCCGTGTAGATTTCAACAACTTTATCCCCCTGTTTGTGTTTAGGTAAATAAATGACAGATTCTAGTCTTTGTCCAAACAGTTTTGTTTGTCCTCTCATGATTTAGACAATGGCTTATTTGCTGGTAGGTGATTGAACACAGGTGTTATCCCGAAATTGAGTTTCGCCCATTGTGTGATAAATGTCTCATGGCCGAACAAAGTTTTATGATCTTTCTGGTTTCTCTTATTCAAAGTTTAACCAACACAATTTCCTTTCGGGGGTAGATGACACAGCTTCTCATCTCAACGTACAGGCAAACAAAACCATCTCAAACAATGGACGCAATGTGTGTTTCAAACTGAAAGAGTTTTGACTCAATATGTAGCAAGGTCAATGGGGCCTCAAAGTTCACAATTCTTGACCTGTAATAATAAAAATTGTATTTCTATTTCGCACTGAAAGTTTAACAAATCCCCCCTCCTTGGAAAAAGTGTGAAAAAATGCCATAGCCATTTGAAACATTTTTCCAAGGCAGACTCTTGAAGAAATAGGGCTTAAATCGGACTTTGACAGCTTTGTAGATAGGTATGGAATAGTTGAATGGGGTGTAGACACCTGCAAGTAGGTGTAGTGACTTCAGTAAACAAGCATGGTGACTCCGAGTGAGGTGTGGATCCAAGGGTGATCATCTGTTGGTCAGTGGAATGTGGATTTCTCCGGGCACTTTTGCCTTTGGCTGTCTTGGCAGTTTCGTCTTGGTAGACCGGCAATATGGGGTATCCCGGGGTCCTTCACACTGTACCCCCCTTTTGGGTGTCTCAGACACATCAGACTCTCGGTTTCCTGCTTACTTCCTGGATCTCTTAGTCCTATAAAGGAAAATGGATTCCATGAGAAACTGATACACACAGTTTTCAGCCATAACTTTTAGTTGGAATTTCAATGTGAGGTTGGTATCCTGAGCTTCCTCAGAGTCCTCCTTTTATTCCATCGTGTGATCAGCCTTTTATCTGACCACCATGGACGGTGAGACTATATATGCAACCTTTCCCAGAGGAGACTGACTTCTGGGGCTCATTAACATGGGGACGTATTCATCACCATGGATACCATACATTGAACAATTGAACAGTGATATACTATTTTGTTAGAATTTACCTTCTACTTGGGAGGGAAAAAACAATATATATAATATCCCCCCTTTGGGGCATCAATGCAACTCATGGTAGGCAACAAAACTACCTGACATTGAGGATTCTTCTTGGTTACCGTAATACCACCTTTAACCTCTTGACTTCATTACGTCATTAGGGTTTGATCCTCCTTGTATCACCGCCATTGGCGATTTTTCGAAATGTGCCCGCTTTGAGCGACCTGTTTGAGTCAGAGGGATGAAGTGACCACTGAAAAATAGGAGAGTAGTTATTATCTAACAACCAAGATCCCGGGTATGGATTTCAGGATCCTTAATACTGTGACCTGGGGATAAAATGGTGTTAGAACCTCTGTCTCCTATGCATTCATTCAGTGTGTCCCTCTGATCCCTTGCTATTTGGGCATTTAAGGATTTTGTGGCCTTTGGCTGGCCACAAGATTTGTTCCTAAAGAGGAATTATTTTAGTTCAGGCTACAGTGCCCTGAGTGAACCAAGTGATCATCCGATCCACCTTGGCATCTACTCTGCTGAAAAACCTTTTCAGAAATAGAATTATTGGCTTTTTTTTTTTTTTATATTTGGCTCCGCCTCCGGCGGTGCCTATGTCTCTCGGGTACAGACAGATGGGACAGATCCCTATCAGAACCATTTGCTCGGTTCTGGCGGGGTCTGGGCCTTAATGTCTCCATCTTCCCGATGATTTTGGGGAGCCCTACGATGGGGAAAATCCCTATTTATTTGTGGGGTCCCCCCTTTTGTTGAGGATATTTGGCATAGCGAGGATTTCCATCCTCAAGGGTGAATTGGCTCTTTGGGGATGCTCCCTGGAGATTCTTTTAAACCTTGGGCTCTGTCCCCTTGGAAAGAAATCCTAAAATGGCCTCTGTTTCCCCCTCCTTATTGGTGGGGTGTCCGGTGTCCTCCTTGAGGTATCCGGTATAAATTCTTGCACCTTTTTTTTTTTCTATTTATTTATTTATTTATTATTATTTATTTTTTTTTTTTTTTAGTGTTAAGGTTGAGGAGAAAGGTGTGTTTCTGCCACAATTTTGGTGACAGGCTTACGCCTTTCTTTGTATTCACTGGTCTGTTGGATGGAGTGCAAATTGTCGCTCTCTTTTGCCACCCATTCCAGTGAACACCCCAACTTGTAGTCCCTGGCCAAACTTATTTTTATGTACCTGGCTGATGCCTCAAAGCACAGGGTTTTATATTCTGGATGGTTGTACTCAGGCTCCTCCATTGAAGGGTGTTAGGCACTTTTTAGTACAGTACAGCAAAAATTTAGTGGCTTTGGTGCTGTGTACATTTTAAATTATATATAGCAGCTCTAGCAGCGTTAAGGGTTTTTTTTTTTTTATGTGTGGACCGACTTTTAAATTACATCCTTGAGGCACAACACAGATAGGCTGTTTTCGTAAGCCTCAAGATGATTAGTAATGTCTAAGGACCCTTTCTTAATAAAAATCGGGACAGTACTCTTTTAAAACAAACTTTTTAAATTCTGGAGGTGTATGGTATCTTTTTAGGGGTGCTAGTCTTTTTGCGGTGACCTGATATGACTCATACCTAGTTATGCATGGCTGCCCAGTTTCTGCCCTCCTATCTTAGGAATATGGCTGGGGTAGGACGTGGACTCTTTGCCTGACTCTCCCCCCCTTGTCTGGGTCATAACCATCAGACTGGGAGTCATATCTGGGTCTAATTAATTACTTCATTTTATTTATAATGCAGGACTGATAAGCAGTACCCTTTTGTATGGACACCATAACCTTTTTGAATTTTCCTATTTATTTATTGATGAATTCCTGTCCTTACTGGAACTGTTACATTTTTATTTTTTATTTATTTATTTTTTTAAATTTTCCACTGCTGGTTACTTGGCAACTTAATTTTCAACTGCTGGTTACTCGGCAACTTCCGCTATTAAAAAAAAAACATTTTTCCTTGCTCAAAACTTCCTACTTATTGCATTAATCGTTTACATTGCTCTTTCAAATGGTTGCTTATATTACAGCTTTCTGAATACAACTTCTGCCACAGTTCTACTTTTTCCTGCAGTTTCACGCTACATTTTCTTAACCTATGTGTCCCAATAGAGGTCACTTTCACCTGCTCGAGGAGGTTCCTTATCTCACTTCTTATTATTTGGAGTGGAGATTAGAACTTTACTAAATTCCTTTTTGCTGAGCCTTATGGTGCAGTTCCTCACAGAGATACAGTAAGATTGGCCATGATTCTAAAAGTATGTGATCACGCTTCCTGACGTCCTTTGGGGTTAGAGAAGCTTTCGGTGAGTTCATACATCAGGTTTTCCCCTACCCACGTCTGGTGCCCATTTTTGGCCCGACTTTTTCTGAGGATTTTGGTATGACTCCAACTAGCCTATACATATACCACCATTTTAGACTCAGAGAGGTGTCTCTACATATTCTAGATCTGTGCCGAATCTACTGGTGCTGTGGGATTAACATCTAGCCAGAGTTGGCAGCGTGAACCTTACCTTATGTAGACATTTTAGGGCATTACTATCAATATTCACAATTAAATAATTAAAAAAAAAATTATAAAAAAAAATTCTCTTTTTTTTTTTGCAAAGTTATTAATTATGTCACCATGATCAAAATTATGATTGGCATATGTAAGAAATTAATGATATCTCAGCAGTGCCTCCATTTAATATGTTGTGCGTTTTGGTATAAAATTTGACTATTTTTAATTTATTACTAAAAGGCGATGTCTGAACTATCAATAGAATTATGACGCAGTGCCTCCAGCCGATTACGGCAAATAATTTAATATCTAAAAAAAAAAAAACCCAATTAATTTTGTTCAGACACTCATAGTATACCACGCAATTTTCCCAAGTTCTTTTTTTTATATCAGTTAATTTCTTTTTAAAAGCATATACCAATCTTAGTGAAACAGTCTACAGTAGGGAATATATATATATAAGAATATTTATTCGCAAGACATATTTTCACCATAAATGATCATACTTGAGTGACACAAAGAAATAACCTTACATAAAATACCAACTTAAAACGATAAATGCAATGTGATATTTAGCTAAACGATGAAAGTAAAATAAAGCAAGATTATGTATTTCCCAGGTGTAGTATGAACCATAAATTAATATTCTATATAATCAGACCACAATAGTCTGCGAATCACATGGCCGAAAGTCATTCCACTGCAGATGAAGTGAGAATAAGCCATGCAAAACGGAAGACGTAAAATCGCAAATAATGCGCTTAATCTGATATTAAAAATGTTATAAAAACAAAAATCATCTCTTTAGAGAAAAATCTACATATGGTTTATACGGCTGGGATTGTACTTTCGTTACCCTTTAAATACGAAATGTAAAACATTTAAGGAAGTACATAAACAATATTGAATAATAATCAAATAACAGCAAGGCATAATTACCATATTTAAAATGGCCGCATAGCTTAGAATAGTAGTTACCAGGTTCCTTAAGATGGCTGCTTTTCCAAGATGGTGGCCAATTAGGGAGGAGCTTCTTTTGGCGTCCCTCAAAGGTTCAGATACATGGCAGATTGAAATGGAGTCGTCTGTGTAGATGAGTCTGTGCATGGCTGTTAGTAGTGTGTATGTTGTAAGTGTGATGTATATTGGGCAAGATATGATGTGTGTTGTGTTGTGTTGTGTCCTATTACATCTCTCGTTTCTTTTTATTTTGTGTTGAACAAAAGGGCAGTAAAAATTATCATAAGCCAAACCCAGTGGGAGGAACATTATTCCTATTGGTTGGAACATCTTATTCATTAACTGGTGATGTCATAGGGTGACACCTCTTGGTTAACCAGTATATTAAAATTAATTAAAGATTTCTCCATTTAAGACTATTATAAAAAAAAAAACATAAAATGTAATCATGCTCTCATCTATGATGTCCATTTAATCCACCAGGTATCTGAATAAAGATTAATCTTGGTAACACTATTCTAATATTTAATATATCTTACGTAATATATATATATATTGGATTTTACTCTTTAACCCAAGACTTCAATTAGTAGCAGTAAGAATTATATCGAAAAATATACGGTTATATATATATTGATACACAACAGCTTGTATATGTAACTTGTCCTATACATGGTTACTTCTGATCAGAATATTATCCATTTAGGCATTATTATGTTAACAGTACATTCATGATATGGGGACTGGATTATAAAATATGGGCGAAATTTCTGACCCTTTGACACTACTATATGATAGAATATAATGTACTTCTCAGTAGGAGGTTGTCATAACATCATAGTTCCATAACACCTTTTGTATATGATGGGGCAAAGATATCAATTTATGATTTTCTGAAATTCATTTTGAGATTTGCAGTTCTCATCAATCTAAGTGACAATGTTTATGTGACTCCGTGTAGATTTCAACAACTTTATCCCCCTGTTTGTGTTTAGGTAAATAAATGACAGATTCTAGTCTTTGTCCAAACAGTTTTGTTTGTCCTCTCATGATTTAGACAATGGCTTATTTGCTGGTAGGTGATTGAACACAGGTGTTATCCCGAAATTGAGTTTCGCCCATTGTGTGATAAATGTCTCATGGCCGAACAAAGTTTTATGATCTTTCTGGTTTCTCTTATTCAAAGTTTAACCAACACAATTTCCTTTCGGGGGTAGATGACACAGCTTCTCATCTCAACGTACAGGCAAACAAAACCATCTCAAACAATGGACGCAATGTGTGTTTCAAACTGAAAGAGTTTTGACTCAATATGTAGCAAGGTCAATGGGGCCTCAAAGTTCACAATTCTTGACCTGTAATAATAAAAATTGTATTTCTATTTCGCACTGAAAGTTTAACAATTATGTTTGTAGAATTTTCAGAAAAATAATGAATTTAATCCATTTTGGAATAAAGCTGTGCGAATACAAAATTTGGAAAAAAGCGAATACTTTCCCGAAGTACTGTACGTCCAAGCAGTCCACTTTCTTTGCTTCAATGTAAGTTTGGATAATTGTTTTATCATAAATCTTATTAGGTTTTTATTCATTCCTGCGTTTTGGCCATTTTTTGTTTCTAAAGGGTTTTTTTTTTTTCATAAATCTACTCTAAATCTTTCAGGGTGAATGGAATTTTTGTCGAGTTTATTCTAGGTGCTCAGCCGTGAAGAAGCAACAATAGATAAAAGCGTTTTGTCCTCAACGGCGCATTCCCAAATACTATCCGGGTCCCATTCTTATTACAGAGTCCTGAAACATCTTATTAGATCAGTCAATAGCTGTATTCAAATATGAAATCACTGAATTCAGAAGGGCTCTTTCAGTAAAGTGATCGCCCCGGACGTGAGCCTTCTCTTTCTGCTTCAATATATTGATTGAAGGAACAATGAGCTTTCAGACAAGAGATTCTTCAAAAATACATTTGTTTATTGCAAGGACACTCAGAGACCCATCTGGACACAAAGCCGATGTCTATGGCAGAAAAAAAAATGTAACATATTTTAGGAGTACTTTTGTGTCGTATTGTATTAGGAATTGAAACAGTTTTTCAACAGCCATACAGACTCAAAGAATAACAAAATAAATATTTTCTTTCTTGTTTTTATTAACCAGAATGTTTCCCCCCTTAATGACCAGGCCATTTTTTGCGATACGGCACTGCATTACTTTAACTGCTTGCCGACCGCCACACGGCTATTTACGGCGGCGGTTAGCCCCGTACAGGCAAAGTGACGTAGGACTACGTCGCTAGCCTGTGAGCCTGTAGGGGGCGAGCGCGCGCTGCCGGAGGCACGCTCCCGCCCCCGCTCGTTCCCTAAGAAGTCAGCGCTTGTGACCCGATGTCTGCCGGTCACTCGCCATCTCCCCGTAGAGAGGGAGAAAGGCAGGCGGCTGATGTAAACAAAGCCGTCTGTCATTCTCCCCTGTGTAAAAACAGATATCATAGGGTCCTGCTATGTAGGATCGTATGTCTCTGTTGTTACACCACTAGCCACACCCCTTTACAGTTAGAAGCACGATCCTAGGGACACACTTAACCCCTTGATCACTAATAAAGTTAACCCCTTCCCTGCCAGTGTCATTTTTACAGTAACAGTGCATATGTATAGCACTGATTACTGTAGTAATGTCACTGGTACCCCCAAAAGTGTCAAAAATGTCAGTCAAGGGTCCGATCTGTCCCGCAAAAAAAAAATCGTAGATCACCGCAATTACGCGTTAAAAAAAACAACAAAATTGACAAAAATCTTTCCCTTTGTTAGTAAACGCAATAACTTTTGCGCAAACCAATCAAAATACGCTTTTTGCAATTTTTTTTTTTTAACAAAAATATGTAGCAGAAAACAAATTGGCCTAAAATGTTAAAAAAATTTGATTTTTAAATTTTTTGGGGGGGAATTTCATATAAAAAAAATGTGAAAAATATTGTTATTTTTGCAAAATGTACGCTCTTTTTTTGTTTATAGTGCAAAAAGTAAAAATCGCACAGGTGACCAAATACCACCAAAAGAAAGCTCTGTTTGTGGGAAAAAAAGGACGTCAATTTCATTTGGGTACATTGTCGCATATCCGCGCAATTGTCCGTTAAAGTCACGCAGTGCCGAATCGCAAAATAGGGCCTGGTCAGGAAGGGGGTAAAATCTTCCAGGGCTTAAGTGGTTAACCAGTTCTGTACCGGAAGAATTTGCCTCCTTAATGACCAGACAATTTTTTGCAATTCAGCACTGCGCTACTTTAACTGACAATTGCGCAGTTGTGCAACGCTGTACCTAAATAAAATTGATGTCCTTTTTTTCACCACCAATAGAGTTTTCTTTTGGTGGTATTTGATCACCTGTGCGATTTTTTTTTTTTTTGCGCTATAAACAAAAATAGAGCGACAATTCTGGAAAAAAAAACAATATTTTTCACATTCTGCTATATAACATTGCCCCAAAAAAATGTAAAAATCAAACTTTTTTAACATTTTAGGCCAATTTGTTTTCTTCTACATATTCTTGGTAAAAAGAAATCGCAATAAGCGTATTTTGATTGGTTTGCACAAAAGTTATCGCGTCTACTAACTACAGGAAATATTTATGTCATTTTTATTGTTTTTTTTACTAGTAATGGCGGCGATCTGCAATTTTTAGCAGGAGTGCAACATTGCAGCGGACAGATCGGACCCCTAACTGACATTTTTGACACTTTTGGGGGGACCAGTGGCATTACTACAGTAATCAGTGCTAAAAATATGCACTGTTACTGTAATAATGCAATTGGCAGGGAAGAGGTTAACCCAGGGGCGATCAAAGGGTTAAATGTGTACCTAGGGGAGTGATTCTAATTGTATGGGGGTTGGGCTTGTGAAATGATCACAGAGACCTGTGATCCTATAGAGAAGGATCACAGGAGCTCTGCGGCAGTATAAATACTGCGGCAGGCGGTACGAAATCGGTTAATGACCAGGCCATTTTTTGCGATTCGGCACTGCATTACTTTAACTGACAATTGTGAGGTCATACGACGCTCTACCTAAACAAAATGTATGTCCTTTTTTTCCAACAAATAGAGCTTTCTTTTGGTGGTATTTGATCACCTGTGTGATTTTTTTTTTTCTTTGCACTATAAACAAAAAAAGAGCGACAATTCTGAAGAAAAACAATATTTTTCACTTTCTGCTATATAACAATCCCAATAAAAAAAAAAAAAAAAAATCAATTTTTTTCATCATTTTAGGCCAATTTGTATTCTGCTACATATTTGTGGTAAAAAAAAAAAAAAATCCCAATAAGTGTATATTGATTGGTTTGCGCAAAAGTTATCACATTTACAAAGTGGGGAAAGATTTATGTAATTTTTATTTATTTTTTTTACTAGTAATGGCGGCGATCTGCGATTTTTAGCGGGACTGCGACACTGCGGCGAACAGATCTGAACCCCTAACTGATATTTTTTACGCTTTTGGGGGGACCAGTGACATTACTACAGTAATCAGTGCTTAAAAATATGCATTGTCACTGCACTAATGACACTGGCAGGGAAGGGGTTAACATCAGGGGAGCTCAAAGGGTTAAATGTGGCCCTAAGGGGTGCTTTATAGCTGTGGAGGGGGAGCTTGCTGCATGAACACAGAGACCTGTGTTCCTAAATAAGAGGATCCCTGTGTTCATAACTGACAGAACAGCGGTCTACCATGTTTACATTGGCAGACGGCCATTCTGTCTCCACGGGAGCGATCGTGGGTGCTCGGCGGCAATCGCGCCCACAGGACCCGCTAATTTGCCCCCCTGTAGCCAATCAGTGCGTGTGTGTGCGTCCAGTGGCACATGCACCCCCCCACCACCAATCCCGCGAAATTACGTACAGTTACGTCGTTTTGCGAAACAGAGCTGAATTGCCGCAGTATATGTACTGCTGGCGGTCGGCAGGTGGTTAAACTTGGGAAACTATTGTGCTTGACAAACCACAGCGCGAATAACATGTGGCATAAAAAAATAAAATGAACACCATTTTATTCACCATGGTGTCTGCTTTCAGAGAATGTATAATATTTGGGGGATTAAAGCAATTGTAAAGTCTCATTTTTTTTCCTCGAAAAATAACAAACATGTTGCAGAGTGTGATCACTGGGTGCAGTGGAGTCCATTCAGATCAGACATTGTGGAGTAAACAGGAACTGGCTTCTTTATTGGAACATAACACAGAAATCAAAGATGTCACCTCATTGTAATAAGAACAACAGACAGGAAGAGATAACCAACAAGTTCAGTACAGTGTACAGGAAATTACAACACATCATAGAAATGCATAGCATATCACTGAGCATTAGCGACATCTAGTGTCCTATTTATGAACTGCGGTTAATCTGCTAAGCTGAAAGCTGTTGTATCTCCAACAAAACATGTTATACTTCCCTCCTCTGTGCAGTTAGTTTTGCACAGAGCAGCCCGAATCCTCCTATTCTCGGGTCCCTCTTTGACTCTCCTGGCCCCTCCCTCCTTTTCAGTGCCCCCACAGCAAACAGCTTGCTATAGGGGCACCCGAGCCAAGTCACAGTTCCCTGTGTCCATTCAGACATAGAGCCCTCAACCCGCCCCCCCCTCCTGATTGGCCAGCTGATTTGGATAGAGAGAGAGACAAAATACAATGTATCTTTCCTCTCCACTCTGAGAGATAGAGAAACGCAAGGGCAGGCTTCACAGTTAGTGATCACTGTGGTAGCCAATCAGAGGCTACTACAGCGATCAGGTAACCCAGAACCGGGTGTTCAAGATCCCCATCATTAGCACAGGACCTGGGGCTCTTGGTGAGACCCTGGTCTCTGTGCTGGGAACATAAGATGCAGTGTGCACCCAGCACAAAGAGATACGCATATATGTGGCCCCACGGCAAAAAGCCCAGTGCAGTGAGTGCCACATATATGTGTTATGTCTGCTTCAAGGGGTTAAATCCTGTCCAAAGTATATTGACCATGACCTTTGACCTTGACTGTGACCTTTGACCCTTACAATGTATCTTTCCTCTCTATTCACAGGGAGAGGGCTTTACAGTGACTGATCACTGTGATAGCCAATCAGAGGCTATCACAGTGACCAGGTGACCAGGCACCAGAGTTGCGTGTCCCAATTGTTAGTATGGGGCCCAGGGCTCCCGCTAAGACCCCGGTCTCTGTGCTGGGACCACGCTGTGCAGCATGCTCCCAGAACAAAGACAGGTACTCAGATATATTGCCCCACGGAAAAAAAAGTTCAAAGCCCAGTCTAGTGAGGCCCCATATCTGCATACTGTCGGCGCCAAGGGGTTAAGGTTTTAAAAGTTGGAATAGTTTATGTGGTATTTTAGGGACAGCTGGAATTTCATATCATTGTACCACGTTCTATGGAGAGGTGATAATAATCTTAGATTTAGTCTGAGCTCCAGCACGGTGATATTCAAACTTACTGAGAGCCTGTAGCCTGTTCCCGTACAAGATAAAAAATTTATCATCATCGTCACATAAAATGTCACTCATGGTACCGAAACGGAGGAATTGCGATATCGCTCACTCACATCTGTAGAATGTTTTACCTAAATCGTTGAAATGACTGAAGAACATTTCATACTCCGAAGGAGAGGAAAAACGCCGCGCACCTGCATCACATCTTTGACAAATGACTCGTTGACAAGCCTCATATATTCTTAATCATTCAAAAATGTTGCAACGTTCACAACGTACCCTGAATTGATAACTGCAAACTCAAACAGCGCAATCAATCACACGGGACAAAACAAACAAAAAATATCCAAGTAAAGGTAACCTGTGCTTTGCCTATCCTGAATGTGTTTGAGCGTCACAAATGGCACGAAGTAGGGGCAGAGTACCTTGTGTTCCACCATATCAGTCCCTAAGACTTTTCTGTGCAGGGAATTGGTTGGGTGGTAATTAGGGATTAACCACTTAAGCCCCGGAAGATTTTACCCCCTTCCTGACCAGGGGGTATTTTGCGATTCGGCACTGCGTGACTTTAACGGACAATTGCGCGGTCGTGCGACGCTGTACCTAAACGAATTTGACGTCCTTTTTTTCCCACAAATAGAGCTTTCTTTTGGTGGTATTTGATCACCTGTGCGATTTTTTGATCATGCGCTATAAACAAAAAAGAGCGTCAATTTTGCAAAAATTACAATATTTTTCAAATTTTTTTATATGAAATTCCCCCCAAAAAAAAAGTAAAAATCAAAATTTTTTTAAATTTTCGGCCAATTTGTTTTATGCTACATATGTTTGGTAAAAAAAAAAATCGCAAAAAGCGTATTTTGATTGGTTTGCGCAAAAGTTATCGCGTTTACTAACAAAGGGAAAGATTTTTGTCATTTTTGTTGTTTTTTTTTTTAACGCGTAATGGCGGCGATCTGCGATTTTTTTTGCGGTACTGCGACATTGGGGCGGACAGATCGGACCCTTGACTGAAATTTGTGACACTTTTGGGGTTACCAGTGACATTTCTACAGTAATCAGTGCTATACATATGCACTGTTACTGTAAAAATACACTGGTTGTGAAGGGGTTAACTTTATTTGGGAGGGAGGGGCTGTGTGTATCCCTAGGGGCGTGCTTTCTACTGTGATTGGCTGTGGCTTGAGCTGTAAGGACACTGATCAACAGATCTACATACTAGATCCGTGTGATCAGTGTCTTTACAGCGAGGAGAATGACAGGTGGCTTGTTTACACAAGCTGCCTGACATTCTCCCTCTCCCCCGCCGATCGCCGAGTGACCGAAGGACATCGGGTCCGCTGGTCACATGCACGGGGGGGTCCGTGACCACGCGGGAGCGCGCCTCCGGGGGCGCGCGCTCGCTCGCTCCCTAGACCCTCACAAGCTAGTGACGTAGCCCTACGTCACTTTGCCTGTGAGGGGCTGACTGCCGACGTAGATCGGCGTTAGGCAGTCGGCAAGTGGTTAATAATGTGTAAAATTTATCCTTTTATGAGTTATCAGGTTTCTAAGATTTAGGGGGAAAAAACTAGATATTTCGGAGAAATTTGGCAATTTTAGTGAAATGGAGTGAAGACTAAATTTAAGTGGTTTCTGTTGGTTCGTAAGGGTACCATAGGCTTTGAATAGCTCCTGAGGGTTGCAGAAGCACTTTTCAAATATCTCTTGATTTTTGCTGAAATTTCAGAAAAAGGAAAAGACATAACTGTTGGTCATCTCTAATAATGGAAAATATAACATTTTACAGTTGTGATAAAAACTGGAGGTGTTCTTTGATCAGCCAATAGGGACACCTGTTCTAGTGACAACTGTCAAGATCCTCTCTATTTCCTGTTGTGTCTCTGGGTCAGGAAGTGATGAGAAATCTACAGCGAGGGGAATTATACAGCCATAAAAAACCTGATAGAAACATAGAAGAGTGAAAGCAGAAAAAAGTCTATGTAGTCCATTTTTTTGTCTTTTTAGGGGTTTTTTGTTCGTGTTTTAACCTTTTGTCTCCGAATAAATCTATGTTTGTCCAAACACGTTTAACCAGGCTGGGCAGGACCACTCTAGATCCAAGTGGAATTCATACAGGGCCGGCGCTACCAGTAGGCGAGTTAGGCAATCGCCTAGAGCGCACTGCCTGTAGGGCGCCTTGCCGCTGATTTCCCCCTCTTAGTCTGTCCCTCTCCTCTCCGTTCGGCTCTGCAGACTCATCAGGGTCTCCCTCCGAGTCCCTGACAGTCTGTGATGTGCGAGAACAGAGGCGGCCTGTGCCGCGCCTCTATGATCATCAGTGAGTAGTTTTCTTTCTTGCTTTTAGGTTTTCTCGCTTTTGTTTTCACATACTGATCCTACTAGTAAGTCAATCGTTTTTTAAAAGAACAAGCCGTCTTGCAGATGTAGCAGTTAGAGGGTTAAATAAAACCATTTAACACTGACAAAGGGGTGGAGTCAGGGGCGGAGCCAATGGGGGCGGCAAAATTAAGTTTCACCTAGGGTGTCAAAAATCCTTGCACCGGCCCTGAATTCATATGAAGTTCCCCCCAGAATATACCACACGCGCCCTACGGCATGGTGGCATGATCTGTCACCCGCTGTGTCCACCAGACACAGCGTATGGGATGATAGATCAGCGTACCCGCCGGTACTATGTGATTGCTGTGACCAATCACAGCAGATCACATGACAGTTGTACACCATAGATGGTTTCCATTCATGCCATTCATTGTGTACTATTTTCTGACCTTTGTGATAGGTCACAGTGATCACATGGTACGCACAGGGCAAATCACAGCCCATCTGTACCATGTGATAAACTGTGGCCAATCACAGCTAATCACAATTGTAAACACTAAATGAATCAATTTCATTCAGTAAAAATGGTTTGTTATAACAGGGATTTATCACTATTATAAGCAATCATAGTGTGCAGAAAAAAAAAAAAAAAAACTGTTTACCCCCCCAAGAGTAGTACACTGTTGCTATGGTAACACTGTATTGCTCTGGTCACAATATGCAAATACAAAAAAAAAAAAAAGTAATAAAAAATGAAAAAAATATTTAAAAAATTATATCAATTTTTATTTTATTTTTTCATTTATTTTTACATACTGTCACCAGTCAGTGTCCCTGGTCTCTGCCACACCAGTCATGTGATGATGCTGCGCTGTACTGCACTGGTAACAGTTTGTAAAAAAAAAAGATGACAAAAAAATGACAACTTCAAAAGACTCGCCATGCCTCTTACTAAATACCTTGGGCTGTCTACTTTACAAAAAATGAGTAATTTGGGGAGTATTTTTACTGGCTGTCCTGGCATTTTCAGACCTCAGATATATCCCATAGTTTGTGTACACTATAACTTTCTTATAGACTAAATAATATACACTGATTTGGCTTATTTTCACCAAAGAAATGTAGCAGAATACATTTTGTCCTAAATTTATGAAGAAAGGTTATTTACTTGTCAAAAAATTTTTACAGAAGCAAAAAAAAAAACATGTTTTGTTTTTTTTTTTTTTCAAACATTTCGGTCTTTTTTTTTTTGTTTATTTAGCAAAAAATAAAAAACTTAAGGGGTTAATAAATATTACAAAAACAAATCTCTATTTGTGTAAAAAAAGATAAAAATTTCATATGGGTACAGTGTTGCATGACCAACGCAATTGTCATTCAAAGTACTGAAAGCTGAAAATTGGCCTGGGCAGGAAGGGGGGGTTAAAGTGCCCGGTATTGAAGCTAATTTACTGGGTAGGTGATAGGTCATTTCTTTATCTATTTGGGGTTTGTCCAAAACTCACTAACTTCTGGAAACTTTTGCAGATTGTGGCACAACAGTGTACTATTGGGGCCTGGGCACAGTATGCTCCCAGTGGGGTGCCTGGCCTTGACCGATGCCCTAGGCGTAGGATCTTGGATTTAACTTTGGGTCCTTCTCCTCGTTCTTTTTCAGATTTGAAGTACCTTGCTCACTGTGACGAGACCAACCTCGCCACATTGCATTGGAGGAGCTTGGTTGCCCGCCTGCTGCCTTTGGATTATGGATTGGCAGCTAAAGGGTTAATTTTACGGTGCAGAAGGATTTATTTCTGCACAGCCGTTCGGTAGATTCTATCTACCGAACAAACAGCCCCTGGTTCTAATTCGTATGGATTTGGTGAATGCAGGGTGACCAGGAGGGTGGTGAACACTGACACTATGGTTTGGACTACTACAAATGGGACAGTCATATTCAGGAAAAATGTCTCCCTTGTAATATGAAGATTTTTGTTCCCATTTGCCATGAGCTCTCTGAACAGGAAGTCAACTCCTAATATGGTCATTACAGGAAGTTCTGAGGAGACGGGCTGTCTAAGGTGGCTCTCCATTCACCTTTTGTCAGGTGTGCTAATGACCTCACCTGTTGTCTGCTAAGGGAGGTATTGACACTCAGAGTAATGTGTATTGAGGGCTCGTTAGGGAACCATTGTTCTGTGTCTGACTATAGTTTACATTGATTGCCCCCTGGGGCTTCTGTCTCCTTGCATTGGTCAAAGCTATCTGACCAATCCCTGTTGACTCATTTTCAAGTCCTCATTTGCATAGCAGCCCTCCTGGTCAAGCTATCTGACCAATCACTACTGACTCATTTTCCGAGCCGTCATTTGCATGTCTGGAGAGGACCTTATGGGGGACTGCAGGTACAGTGAAATTGACCAATGGGAAAGCGGTTGTTGGGGGAAGGATGTTCCAATTTCTGTATAAAAGTGTGCTGTGCCTGTCTCTCAGAAAGGGGCATATCGCCTAAACGGATTTTAACCCCTTGTCTGCTGAAACGGTCCGTTACACTCACTTTTAAATATAAGCTATTATTTGCTATGCTTGTATGCTCTGATTTTTGTATTTTCTGGCAAATTGCTTGTTGTATGTTTGAAAAATTTCTAACAAAAACTATTGAAATGAAAAATAAAACTGGTGCGCTTATCTTTATAGTTCAAGAAATAAATAAACAGATGTGCCAAGATATGTAAATCAATCAACGTGCCATTTATATATATATATATATATATATATATATATATATATAAAATATCTCAGTGTAAAAGAATATATGATATTCGCTGAAATATAAATCAAATATATAGCTGAATCCATATGTGTAAAAGAAAAGAAAGTCCAAAGCAATAACGACAGTCCACAATTGCTAATACAATATGACGTCAGCCGTGAAGATAAAGTGCTCTTCGTGCCGAAAAATGATAATGAAAGTACTCCAGTGCTCTTGTGCCACACAGAGCAGCTTACCGACAACCGAGATCTCACAACATGGAGACCAACAGAGCGTTTGTATGTATAATGACGAGGCTGCATTCACACCTGAGCGTAGCTTCTTTGAGCATTTTTTTTTTTTTTTGCTCGTTCTTATGCTCAACTTTGGCGCTTTTTATGCGCAATTTTATGCAGCGTTTTTGAGTTTTGGTGTATTTTTTTTATTAGCGAATAGGGGAACTATCATCTGTTGCATTATTTGTTGCTAGGTTTTTCAGCTTTTCAAACTTTTCCATCAGCTTCTATTTTTATTTTTTTATTATTATTATTATTTATTCATTATTATTATATATTTTTTTCCCTCTAGGGTAAGGGGTTAGAGTTAAGGTTAGGTTAGGATTAGGGGTAAGGGATATTTATTTATTTATTAGGGTTAGGGTGTTAATAATAATACTACTACAACTACTACTAATAATGATAGTAAATTAATAAATAAATGTAAAATAAATACACAAATCATTAAAAATAATCATAAATAGATAATAAACAAATACATTAATAGTATGTAATAATCAATAATTACCCGGAACCTTGTTGTTGGTGTTAAAAAGACTCTTGAAAGTTCCTTGGACGGCAAGAAGATCAAACCAGTAAATCCTGAAGGAAATCAATCCTGAATATTCACTGGAAGGACAGATCCTGAAGCTGAAACTCAAATACTTTAGTCAACTAATGCGAAGAGAGGACTAATTGAAAACATGGAAGGAAAAAGGAGAAGAGGATGACAAAAAATAAGATGGATAGATAGCATCATCGAAACAATGAACATGAAGTTAACCAAGCTCCAGGATGCAGAGGAGAACAGAAAAGCCTGGCGCGCTATGGTTCATAAGGTCACGAAGATTTGGACATGACTAAACTACTAAACAACAACAATCCCTAACCTTAACTCCTAACCTTTAAAAAAAAAAAAATAATAAATAAAATAAAATAATAATAAATAACTAAACACCCTAACCCTAATATAAAGAATAACATTATTGTAAAAATTGTTCAGATGTGGATGATTATTATTATTATAATTATTAAATATTATTATTTATTTATTTATGTAATACAATATTTTATGGTTAGGGGTTAATTATTAATTATGTATGTACTATTACATATTATTAATTTATTTTATTTATTTATGGTGATTTTTAGTTATTTGAGTATTTATTTTACATTATTAGTATTTATTAGTAGTATGTATTCATATATTATTCCTATTTTTTTTTTTTTTTTTTTTTTTTACATTTTTTTTATTTAAGCAAAAAATAGTGACAAAACGTGCAATTTGAGCTACAAAAAAACTCCAGAACTTTTTTGAGCTTTAGGCACTTGGCTTCAGGCGAATTGGAGTGGAGATGTGAACCGTCTCCATAGAGAATGATTATTTTTTTTTCTCCTACAGCGTTTTGGAGCTTCAGGCTTCAAGCTACAAAATGCTGAGGTGTGAATGTGGCCTGATACCGAGCATGAGAGTTCACTCCCGCATCAACATGCAGGGAACTCGATGGAATTACAAAATAAAATAAATCTCACAATGCAGTATGATCCAGTAAAAAAAATGATCAAAAAGCAATGCACTTACAATTTTGCAGCATGAAATGAAACAATAAGATCAGAAATACGAGCCCCGTCGAGGAGACCAGCCACGAACGTGCGCGATGACGTCACAAGAATGGCTCCACCCAGTGCATTTCCCCCAATAGGGCATCTACGGGAAAGGCTACAATATAGTTTATGAACCAGCCTTATTTCTCCTCCTCCACAATACAATGTGGGGGAAAAAAAAAATGTACAAAATCTCTCCAGTTAGCATACTAGTAAATACTGCTAGATCCTGCATTTTGCCAAACCGGTGAAGGCAAGAACTTCCAATCTTGCAGAAATGGTTTACCCGATTAAATGGTATTAAAATCATGGAGGACCTCTCTTCCACCATTAAAGGCGAAGGAAGGATCTTTTCATAAGACGTGGTTCTATTTGACATTTTAACAACCTCCTATAAATTCTATCCTCGGGTAAAGTAGATGAATCTAACCGGTAAAGAGATGTAGCACCACCCAGGTAGGGGCTGCAAGTAAAAAGGTTCCCCACTGCTGCACAGACAGTCACTTAGCATTTTCAACTTGCATCCAGACTTGGATGGGGTTGGGGATTATGGGATACCCAACTTGACAGTAAGAAAAAGAACCAGGGGCAACTTCCTCCGTACATACAGCTACATTTGATCCTCCTGCACAGCTTAACTTGATCCTCTGCACAGCTCCGCTTGACTTACTCTACAAAACTCCACTTGATTTATTCCTTTGGAAACTAACAGTCTCTTGTTAGCTCAGCAAAAGCCCCTTACAGACTAGGAACATTCGGTCCCTTGAAAAAGTAGCACATGTGGAGTGATTTCCATTCTGAAACACCTCCAGCTCCCCTGTAGACACTGGTCCCAGATCTACCGTTCCAGGACATGCTAGCCCACCTGGCTGCCTCTTCACCAGCTCACCTGAATGCTTCTCCTTCCCAGTCTACAAAACTGACACACTGTATATCTCCCAGGGCAAGGTCTGATGAAGACTTAAGCACACAGATGTCTTCAAAAGAGACCTGCTGCATGTGATAGTCTCTTCCCTTGTCTGTTCCTGAACCGTGCTGATCTTTTTACTTTGACCTTCCTTGCTCCCCCTGCCTCTCAAGAAAACCTCCTCCAACTGCTTCTGTGGTAGGATCCTTCCAGGCCAGCCATCTCCCCGACAGGGGTCCATTGAGGGCTACTGACAGTCTCCCTAATTACAGCATCTCAATCTTCCACCCAACTCTCTTCCCAGCATGACTCCGTCTATTTAATGGCTCACTTCATCCCTTGCCAGGCCCAACTCCTGGGGATTGACTAAATATGCAAAACAGCCCCTCCTAACCTCCACCCACTAGCATCTAGAATGTTCTCTAACGTTCTAGATCCAGGTGGAGGCAGCAGAGAGCAGTCTGTGTGAGTCATGCTGGCCTAACCTCTAATAACCTTGACCCAATTACAGAATCACTGGCTAAACATAAATCAGAGTAAAGTTTGTCTATTCTCACTCCGGTAGCACACACTAGAGGGTGCTACAGACACAAAACCATTTATTGGTCTTTGCAAGACTAGCCAATGACCCTCACCTCTCCGCCCCCCCCCTTGCCCTTTCCTCTTTTCACTCCCTTCTCACCTAATCCCACTTTTCTGTCAACCTTACTTCCTCTCTATTCCAGGGGCGGCCTGTCTATTGGGGCACAGGGGCGCTGCCCCCCCTATCCATGCATCCGGCCCCCTAATCTACATGCAGGCCGCCGGATGCATGGATTCCAATGTTTTTTTTTTGAAGCACATGATTAGAGCCAGAGGCTCTAATAGGCTTCAAAAAAGGGTGGGCTCGGGGCGCAGAGCACTGCTCCCTGAGCCCACCCAGTTGTGTGACAATTGTGAATGAATATTCGCTATTATCACACTGATTCTCCTCCCAGCCAATTAGGAAGGGAAGCGATTTTACTGGCCTTTGGCCAGGAAGAGAAGAGAGAGGAGATGTACGGCCGGAGGAGACTCACAGCAGCTCGGAGAAGGAGCAGGTAAGGATGCTGGCTGTCCCGCTGGGCAGTCAGCCATCTGTCCCGGGAGGGGGTGGTAGATTTGATTGCAGGCTGGCCGGCCGTCCCGCCGGGGGAGGGGGGGTGTTGGCTGTCCTGAGACCTTTTCCCGATTGGCTGAAAGGAGAGGCCTTGCTATTGGCCGAGGAGGAGGGAGGAGACGCAAGGGAAGCCGCCGTCTCCACCGAGGGAAGCTGCTGCCGCCACTGCCTGCCCTCCACGTCAGTCCAGGGTGAGTGAGCGACGGGGGGGGGTGGTATGGTGTTTAAGCTGGTGTGGTCCGGGGGGGGGGTGTATGGTGTGGTCCATGGAGCACCAGCCACCACTGCTCTATTCTGTCTCCTGCTTTTATCTACTATCCCGACAGGGCTCTGTATCTAGAGGAACTATCTGCAATAACAGGGGTCGCCTCAACGAGAAGGTCTTTCCAATTTCGAGTGTGGGAGACACTCAGTCCAACTCCCGCTTGAGCAAGTAAAAGAAGAAAAAGTTAATATCATAAACTTTCTGCTGAAAATCTTATTATAAATGTTATTGTATACCAAACTGTCTTGATGTTTTCAGGCGCTCTGTTACGTGTTACCTGAGGACACTCTGTTCTCATCTGCTGTCAAGTATAAAAATAAAAATCTATAAATCCTCTTACTATTGATTGACTCACTACGTCTGCTTGAAGTCTCAATATAGGTTCCAACCCATCTCTACTCTACATTTGGTTAGGGTTCTACTTTAACCCCTTCCTGCCTGTAGGACATTATATAACATCCTGGACTTTGAGTGCTGATACCGGGATGATGCCTGCAACTACAGTACAGGCATCATCCTGGTATCTTTTTTTTTTTTTTAACTGGCAAAGCTCTGTAACCACATGACCTTCTGAAGATTTACTGCCCTTCGTGACCAGGCTACTTTTTGCGATATGGCACTTCTGGACCGGAAGGTTTTGCCCCCTTAATGACCAGGCAATTTTTTTGCTGTTCGGCACTGCGTTACTTTAACTGACAACTGCGCAGTCGTACGACACTGTACTCAAATAAAATTGAAGTCCTTTTTTCCCCACAAACAGAGCTTTCTTTGGTGGTATTTTACCACCTGCGCGATTTTTATTTATTGCGCTATAAACAAAAAAAGAGCAACAATTCTAAAATAAATAAATATATATATATATATATATATATATATATATATATATATATATATATATATATATATATATATATATCACTTTCTGCTATATAATATTCCCCAAAAAAAAAAAAATTAAAAATAAAACATTTTCATAATTTTAGGTTAATTTGTATTCTGCTACATATTTTTGGTAAAAAAAAATAAATCCCAATGAGCGTATTTTGATTGGTTTGCGAAAATGTTAACGCGTCTACAAACTAGGGGAAAGATTTATGTCCTTTTTATATATTTATTTATTTTTTAGTGATGATGGCGATCTGCGATTTTTAGCGGGACTGCGATCTTGCAGCGGACAGATCGGACCCCTAACTTAAATTTTTGTCACTTTTGGGGGGACCAGTGACATTACTACAGTAATCAGCGCTAAAAATATGCACTGTTACTGCAATAATGACACTGGCAGGGAAGGGGGTTAACATTATGGGTGATTAAGGGGTTAAATGTGAGCCTAGGGGAGTGATTCTAACTGTGGAGGGGCGTGGCTTCTGAAATGACCATAGAGACATGTGATCCTATATAGAAGGATCACAGCCACTCTGTGATCATTCCAGGGGCGATCAAAGGGTTAAGTGTGAGCCTAGAGGGTGCTTTCTAACTGTATGGGGGAGGGACTTGTGTAATCAACACAGAGACCTGTGATCCTAAATAGGAGGATCTCAGGTGCTCTGTGTTCATTCCAGAGAGAACAATGGTCTGCTGTGTTTACAACAGCCGACCGTCGTTCTCTCTCCACGGGGAGCGATCGTGGGTGCCCGTCGGCAATCCCGGGTGCCCCAGCAACAATCTCGGCCACCGGCCCTGTGGATCGGCTTCCTCACTTCCTAATAGGGATGGTCGCGTGCCTTCGGCGGTGCACACGCGCCCCCAGGAGCGCTCCCACGACTCGCGGTTAACGCAGCCGAGCCAGCCTGCCGCAGTATATCTGCAGAAGGCGGTCAGCAAGTGGTTATTTAAACTGACAATTGCGTGATCGTGCGACACTGTACCTCAAATAAATGGGTTTGGAAGAGTCAACTATGCAAAAAAAAATTTTGTGTATTCTTGTCTAATTTTGGGCACATTTTGTAGTGGTTCAATGTTAATATTTTTGTCAGAATACATTTTTGTATGGATGTGTATTCCCCCTTATTTCACTATGTTGTATCCTTGGTCTTTCTTGAGGCACCTCAAAAGTCTTGTGCTTTGGAACATTGGGGGTTTATGCTTACATTGCCACTGGTCAGTATCTGGTGCCATCTTTGCGGCCATCTAAAGATTCCAACAGGAACATTGGACCAATGTTTATGGACTGTCTCACCTTCAGGACAAGTCTTTCAAGAGTCACCACAGTGCGTGTTTAAATAATGACTCCACCACGGCACGGCAAATTAAAATCGATTTCTACGGCACAACGCCGAGATGCCTCCTCACGTATGACAGATTTCATTTTTATCCCTATTTATATGCTTTCATAATCTATTTGCCTGGTGCAGTTTAATTAGCAAAATATTGTATTGCCTTGAATTGATGGTCCAACGTCCTGAAAGCAACGAGCGACGTCGCGCGAATTTGTGGAGCCGCCGCTGAGTTACAGTCTTCCGTATGAAGCTCTTTACAAATCTATATTTTTATATCACAATAAAAATGAAATACACAAAGGGAAGGCTTGATGATTCCTTCAGTGTATCTAGACTCGGCAATGTAACAGCTTGAGGCAAAGCATGTGTTATAGGTAAGTCCCCGGGGATTCATAAACCGCCAGCTATCATCTCGCTGCTATACAACGCATGTGACAGGTGATCCATTTGTAGACCTTCAAAGCATATAATGTTCATTTAATGAACTTCGGCTTTTATATATAGCTGTGGTAAGTTCTATGAAGATGTTATAAGCAATATCAAGTATTAATTGAGGGTGTTTGTCATCCCAGCAGGGTTTTTAAAACACATTGATCATTTTTTTTTTCAAGGCATTGATTGGCTATATATTTAGGTCCCACTTGCAGTGACACGTGTATTCGGCGATATATGCTGCTTTAATAAGCGACTTCATGTGAAAGATGTCATTGATGAATGTTGCGGGAGAAACGTTCTTAGCTAAGACTACTTATGGCGCTTTTCCACTGCATGGAACTGAACGGTTCGGCTTGCTTTTGTGCTTTTCCACTGCATGGTACCGCATGGTATGGTATTGGAACGGTTCGGTACGGTACGGTTTGGCGGCGCTTTTCCACTACATGGAACCGAACGGTATGGCTCGCTTAAACAGTACAACCTCGGTTGTGGTTCCAAGAGGGCCGTACTGGTACCATATCCCACAATCCTTTGCATACAGCCTTGACTGTTTGTCACTACTAGCCACTGATTGGTCAGAGAATCGTTGTTATCCCACCCACTTACTTTAGTACTATTTTAGTGGAAAAGCAAATCGTACCAAACCATACCGAACTGTTCCAACACCGTACCATGCGGTACCATGCAGTGGAAAACCAAACCGGGCCAAGCAGGGCCGAATGGAGCCGAGCCGGTACTTGCAGTGGAAAAGTGCCATTACAGCACTGGGGGTGAGTCCGGCTTCCATGTGCGTCTCCCTCACTGGCTCCATAGGCGAGGTGTTGCTCCTTCATTATATACAAAACAAATAGTGCAGCGCAAATCTTAAACCAAAGAGCTAAATAAATAAATATATAGAGAGAGGAGAAAGCCCATGCACAGATATTTGAGCCCAAAAAAGTCCAAATTGCGGTGTTCACTCAATAATGAAAAAGGTGCAAAGAGGTTGCAACGGCGCTACCTTACAAATAATTACGTGCTGTGTAGGTGCCAATATAAATAATTGTGCTGATACACTATTAAGAAAAATGGGTAAAATAAATTTGGGTCCAAAGTAAAGTGCACTAGTGACTTGAAATGTGACAAGGATAACCAATTATTTATCCTGGACCCAAAAAGTGCTTAATTGCTGTGCAATAGATAAAATAATGGAGAAACGGTGGATATTATTTAAAAGAAATGTGCAATTTATTAGTGGTGAATCGTGTTTGCTGAGAACCACTTAAATAGATAAATGAATGATTAAATAAATTACTTCTAGTAATAAGAGTGCTGTGTATGATTAGGTGAAAAAAAACACTTGGTGAAGGGATAATAAAAAAAGGTGGTTAAAAGAAGATAAAAATTGGGGTTGCAATCTCCAGTGTGACCACTAGGTGTCACCCCTTGTATACAACCTGTGGTTCGAGCGATGGAATATCCGGGGGTTCCCCAGTGGGATAAGCGTTTAATCCGGCTTTTATTCCTTCGGAAAAGAAGAAAGAGGACCCCTTTGATGCCGTATACAATGTGCAGTATAATAGAACTTAGTAGCGACTCACAGTTAGGCTGTCCGAGATCAGTTGGTGTAGCCGGGAAGCTTCCGCGTTCCACGGCCCAGGCTCCGAAAACCGGAAGTGATGTAATGACGTTTTGACTCCACCATACGCGCTTTGTCAGAGGACGTCTGCTGGAGCGGCGTATTCACTCAATAATAGCTCAAGTCCACATAGGGTGCTGGAGGATAAACACTTGCAGTGACAGTCCCTTCACCAAGGCACTCATATGCGCTCACCATATAGATAGTCCCCTGTTCTACCAGCGGGTCAAAATGGACAAAAAACAGGAAGATAAACGCTTCATCCAATATACATCGGCCAAACAGGTCAGATGATTGGCATAGGGGAAACACTTCCAGTTCCTACAGCAAGGGCAACCATAAACCGATGGTGAAACAAGAAGATGGGGGGACAAATCTAAGTGCGGACTGTATATTTTCTGAAAGGATTTATTTAAGAAACACACTTACAAGAAAGTATCCATGTCCAGCATAAAACCGAAGCAAAATGGGTCCGCTGAACGGCAGACACAATGGCAGGAGTACTGCGGTCTTTGGTCAGTAGCAAGAGCCGCTCGGTACACGGGAACAGAAGCGGGTGACGTCAGGTATTATGGACTCCACCTCCCGTACGCGTTACGTCCTACGGGACTTCATCAACGGGTTGCTCCTTCATTGACGGAAAATATTGCCCCTCATCTACATCCTGAACTTTGTGAATTTTATATAACCTTTTGTGTTGGGATATTCACTTTGTATGATTGAATGTGTTGTTTTATCTTATTTTCTAGGACCGCACATTTTGTGGACCTCCATTTAATCTAATTCATGTGATCCTCCATCTTTTTACAGCACAGTGTGCTCTTTACCAACAACATTGCAATGTGCAATTTATGTTTCATTTTTAGTTAATTCTGAGTATACATACCTTGTATCAGGACCCGACCTAGCCTATCTGATGTGGGGGTGCAGTAAAAAAAAGTCAGGGGGCATATTGTCAGCACTATGTGTGAGTCACTGACAATCAATCCAGCACACAGTGTCACACAACCTGGGAAACACTAACATACAGAACCTGTGCCCCCTTTTATCAAATGTCCCTATCAGAGTGCCCCCTTACATCAGTGTCCTCATCAGGGTCTCCCTTACATCAGTGTCCTCATATGAGTGCCTCTTTACACCAGTGTTTCCATCAGAGTCCCCCCTTACATCAAGTGATCCCATCTGAGTACCCTGTTAATTCGTGTCCTCATTAGAGTGCTCCCTTACATCATGTTCCCATCAGAGTGCCCCCTTACATTAGGTGTTTCCATCAAAGTCTCCCCTTACATTAGGTGTTCACATCTGAGTGCCCTGTTAGATTAGTGTCCCCATCAGAGTGCCCCTTTACATCAGGTGTCCCTATCAGTGTGCCCCCTTACATCAGTGTCCTCATCAGGGTCTCCCTTGCATCAGTGTCCTCATCAGAGGGCCCCCTTACATTAGTGTTCCCATCAGGGTCTCCCTTACATCAGTATTCTCATCAGAGGGCCCCCTTACATCAGTGTCCCCATCAGGGTCTTCCTTACATAAGTGTCCCCATCAGATTGCCCCCTTACATTAGTGTCCCCATTAGGGTCTTCCTTACATCAGTGTCCCCATCAGAGTTCCCCCCTTACATCAGTGTTCCTCTTCTGAGTACCCTGTTAAACAGTGTCCTCATCAGAGAGCTCCCTTACTTCAGGTTCCCATCAGAGTGCCCCCTTACATTAGGGGTTCCCATCAAATTCTCCCCTTACTCTAGGTGTTCCCATCTGAGAGCCCTGTTAGATCAGTGTCCCCATCAGAAAGCCCCATTACATCAGGTGTCCCCATCAGAGTGCCCCATTACATCAGGTGTCCCCATCAGAATGCCCCCTTACATCTGGTGTCCCCATCAGAGTGCCTCATTACATCAGGTGCCCCCATCAGGATGCTCCCTTACATCAGTGTCCCCATCGGGGTCTTCCTTACATCAGTGTCCCCATCAGAGTCCCCCCCTTACATCAAGTATTCCCCTTCTGAGTACCCTGTTAAACAGTGTCCTCATCAGAGTGCTCCCTTACATCTGGTGTTTCCATCAAAGTCTCCCCTTACATTGGGTGTTCCCATCTACGTGCCCTGATAGATCAGTGTCCCCATCAGAGTGCCCCATTACATCAGGTGTCCCAATCAGAGTGCCCCATTACATCAGGTGTCCCCATCAGAGTGCCCCATTACATCAGGTGTCCCCATCAGAGTGCCCCATTACATCAGGTGTCCCAATCAGAGTGCCCCATTACATCAGGTGTCCCCATCAGAGTGCCCCATTACATCAGGTGTCCCCATCAGAGTGCCCCATTACATCAGGTGTCCCCATCAGAGTGCCCCATTACATCAAGTGTCCCAATCAGGGTGCCCCATTACATCAGGTGTCCTCATCAGAGTGCCCCATTACATCAGGTGTCCCCATCAGAATGCCCCATTACATCAGGTGTCCAAAATCAAAGTGCCCCCTTACATCAGGTGTCCCCATCAGAGTGCCCCCTTACATTAGGTGTTCCCATCAGAGTGCGCCTTTACATGAGTGCCCTCCTTTTTGTCATTTAATCATAATTTCTGTACTGTTGATTCAAACTTTTAATTAGATTTGTTTAGGGTATTATGGATTGTTTAATATTAATGTTTAATAATTATTTTTTAAATGTTTGCTTCTTTTTTTTTTTTGTTTTCCTTTTTTAACATTCAATCATTATTTCTATATGGTTGCTTTAAATGTTTAATTTGATTTTATTTATGCTGTTTTTTTTTTTCTCAGAAAAATCCTAAAATAATGAAGGTCCATTCTTTTTTTTTTTTTGGCAACAGAGCAGATTCAGGATAGTTAAATGATCTTAAATAACCCTCCAGGACCACTTGTAGTCCATTGCACCTTTAAAAACCATCACACACCACTGTGATTTTTCTTTCCCCCTTTGACACCAATATACATTTCTTTTTTTTTTTTTGTAATTTTGGGGAAAATAAAAAATTCTCTATGTCACTCATTCCGATTGACAACTTTCAACAAGTTGTGATGAGGTATAAACAGAAGGGGACAGCTAGCCAACAAAAGAATTAGTAAAAATACAAGTATCCACGTCCCAATTAAATGTAGAAAAGAAAAATGGATGGGCCAAGGGGACTTTTAAAGGGATACTGTCATCAAGACAAATAGCAGAGAATCCACATGTATGTAAAAATATACAAATTTTATTGATACAACACCAAAAATAAAGAAGAAGAACATTTAAAAGTAACTATTATCGTGTTGACAAAACACTAATAATATTACAGCATACAGAGCAATTGGGTAGTACATACAATATACAGGCTTTGGGAGAGCCAAATATCCACGGAGGGTGGGTGTAGATCACGCTGTCCACTGCAGACCTTTGCCAGAGATGGTAAGACTGGTGGGTCTGGTGTGATGGACCTGGGTGTCTAAACCCAAACCCAGCCCGACATGTTTCGCGGGTGACCGCTTCCTCAGGGGCAAATAACGTGGGTATGTATATCAACAATGCTACTAGAATTGTTAAGAGAAAGTAAAGTCAGTGCATATCTATTTGGGAAACATGTCACATAATACATCTCATAACGGTAGGTCAAAACAGAGGCAAGCGCCAGCCAACATATAACCCACCTGTATAGCCAGTTCTAAAAGCAACTGAAGACCTAGGGGATCACGACTGGGACTAGTACCCCCCCGGCGGACATGGGAGCAGTCCACAACAAATAGGGGTCCAAATCACAACATGTAAGGCAACTGTATTCTGGATAATGAAAAGTGTATAATCAAAGTGGGATAATTGCATACATGCTTGTATATGTCAGCTCCATAGTAGGAGGAGAACTTACCAAATATAGTATGCTTGTATATGTCCCCTGTAGTGTCTCATGACAGGGCTAAGGGGTAGCTGCTGGAGTAGCCAGGACTGGTGAACGGAAGATTGGGTCGATATCAGGACCAACAAACCTTATGTCCATAAGGAGACAGAAAAAAACGCAATATTGAAGTGTTTGGTTCAAGCCAATGCGTGAACGCTACAGAGAAAAAGTGAAAAGAAGGATAAACCCATCTCAGTAGTTTGAGAGTAGCCTGTAGACACCACGTGCTATAGATAGACCAAAACTGAAACAAAAGATCCTAAATCAAGTGCACGCATCACCAAAAGTGAGTGGATAAAACCAAAGAGTGAAGGTGGAGTGATAGCAAGAAACGTGGGGTGTGACAATAGTATACATAAAGGGATGGGGGTGTGAAGAAATCAGGACGGCAAGAAGGACCCATAAATGGATGACAAGAGCCCAGGTATCTCAAAGAGTAATAGTGTTGGAATGATAAGCAGCAGAGAGTCCAATGAGAAGGACAGCATAATAAAGCCATGTGCTATATTTACCTAACGCTCCTCGCAGTCCAGTATCCCGTAGCCGAGTGAGTGTCTCAGTGGGGATGGCGCCTATATGAGGAACCGCTCCACCCCAAACACAGCTGGGTCGGTAATCAGCCGGCCACATGATAGCTGTGTTCGGGGCAGACGCTCCGAATGCGCTTGTACACAAACCGGCTCATCAAGATGCGCCGGATGTGACGTACTGCGCATAGCCAATGGGTGTGTCTGCGGCGCCGACGTAGACGAGTCACCGGATATCCAGGGACTGTCAGCAGTGTCGGTACCCAGACACTACACCATGGCTCAGGGACACATACTAAGTGTGTACCCAGACGGGCGTCACATGCCCGCCATGGGGAACATCCAGCAGGATCCTCCCATCCATAGATGGTGATGGAAATGGGTCCGGGTTGCTGAACAAGGGATAATCAGGGGAGATGAATGCCAAGTGGCGCTATACCTCTGTGACCATAACCAACAGATAATTGATATACAATAACAAGATTTTACATGTATACATTAAATCATATGGAGAAATATTATTATTGAAAACAAATGAACAAAACAACATAGTTAACATAAACATAATTTCAAATAATAGGGGGTTTGAGACAGTTACATAACCTTCTGGGATAAGCTGCTTCCCAGGTATGGAGCCTGATATTTCCCATATTGGGAATCAAGCTCATGAATATCATAGGATAATGGATCAATTGGAAGAACAGGGTGGGGATAGAAAGAAATGGGAAAATAAAGAAAAGGGGGGGAGGGAGGGGGGGGGGGAAAGAAGGGAAGAGGGAGGGAAAAGGAAAAAGGAAGGGGAAAAGGAAAGGAGTGGAAAAGAAATAGGAGGGGGGAAGGGAAAGAAGAGGGAAAAGAGGGAAGGAAAAAGAAGGGGGGTAGGGGAGGGGAAGAAAAATGAAGGGGAAGCCCTGATGGGGGAGGGGGGAAAAGAAAGAGAATGTAGCAAGAGAGAAACCGGACAATCAAACTACCAACCATATATCTATAGAAATGACTTGTAGGAATGTGCCTCGTTTAAACCAGGATATGAGAGGGCATTGAGCCTCTCAATCCAAAGTGTTTCTCGTTGGAGAATGCGACGATCCCAGTTACCCCCTCTGGGGTCTGGGGGAATTACTTCTAAAACTCTAAAGGATATACATGTGTTATTGTATCTATGTCTAAGGCCAATGTGGCGTGTTACAGGAGTGAGTATCTTGCCACCCTCTGAACAGTAGAGATGGTCCCCTATTCTTTGACCTAGTTCACGGATGGTTTTGCCTACATAGAAAGCAGAGCATTGACATTGCATCAAATAGACTACTCCCCGTGTGGAGCAGTCAGCATATCGATTAAGTCTGTGTGATTGACCGTTAGGTAGTGAGGTGACCATGCCTTCCCTGATCCAGGGGCATCTGGGACAGTGTCCACATGCATATGTCCCCGTAATTTGTGGGACTAGAGTGGTGTGTTCCCTAAAGTGACTGGTGATCAACCGATCACGTAGTGATGTTGCTCTTCGGAATACCAATTCAGGAGAGTCCTTGACATATCTGGAGAGGATAGGATCTTCATCCAGTATATGCCAATTCCTCTCCAAAATTTTCCGTAATTGTACTGAGTTACTAGAGTATTGCGTGATAAATCTCACTGTCTGAGTATTCTCATGTGTTTTTTTGGGGTATAGCAAGTCAGCTCTGGATTGAGCTTGCGCTCGGTTGAAGGCTTTTCGTAGAATCTTACGGGAGTATCCTCGCTGTAGGAGTCTATCCCGCAATTTTTTAGACTCTACCAAAAAGTCTGCATCTAATGTACAGTTGCGGCGGGTTCGCAGATATTGTGCGTAGGGGATACTATTCTTTAGGGATTTAGGATGTAAACTGGATGCATGCAGTAGCATATTGCCTGCACTTGGCTTCCTATAGAGATTAGTGATGATGTGTCCATCATCTTCTCTTTTGATTTCAACATCAAGAAAGACAATTTGCCTGTCATGTATGTTATGGGTAAATTTGAGGTTGAATTCGTTCACGTTCATGGCAGATAACATAGCGTCTAGTTCGTTGCGTGTACCCGTCCATATAATTAGGAGGTCGTCAATATAGCGAAACCAGCACAGTAGGTGTTTTAGCCACTGTGCATATTGTTCATTGGCGAAAATGTATCTTTCCCAACTTCCAAGAAATAGATTCGCATACGAGGGGGCGCAACAGGTCCCCATTGCGACCCCTTGAATCTGCAAATAGGTCTTGTCCATGAACGTGAAGAAATTCCTAGTCAAAATAAATCTTAATAAAGATAAAATGAAATCATTGTGAGACCAAGTGGAACGATCTTGCTCATACAAAAAAGACTTGACCGACCGGATGCCCTCCTCGTGCGGTACACTCGAGTACAATGCCTCGATATCAACCGCCACGAGGAGGGCATCCGGGGGTGTATAGATGTCCTCAAGGTGGCGTAGGAGATCGGGAGTGTCCTGAATGTAAGATGGTAAACTCTGCACAAAGGGGCGCAAAAAAGCGTCCACATATCGGCTGGCATGCTCTGACATGGATCCAATGCCGGAGACAATGGGTCTCCCCGGAGGCCTAGATAAATTCTTATGGATTTTAGGAAGTGTGTACATAGTTGGGGTTCTAGGGTGTAGAACACGCAGATACTCGTATGTGTCTTTGTCTATAGTACCTACCAGATAGGCATTTAGACATAAATTCTGTAGTTCGTTTTGAAAAGTATTTGTTAGTTCAGGTTGTATAGGGAGATACCACGACTCATTGTTAAGCACATCTAAGCACATCGTCTGGTATTGTGGATGTGTCATGATTACCACGTTTCCCCCTTTGTCAGAGGGTTTAATGATAATATCATGGTTGGATTGTAGTTGTTTTAGAGCTGCTTTTAAATTGGTGGTTAGATTCTGGGGCATTGGTTGCCAACGTTTCCGTTTGAGATCACGGATCACCTGGCAAACAAATGCCCAGATCTTTGGACAAATAGATAGATCAGGAAATTTCGTGGATTTGGATTTAAAAATTGGAGGAACAGATTGTAGGGAAGGTGTGACAATGGATGTAGCACTAGGCTCTCCGGGGTCTGAGGAACCCTCTTCATAGAGGAGCATCAGATCCCGGAGAGCCCGGAACTCATCCATTGAGAAATGTTTGATTTGCTCGGTAAGAGCCAATTCAAGCTTTTTCTTTTGGCGGTCAGCATCGAAAATGTACTTGTAGGTCAAGTTGCGAGCAAACAGGTACAAATCTTTAATAGTGTCATATATATTAATTGATTGTGAAGGACAAAATCCCAAACCTAATTGTAAGACGGTGGTCTGATCCGGGGTGAGGGGTATATCTGTGAGATTGATAATATTAAAACAGTCTTGATTTATTTCTGTGATGGTGGGGTTTGTGTCGGTGTCAATGTGACAAAGTCTTTTAGTTTGGTCTGTTTTTTGGTTTTCGGGATGGCTCCTAGTGAGACATCTAAAAAACCATTCTCATTGGTGTTAGATTGTTTAGTATTAGGCAAAATATTAGTGGTAAGGATTTTCTGGAGTGTAGGTGTTAAATCTGAAGTGCTAGCTGTAGGTGTCTGTGGTCGTCTTTTGCCCAAAGGGTCATCAGACGAATATCCACCATTGTGTCTGGTGCGTTTAGTGACTCGTGTGCGCGCAGCCTTTGAATTAGAGGGGCGTGAACTAGCCTGTGAGTAAGGGAGATTGGTATTAGAAGAATCTGATTCAGGATACTCATCAATATGTGATGATCTCTCATTTCTGAGTGTTTGGTTAATGGGAGTGGTCACTCTGGGGGTCCACTTATAAGCGTATCCACCCAGAAAGGCTAATTTATCCCGATTGTATTTGGCCTGTTTCCTGAGTATTATGTCTTGGTTAATTTCCTCAAGTTGTTGTTTGATTTCTTGCCATTTGGCTGCAAAGCTTGGGTGATCCATGACATGTCTGTATTGGATGTTTAAAGTGTCAATTTCCGCATCCAACCCAGACATATCCAGATTATATTGTTGCACAAGGATAGTCATTAATTCCTTGCTACATCTATCTAAGGCGGACTCCCACGTCTTCCTAAATGTCTCGGTGGGGTTCTCTTTACATTCCAAAATTAAGTAACTGTGTATCATGGATCTTTTAGGACAGGCCTGGACAGGTTTTATGTCTCATATTCAATCTACCTTCACATCTAATCGTAGGGATGAGGAAGAGCTCAAAATTTATTTACAAAAAATATTTGGATTACTTAAACGTAAATCTCACTTATATTGGCATATCGTGTTTTTTGAAAAGTATATTACTGAAAATGTGAACCCTAGGGGTCTGAGACTACACACCTTCCCGACTGTCCGGAACCCCACCGAGACATTTAGGAAGACGTGGGAGTCCGCCTTAGATAGATGTAGCAAGGAATTAATGACTATCCTTGTGCAACAATATAATCTGGATATGTCTGGGTTGGATGCGGAAATTGACACTTTAAACATCCAATACAGACATGTCATGGATCACCCAAGCTTTGCAGCCAAATGGCAAGAAATCAAACAACAACTTGAGGAAATTAACCAAGACATAATACTCAGGAAACAGGCCAAATACAATCGGGATAAATTAGCCTTTCTGGGTGGATACGCTTATAAGTGGACCCCCAGAGTGACCACTCCCATTAACCAAACACTCAGAAATGAGAGATCATCACATATTGATGAGTATCCTGAATCAGATTCTTCTAATACCAATCTCCCTTACTCACAGGCTAGTTCACGCCCCTCTAATTCAAAGGCTGCGCGCACACGAGTCACTAAACGCACCAGACACAATGGTGGATATTCGTCTGATGACCCTTTGGGCAAAAGACGACCACAGACACCTACAGCTAGCACTTCAGATTTAACACCTACACTCCAGAAAATCCTTACCACTAATATTTTGCCTAATACTAAACAATCTAACACCAATGAGAATGGTTTTTTAGATGTCTCACTAGGAGCCATCCCGAAAACCAAAAAACAGACCAAACTAAAAGACTTTGTCACATTGACACCGACACAAACCCCACCATCACAGAAATAAATCAAGACTGTTTTAATATTATCAATCTCACAGATATACCCCTCACCCCGGATCAGACCACCGTCTTACAATTAGGTTTGGGATTTTGTCCTTCACAATCAATTAATATATATGACACTATTAAAGATTTGTACCTGTTTGCTCGCAACTTGACCTACAAGTACATTTTCGATGCTGACCGCCAAAAGAAAAAGCTTGAATTGGCTCTTACCGAGCAAATCAAACATTTCTCAATGGATGAGTTCCGGGCTCTCCGGGATCTGATGCTCCTCTATGAAGAGGGTTCCTCAGACCCCGGAGAGCCTAGTGCTACATCCATTGTCACACCTTCCCTACAATCTGTTCCTCCAATTTTTAAATCCAAATCCACGAAATTTCCTGATCTATCTATTTGTCCAAAGATCTGGGCATTTGTTTGCCAGGTGATCCGTGATCTCAAACGGAAACGTTGGCAACCAATGCCCCAGAATCTAACCACCAATTTAAAAGCAGCTCTAAAACAACTACAATCCAACCATGATATTATCATTAAACCCTCTGACAAAGGGGGAAACGTGGTAATCATGACACATCCACAATACCAGACGATGTGCTTAGATGTGCTTAACAATGAGTCGTGGTATCTCCCTATACAACCTGAACTAACAAATACTTTTCAAAACGAACTACAGAATTTATGTCTAAATGCCTATCTGGTAGGCACTATAGACAAAGACACATACGAGTATCTGCGTGTTCTACACCCTAGAACCCCAACTATGTACACACTTCCTAAAATCCATAAGAATTTATCTAGGCCTCCGGGGAGACCCATTGTCTCCGGCATTGGATCCATGTCAGAGCATGCCAGCCGATATGTGGACGCTTTTTTGCGCCCCTTTGTGCAGAGTTTACCATCTTACATTCAGGACACTCCCGATCTCCTACGCCACCTTGAGGACATCTATACACCCCCGGATGCCCTCCTCGTGGCGGTTGATATCGAGGCATTGTACTCGAGTGTACCGCACGAGGAGGGCATCCGGTCGGTCAAGTCTTTTTTGTATGAGCAAGATCGTTCCACTTGGTCTCACAATGATTTCATTTTATCTTTATTAAGATTTATTTTGACTAGGAATTTCTTCACGTTCATGGACAAGACCTATTTGCAGATTCAAGGGGTCGCAATGGGGACCTGTTGCGCCCCCTCGTATGCGAATCTATTTCTTGGAAGTTGGGAAAGATACATTTTCGCCAATGAACAATATGCACAGTGGCTAAAACACCTACTGTGCTGGTTTCGCTATATTGACGACCTCCTAATTATATGGACGGGTACACGCAACGAACTAGACGCTATGTTATCTGCCATGAACGTGAACGAATTCAACCTCAAATTTACCCATAACATACATGACAGGCAAATTGTCTTTCTTGATGTTGAAATCAAAAGAGAAGATGATGGACACATCATCACTAATCTCTATAGGAAGCCAAGTGCAGGCAATATGCTACTGCATGCATCCAGTTTACATCCTGAATCCCTAAAGAATAGTATCCCCTACGCACAATATCTGCGAACCCGCCGCAACTGTACATTAGATGCAGACTTTTTGGTAGAGTCTAAAAAATTGCGGGATAGACTCCTACAGCGAGGATACTCCCGTAAGATTCTACGAAAAGCCTTCAACCGAGCGCAAGCTCAATCCAGAGCTGACTTGCTATACCCCAAAAAAACACATGAGAATACTCAGACAGTGAGATTTATCACGCAATACTCTAGTAACTCAGTACAATTACGGAACATTTTGGAGAGGAATTGGCATATACTGGATGAAGATCCTATCCTCTCCAGATATGTCAAGGACTCTCCTGAATTGGTATTCCGAAGAGCAACATCACTACGTGATCGGTTGATCACCAGTCACTATAGGGAACACACCACTCTAGTCCCACAAATTACGGGGACATATGCATGTGGACACTGTCCCAGATGCCCCTGGATCAGGGAAGGCATGGTCACCTCACTACCTAACGGTCAATCACACAGACTTAATCGATATGCTGACTGCTCCACACGGGGAGTAGTCTATTTGATGCAATGTCAATGCTCTGCTTTCTATGTAGGCAAAACCATCCGTGAACTAGGTCAAAGAATAGGGGACCATCTCTACTGTTCAGAGGGTGGCAAGATACTCACTCCTGTAACACGCCACATTGGCCTTAGACATAGATACAATAACACATGTATATCCTTTAGAGTTTTAGAAGTAATTCCCCCAGACCCCAGAGGGGGTAACTGGGATCGTCGCATTCTCCAACGAGAAACACTTTGGATTGAGAGGCTCAATGCCCTCTCATATCCTGGTTTAAACGAGGCACATTCCTACAAGTCATTTCTATAGATATATGGTTGGTAGTTTGATTGTCCGGTTTCTCTCTTGCTACATTCTCTTTCTTTTCCCCCCTCCCCCATCAGGGCTTCCCCTTCATTTTTCTTCCCCTCCCCTACCCCCCTTCTTTTTCCTTCCCTCTTTTCCCTCTTCTTTCCCTTCCCCCCTCCTATTTCTTTTCCACTCCTTTCCTTTTCCCCTTCCTTTTTCCTTTTCCCTCCCTCTTCCCTTCTTTCCCCCCCCCCCCCCCCTCCCTCCCCCCTTTTCTTTATTTTCCCATTTCTTTCTATCCCCACCCTGTTCTTCCAATTGATCCATTATCCTATGATATTCATGAGCTTGATTCCCAATATGGGAAATATCAGGCTCCATACCTGGGAAGCAGCTTATCCCAGAAGGTTATGTAACTGTCTCAAACCCCCTATTATTTGAAATTATGTTTATGTTAACTATGTTGTTTTGTTCATTTGTTTTCAATAATAATAATTCTCCATATGATTTAATGTATACATGTAAAATCTTGTTATTGTATATCAATTATCTGTTGGTTATGGTCACAGAGGTATAGCGCCACTTGGCATTCATCTCCCCTGATTATCCCTTGTTCAGCAACCCGGACCCATTTCCATCACCATCTATGGATGGGAGGATCCTGCTGGATGTTCCCCATGGCGGGCATGTGACGCCCGTCTGGGTACACACTTAGTATGTGTCCCTGAGCCATGGTGTAGTGTCTGGGTACCGACACTGCTGACAGTCCCTGGATATCCGGTGACTCGTCTACGTCGGCGCCGCAGACACACCCATTGGCTATGCGCAGTACGTCACATCCGGCGCATCTTGATGAGCCGGTTTGTGTACAAGCGCATTCGGAGCGTCTGCCCCGAACACAGCTATCATGTGGCCGGCTGATTACCGACCCAGCTGTGTTTGGGGTGGAGCGGTTCCTCATATAGGCGCCATCCCCACTGAGACACTCACTCGGCTACGGGATACTGGACTGCGAGGAGCGTTAGGTAAATATAGCACATGGCTTTATTATGCTGTCCTTCTCATTGGACTCTCTGCTGCTTATCATTCCAACACTATTACTCTTTGAGATACCTGGGCTCTTGTCATCCATTTATGGGTCCTTCTTGCCGTCCTGATTTCTTCACACCCCCATCCCTTTATGTATACTATTGTCACACCCCACGTTTCTTGCGATCACTCCACCTTCACTCTTTGGTTTTATCCACTCACTTTTGGTGATGCGTGCACTTGATTTAGGATCTTTTGTTTCAGTTTTGGTCTATCTATAGCACGTGGTGTCTACAGGCTACTCTCAAACTACTGAGATGGGTTTATCCTTCTTTTCACTTTTTCTCTGTAGCGTTCACGCATTGGCTTGAACCAAACACTTCAATATTGCGTTTTTTTCTGTCTCCTTATGGACATAAGGTTTGTTGGTCCTGATATCGACCCAATCTTCCGTTCACCAGTCCTGGCTACTCCAGCAGCTACCCCTTAGCCCTGTCATGAGACACTACAGGGGACATATACAAACATACTATATTTGGTAAGTTCTCCTCCTACTATGGAGCTGACATATACAAGCATGTATGCAATTATCCCACTTTGATTATACACTTTTCATTATCCAGAATACAGTTGCCTTACATGTTGTGATTTGGACCCCTATTTGTTGTGGACTGCTCCCATGTCCGCCGGGGGGGGGTACTAGTCCCAGTCGTGATCCCCTAGGTCTTCAGTTGCTTTTAGAACTGGCTATACAGGTGGGTTATATGTTGGCTGGCGCTTGCCTCTGTTTTGACCTACCGTTATGAGATGTATTATGTGACATGTTTCCCAAATAGATATGCACTGACTTTACTTTCTCTTAACAATTCTAGTAGCATTGTTGATATACATACCCACGTTATTTGCCCCTGAGGAAGCGGTCACCCGCGAAACATGTCGGGCTGGGTTTGGGTTTAGACACCCAGGTCCATCACACCAGACCCACCAGTCTTACCATCTCTGGCAAAGGTCTGCAGTGGACAGCGTGATCTACACCCACCCTCCGTGGATATTTGGCTCTCCCAAAGCCTGTATATTGTATGTACTACCCAATTGCTCTGTATGCTGTAATATTATTAGTGTTTTGTCAACACGATAATAGTTACTTTTAAATGTTCTTCTTCTTTATTTTTGGTGTTGTATCAATAAAATTTGTATATTTTTACATACATGTGGATTCTCTGCTATTTGTCTTGATGACAGTATCCCTTTAAAAGTCCCCTTGGCCCATCCATTTTTCTTTTCTACAAGTTGTGATGAGGGATAGTTAAAAATCGCAAATTGAAATGCTTACTGGGAAATGGGAACAAGGCAGTAGGTCTGATCTTCCCATGTCATCAGTTGGTTACTGCGAACCTGGAGGCCATCATATTTGCTTTTTATGACATGCTTTTCTGTATCATGTGTTTGTCAGTATAACATAATCTACTAATTTTCACCACTTTTGTCCTGGGTTCATTTTTATTTTAAAGTTTTAACACAAATGTTAAATCTGCATTTATTGCTAGAAAATAACTTTGAACCTTCAAATAGAGATGTCCCGAACAGTTCCCGGCGAACTTCGCATGTTCGCGTTCGCTGCTGCGGGCGAACTTATGCGATGTTCGGTCCTGTCACGGAACCATGAACCAGACGTACAACAGCAGATAAGTGAAAATAAGAAGGCTTTATTGAAAATCAAGCAGTAAAGCAAAAGTCCAAACGGATGGCAAAACCGAAGCAGAGTCTTTGCGAAGCCAGAGGTCAGGAGCCAGGAGGGTAGTCAGACGAAGCCGGGATCAGGAACCAGCAGGGTAGTCAGGCGAAGCCAGGATCAGGGACCAGCAGGGTAGTCAGACGAAGCCAGGATCAGGAACCAGCAGGGTAATCAGACGAAGCCAGGATCAGGAACCAGAAGCAGCAGCAGTCTTAGAAGCATGGGAACACAGGAGGACCAAGCAAGGAACTGAAGCCACAGACCTCCTATATATATGAGCTAGGCATCCAGCTCCTCCCAGTGGGAAGGAGGAGCCGCAGAGTGGGAGGCTACAAGAAACCCAGAAACCAAGATGGCCGCCAGCACATGTCAAACGAAGGAGAACAGCAAGAAGGTAAGACCATGACAGTACCTCCCCCTCAAGGGCCCCTCCTCCGCGGAGTAAAGAACGGTTTCTGAGGGAAGCGTGCGTGGAAGGCACGGAGCAAGGCAGGAGCATGGACATCTGCGGAGGGAACCCAGGAACGCTCCTCTGGACCATAACCACGCCAATGAACCAAAAACTGCACCCGACCGCGGACCAGGCGTGAGTCCAGGATATTGCTCACCTCATACTCCTCACAATTGCCCACTTGGACCGGACGAGGCCGAGGAACCGAGGAAGTGAAACGATTACACACCAGTGGCTTCAACAGGGAGACATGAAACACGTTGGAGATCCGCATGCCAGGAGGAAGTGCAAGGGCATAGGCTACCGGGTTTACCCTGCGAAATACTCGGAAGGGACCAACAAAGCGAGGCGCCAGCTTGGGAGTGGGCACTCGAAGGTTGAGGTTGCGGGTGGACAACCATACACGGTCTCCGGCCTGGTAGGAAGGAGCAGGCGCTCGTCTGCGATCAGCCTGGAGTTTCTGGCGCTGCGCAGAGACCTCAAGGGACTTCTGGATCTGTACCCAAGAAGCACGTCGGACGGAAAGGTGATCCTCCACAGCCGGAATATCCTGGGGAGAGAATACATCCGGTAACACGGCAGGTTGGAACCCATAATTGGCCATGAAGGGAGACGTCCCAGAGGAAGTGTCACGATCCGGGGTCAGGCTCGAAGACCAGTAGCTATAGCAGTCGCAGGTCACACAGGAACCAGCAGGATAGGAACACTGACAGGTCACCCAGGCAGATGACGCAGGCTCACCTGAGGTGCGGAGTCTAAGTACTAACCGGTCTTCACCAGCGCTCCTGAAGGTGGAGATGGATTTTGCTGCGTGTTAGCACCAGGTCGCGGTCCTCAAGATCGCCCCACCAGGAAGTGAGCAAGTCAGAGTCCAGTAGCAGATAGGGATTAAGCTGAAGCGTAGTCAAGGAGTAGCCAAAGGTCGGTACCCAGTAGTTGCAGGTTGGGATCAAACAGAAGAGTAGTCGAGGAACAAGCCAAGTGTCGATAACGGATGGTAGCAAAGATACAGACGGCAGCAGGAGAGACAAGCGAGATATCGGCTGTTTAAGGCACAATATTCTGGCGACCAGGAAGTGCAAAGACATGGTTTATAACAGGAAGTTCATGGGAGGAGCAAAGGGTTCAAGGTTCAAGGCAATAAAGATTCACAGCAGGATCATTCAAGGATTTGTTCAGGGAGCTGTCCAGCATTCCAGGTAGCTCAGTGAGTAGAGTCATTGCCAGACACCATGGAGGTCCCAGGTTCAAGTCCGGGTCCTGACAGTACTCCCCTCCTCCCAGGACGTCCGCTGGACGTCTTAGGACCAGGTTTAAGAGGAAACCTCTGGTGGAACTCCTTTGTTAATCTAGGGGCATGAACATTTTCTTCTGGCTCCCAGGAATTTTCTTCTGGTGCATATCCTTCCCATTGAACCAGATATTGTAATTTATTCCTAAACATCCTGGAATCAAGAATTCTCTCCACTACAAATTCTTCTTCACCCTGTACTTCAACAGGTGGAGGAGGCGGAAGAATTCTTCCAGGAAAGGGATTTTCCTTAAATGGCTTGAGCAGTGATATGTGAAAAACTGGGTGAATTCTCATACTTTCGGGAAGTTTTAAACGGAAAGTGACTGGGTTGACCTGAGCAGAAATCTGGAAAGGTCCCACAAACTTTTGTCCCAACTTTGCAGATGGAACATGGACCTTCAAATTTTTGGTTGATAACCAAACCTTGTCACCCACTTGAAAGGTAGGAAGTGATCGGCGATGTCTATCAGCAGCCTTCTTGTAACATTCCTGAGCCTCCTTCAAAGTCTCAATTAATTTCTCCTGAATCTCTTGCAACATAGTTAATCTGTTGGCTACAGCAGGAATTGGAGTTGAGATAGGGAGATCAGGAATAAAAACTGGATGATAACCATTGTTTAAGAAAAACGGGCTTTGAGAGGTTGAGCTATGTCTAGAATTGTTGTAAGAAAACTCTGCCGTGGGAAGATAGTCCACCCAGTCATCCTGAAGATAACTAACAAAACATCGAAGGTACTGTTCTAAAGTTTGATTGGTCCTCTCAGTCTGACCATTAGACTGAGGATGAAAAGCAGAAGACAGGTTGATTGCTACTCCTAAAGCTGAGCAAAAGCTTTTCCAAAACTTTGAAGTAAACTGTACTCCTCGATCTGACACAACGTCTTCAGGAATTCCATGTAGTCTGAAGATTTCTCGAACCATCAACTCTGCAGTTTGTTCCGAAGAGGGTACCCCCTTAACTGGTATAAAGTGAGCCATCTTGGTGAGGCGGTCAACGACCACCAAGATAGTGGTCATTCCTTTTGAGGGGGGTAAATCAACCACAAAGTCCATAGAAATTGACCCCCATGGTCTTGATGGGATAGGGAGTGGTTGGAGCAACCCCAAAGGAGAAGCTCGGGGTGTCTTATTGCGTGCACAGGTCAGGCACGAGGCTACATACCTTTTAACATCTTTCTTGTACCCAGGCCACCAAAAGGAGCGTGATAAAAGTTCCTCTGTTTTAGAAACTCCAAAATGTCCAGCAAGTTTTGAGTCATGACTCAACCGGAGGACTTCAACCCGAGCAGACTCAGGTACATAGAGGCGATGCGTTTTAATCCAAAAGCCATTCTTGAACTCAAGACTGATGTCCATAGGAGGATTATTGAGGAGTGAGTCATTCTCGTAACCTTCTTTGAGGAGACTCAAGAATGCCTTTGAACTTGTGACACCTAGGAAGTTCTTTTGAGACAGGATTGTGCATTCAGCATTGTTCTCCTGGGAAGGCCCAGACAACATCCGTGATAAGGCATCAGCCTTACCATTTCTTGACCCAGGTCTATATGAGATAATAAAATTAAATCTAGAAAAGAACAGCGACCAACGTGCTTGTCTAGAAGACAATCTTTTGGCCGAACAAATGAATTCTAGATTTCTGTGATCAGTGAGAACAGTCACAGGATGCTTAGTACCTTCCAGCAAATGCCTCCATTCAGAAAAGGCTTCCTTAATTGCCAGTAACTCCTTATTCCCTATGTCATAATTCCTCTCGGCTGAAGACATTAAACGAGAAAAGTAAGCACAAGGATGAAGCTGCATCTTTTCACCGCTTCGTTGTGAAAGGATAGCTCCCACAGCAGAGTCAGAAGCATCCACTTCCACTACAAACGGTAGCTCAGGATTGGGATGTACCAATACTGGTGCAGAAGTGAACAGAGTCTTTAACTTATCAAAAGCAGCCTGAACATTAGATGACCACACAAAGGGCACCCCTTTCTTTGTCAGCTGTGTAATCGGAGCTATCACCTTAGAGAAATTTCTGATGAATTTCCTGTAGAAATTGGCAAACCCAATGAATCTTTGAATTTCCTTAACGTTTGCAGGGACAGGCCAATCTACTACTGCTCTAATCTTCTCAGGATCCATGCTTACTCCATCTGGTGAAATAATATACCCCAGAAACTGGATCTGGGTTTGTTCAAACTCACATTTCTCCAATTTGATATAAAGTCGATTCTGCCTTAATCTTTCAAGGACAGTGCAAACATGCTTGCGATGCTCCTCTAGGTTATTGGAAAAAATGAGGATGTCATCCAAATAAGCAACTACAAATTGGTCCAACAGATCTCGAAAAACATCGTTGATGAAGTGTTGAAAGGTTGCAGGGGCATTACAAAGACCAAAAGGCATAACCAAGGACTCGAAGTGTCCGTATCTGGTTCTAAAGGCGGTTTTCCATTCATCTCCTTGGCGGATACGAACAAGGTTATAAGCCCCCCGCAAGTCAAGCTTTGTGAAAATCTTGGCAGAACGAAGTCTTTCCAACATTTCAGAGATCAACGGGAGAGGATAACGGTTTTTAATAGTAACTTTATTCATGTGCCTGTAATCAATGCAAGGACGTAAGGTAGAGTCTTTCTTTTCAACAAAGAACAAGGCTGCTCCAGCAGGGGATGTTGAGTGTCTAATAAACCCCTTCTCTAAATTCTCATCAAGCCACTCCCTGAGCACCTTTAATTCAGGTTCTGATAAATTGAATAGGCGGCCGAAAGGTATTTCTGCACCTGGGAGTAGCTCAATGGGGCAATCATATGGGCGATGAGGAGGTAACTGGTCGGCGTTCTTCTTATCACAGACATCCTGAAACTCATGGTATTGTGGAGGCAGTTTGAGATATGACTGTGCTGTAACCACATCCAACTGCGTTTCCTTAATCTGTGGAGAACTAATTGGACAAGGCTCTCTACAGTATTCCTCACAATGGGGGGATGTAAAATTTATAACGCGTGCTTCCCAATTGATTGAGGGATTATGGGTGGAAAACCAAGGGATGCCCAAGATCACAGGAAATTTAGGTGACGTAATCAGCTGAAAACTGATGGTCTCACGATGGTTAGCCTCAAATTGGAGAACCAAAGGGACTGTTTCATGGGTAACAGGTCCTGAAGTTAAGGGTGATCCATCCACTGTCTCCATATCGACTGGGGCTAATTTATTTCTTGTCTGAATCATATTGTTTTTGGCAAAGTCTATGTCCATAAAGTTCCCCCCTGCACCAGAGTCCAGCATAGCAGAGCAAGGAATCTCAATGCCCTCAGAGATAAGTTTAATAGGGAGGACAAAATGAGGTAGTGAAGAATTTACTTTATTTTCTTCCTGGACCAACGGGGAGATGGACTGGCTAATGGAGTTTATTTGTTCAGGCGTGATCACATCAACCGATGCAATTGTTCTTCTAACCTTGTTAGGGCAGTTAATTGCATAATGACCAGAATCTCCACAGTAAAGACATAGGTTCTCAGAACGTCTTCTTTCTTTCTCCTGAATGGAAATGGATCTCTTAATTGCATCTACCTGCATTGGCTCAGGAGTGTTAGAATTAGGAGCAACTTTGAAATCCTGCTGAACAAATGGAGTAGCAGAGAAACGCATGCCACTCTTACTTGCAAACATTCCCAGCCTCTCCTTCCTCCTTTCTGTAAGTCTCTGATCAATTTTGATACATAATTGGATGAAGGCATCAAGATCATCAGGAGTCTCAACTCTAGCGAGCTCATCCTTTACCTGTTCAGAAAGCCCTCGGCGGAACTGACTCTTTTGCGCAGCAGGGTTCCAAGTAGTATCTGCAACCCAACATCTGAATTCTGCTGTGTACTCAGCGACAGAGCGTCTTCCCTGCCTCATACTATGCAGCTTTGCTTCAGCAGTAGCACAGCGGTTGGGATCATCAAAAACCTGATCCATTGCGGTCAAAAAGGTCTGCAGATTATTTAAAATAGCACTGTCCTGCTCAATATATGGGGAGGCCCAAGCTAGAGCTTCTCCAGTCAGAAGTTCGAGAATCAAGGTTACCTTTCTCTTCTCAGAAGGAAATGCAGCAGGGTGTGTTTGAAAATATAAACGACACTGATTTAGGAAACCCCTGTAATGATGGCGGTCTCCATTAAACTTGGATGGTAAAGGCTGAGGCATATGTGTGATAGTATCACCTCGGTCCAGTAGTAGTCTCTGCAGAGCATGAATCTCCTTCTGTTGTCTTTCCAATAGACTTTCTAGTTTATTAACTTTTTCTTGGCAGGTAACACCAAATTCTTGCAGCTCAGCAATTTGTTGCCTAAGAGGAGTCACGATGCTTGCTATAGCGGCCTCCATATTTTGGGCCAGAATATTCTGTCACGATCCGGGGTCAGGCTCGAAGACCAGTAGCTATAGCAGTCGCAGGTCACACAGGAACCAGCAGGATAGGAACACTGACAGGTCACCCAGGCAGATGACGCAGGCTCACCTGAGGTGCGGAGTCTAAGTACTAACCGGTCTTCACCAGCGCTCCTGAAGGTGGAGATGGATTTTGCTGCGTGTTAGCACCGGGTCGCGGTCCTCAAGATCGCCCCACCAGGAAGTGAGCAAGTCAGAGTCCAGTAGCAGATAGGGATTAAGCTGAAGCGTAGTCAAGGAGTAGCCAAAGGTCGGTACCCAGTAGTTGCAGGTTGGGATCAAACAGAAGAGTAGTCGAGGAACAAGCCAAGTGTCGATAACGGATGGTAGCAAAGATACAGACGGCAGCAGGAGAGACAAGCGAGATATCGGCTGTTTAAGGCACAATATTCTGGCGACCAGGAAGTGCAAAGACATGGTTTATAACAGGAAGTTCATGGGAGGAGCAAAGGGTTCAAGGTTCAAGGCAATAAAGATTCACAGCAGGATCATTCAAGGATTTGTTCATGGAGCTGTCCAGCATTCCAGGTAGCTCAGTGAGTAGAGTCATTGCCAGACACCATGGAGGTCCCAGGTTCAAGTCCGGGTCCTGACAGGAAGAGTTCACCGCCGTGTTCCTGGCAAACTCAGCCCAAGGCAGGAGGTCAACCCAATTGTCTTGGTGATCGGAGACATAGCAACGAAGGAATTGCTCCAAGGCCTGATTGGATCGTTCTGCGGCCCCATTGGACTGAGGGTGGTAGGCCGAGGAGAAGGAGAGATGAATCCCCAACTGGGAGCAAAAGGCGCGCCAGAACCTGGACACAAACTGACTCCCCCGATCCGACACAATCTCCTTGGGCAAACCGTGCAACCGGAAAACCTCCCTGGCAAAAATCGTGGCCAACTCCTGTGCAGAGGGTAACTTCTTGAGAGGAACACAGTGGCACATTTTGGAAAACCGATCCACAATCATGAGAATGACCATATGGCCTCGGGATGCAGGGAGGTCCACAATGAAATCCATCCCCAGGTGTGACCATGGGCGCTCCCCGGTGGCTATGGGTTGCAGAAGGCCCAAGGGAAGGTGCCGAGGGGACTTACTCTGGGCACAAACGGAGCATGCCGCTACATATGCGGCGATGTCGGAAGGTAGGGAAGGCCACCAGAACAGACGTGAAACAGCCCAGGACAGCTGATTCTTTCCAGGATGCCCCGCGGTCTTGGAGTTATGGTAGGTTCGCAACAACCGAGTGCGCAACTCCTCAGGCACAAAACATCTGCCGTTGGGTCTCCCAGAGGGAGCACCCGATTGAGCCGCCAAAATCTGCTCACCCAGGGGAGAGGTCAGGCTGGTGCGAATGGAGGCCAGGATCTGATTCGGAGGTATGACCGAAGTCGGAATCGACTCCTCCCTGGACAGGTCGGAGTACTGCCGTGATAAGGCATCCGCCCTGATGTTCTTGGAACCGGGTAGGTAGGAGACCACGTAATTAAAACGGGACAAGAACAGAGCCCATCTGGCCTGACGTGGTGTCAATCTCTTGGCCTCAGAAAGGTAGGTCAGATTCTTGTGGTCCGTCAGGATGAGGACCGGAACCACCGAACCCTCGAGCAAGTGCCTCCATTCTTTAAGGGCCTGCACGATGGCCAATAACTCCCTGTCACCAATCTGATAGTTGCACTCCGCGGAAGACAGTTTCCGGGAGTAAAACCCACAAGGAAGCAGAGGACCCTCTGGTGTTCTACGCTGAGACAGAAGGGCGCCTACTCCCGTCTCAGACGCGTCCATCTCGAGGACAAAGGGCAACCCAGGGTTGGGATGAGACAGAATCGGAGCTGACACAAAGGCGGACTTTAGAGCCTCAAAAGCTCGGATGGCCTCGAGCGGCCAGACCTGGGAATTACTGCCCTTCCTGGTCAGGTCCGTGAGAGGCTTGGCTAGCATGGAAAAGTCCCTGATGAACTTCCGATAATAATTGGCGAAGCCCAAAAAGCGCTGCAGGGAGCGAAGACCACTGGGCTGGGGCCACTGTAAGACAGCCGAAACCTTCTCAGGATCCATGGAGAACCCCTCAGCGGAAATGATGTAACCTAAGAAGGTTACCTGGGATCGGTGAAATTCGCATTTCTCAAGCTTACCGAACAGCTTGTTCTCTCGTAACCGTTGCAACACTCGTCTGACATCCAGAATGTGGGTCTCCATGGATTCAGAATATACCAAGATGTCATCCAAATAGACCACCACACACTGCTGCAACAGGTCACGGAAAACATCGTTGATGAATTCCTGAAAGACTGCGGGCGCATTGCACAACCCAAAGGGCATAACCAAGGATTCATAATGACCGGTCCTGGTGTTAAACGCGGTCTTCCACTCATCGCCCGCCTTGATCCTTACGAAGTTATATGCCGCCCTCAGGTCGAGTTTGGTAAAGACCGTGGCCCCTTTAAGGCGATCGAACAGCTCGGAAATCAAGGGTATCGGGTAAGCGTTCTTGATCGTGATGCGATTGAGACCCCTGTAATCGATGCAAGGCCTCAACTCACCGCCCTTCTTTTTCACAAAGAAAAATCCAGCCCCTGCCGGGGACGAGGATTTTCGAATGTGTCCGCGTGAAAGCGCCTCCTTCACGTACTCCTCCATGGCCACATTCTCCGCTACCGACAGTGGATAGACATTGCCACGAGGAGGAACGGCACCAGGTTGTAACTCGATGGCACAATCGTATGGGCGGTGCGGAGGGAGGGCAACCGCGCGCACCTTATCGAATACATCCCGGTACTCCTCGTATTCAGGAGGCAACAGAGAGTCCGAGGAAGTACACAGCAACTTGACAGGCCCATGGATGCAACTAGCCCCACACTGTGGTGACCACGAGAGGATCTCGGCCGATCTCCAATCGAAAGTCGGATTATGCTTCTGGAGCCAGGGGTACCCCAAGACCACCGAGTAGTGTGGAGACGAAATAACCTGGAAGCAGACCGACTCTCTGTGAACGGCACCAATGGCTATCCCCACTGGAAGGGTCTCATGAGTCACGTGTGGCGGCAGAAGGGGTCTGCCGTCTATAGCCTCAAGAGCCAGTGGAGAACCTCGGGCCTGCAGAGGAATGGAATTGGCGGCAGCGAACACACTATCAATGAACAAACCACCAGCACCAGAGTCCACCAACGCCTGGGTCGTCACTGAGCCCCCGACCAAGGAGAGGACAACAGTGATCAGTGGTTTGTCAACACGGAAAACCGGGGACGAGGAGACTCCACCCAAGATCTGCCCCCGACAGGATCTCAGGTGCGAGCGTTTCCCGGACGGTTCGGACATGCCAACCGAAAATGCCCACCGAGACCACAGTACATGCATCGGCCCTCGCGTCTCCGGAGTACCCTCTCCCCCTCGGACAGGCGAGCAAAGCCCAGCTGCATGGGTTCATCCCCAGCCAAGTCATCCCCAGGAGGCGTGGGAGGAGAGGGAGGCACGGGTGGGACAGCAAAGGTAGGCGCCAATCTGTTAGGAGGCCTCCGCAGACTCTCCTTAAAGGAAGGTCTCTCCCTGAGTCTGGTGTCAATCAAAATCAGGAAAGAAATAAGAGACTCGAGCTCCACTGGTAGGTCCTTAGCTGCAACCTCATCCTTCAAAGCATCCGAGAGACCATGAGAGAAAGCAGCGACCAGAGCCTCATTATTCCAGCCCACCTCTGCTGCCAGGGTACGAAACTCAATGGCGTATTCAGCTACGGATCGTGAACCCTGTCTGATGGACATAAGGAGCTTCGCAGCAGAGGCAGCACGAGCCGGCACATCGAATACCCTCCGAAGAGAAGCAACAAAACCGGAAAACTCGGCAACCACCGGATTGTTGTTCTCCCATAAAGGGCTGGCCCAGGCCAAGGCCTTGTCCGAGAGCAGCGAAATTAAGAAGCCCACCTTTGATCTCTCAGTAGGAAAGGCATATGGCAGCAACTCGAAATAAATGAGTTGGAAAACTCCGCGCCTCGGGCTTAATTGGATATATAGTAAAGACTGCTGCCTCCCTATAATATAGTCCAAAGACTATATGGTGTGTAAGAAAGAGGTAGGGGGTGGCGCTGTCTAATATTCCAAGAAAAGGGGGTTATTTGTTAGTGCTATCACTAGTCACATGTAACAGGTATAGACCCAATATATAAATGAGGTAGCTATTGTGTCAAAGTGCCAAGTATGTGTAATTCACCTTTAAGGTGCCTAATGCTGTACATATAAAAAAAAAAAAAAAAAAAAAAATGGATGTAAATGACCCTTGAATGTCAGGTAAAATATTGCACAAGTGTGATATAACCAATAAATAATTATAACCGTGCATAAGTGATATATCTATATAAAGTGACAAGTGCTAAAGTGAATGCTGACAATAATAATACAGTATAAGTGTATAAAACTTAATACAACATAATACATATAGATCTATGTGCAATCGTGCTTGGAAAGTAACTCAAATAGTCCCCAATGATTAAAGTGACCTGTGCAAATAAAATAAAATAACGTGACTGGTAAATAAGGGGGAATAATTTGAATAGTGAAAATAAAGTGACATGTGCTCAAGACACCCAACATGAGTATCCAATGTCCAAAAAATAGATGAGTCTCTATTTAGTGAAGCAGTGATGGGTGCTCATATTCTAGGAAGCTGTAACAGATTTCTTCGTGTGTCCTGTACACACCAATGGATAACCCCGTGGTGGGTAGTGAGGTGAACCGCGACCCCTATAGTAGGTAACACACTCACCAGAAATACCCACCCCACACAGGGGTATAAGGTGGGTATATGAGATGGATAGATCCTCCCTCCTACTCCAGGTCCTGGGGGGGGACAGCTGGGAAGGTCCCTGGTGGTCCAAGGGTTAAAGGATATCGACTGTGTACTGTATGGGTCTGGTGGAATTTCAGGGGTGTCCACTCCGGGGGTCCGCGGTGTGTATAAAGCAAGGGATCAAACGATAAAGAGGCACATAGTGTGAGACTGTAAATACAGTGCTTTATTCTAATAAGGCAGGGTAAAAGTACTCACAAACGTGGGTAATATATAGGCAGGGAAGTCGAGCGTCCGGAGCGCTATGCAATCCAAGCCTCGATGTGGGAACCGGAAGTGATGCGACTTGCCGGCAAGTCGCATCACTTCCGGTTCCCACATCGAGGCTTGGATTGCATAGCGCTCCGGACGCTCGACTTCCCTGCCTATATATTACCCACGTTTGTGAGTACTTTTACCCTGCCTTATTAGAATAAAGCACTGTATTTACAGTCTCACACTATGTGCCTCTTTATCGTTTGATCCCTTGCTTTATACACACCGCGGACCCCCGGAGTGGACACCCCTGAAATTCCACCAGACCCATACAGTACACAGTCGATATCCTTTAACCCTTGGACCACCAGGGACCTTCCCAGCTGTCCCCCCCCAGGACCTGGAGTAGGAGGGAGGATCTATCCATCTCATATACCCACCTTATACCCCTGTGTGGGGTGGGTATTTCTGGTGAGTGTGTTACCTACTATAGGGGTCGCGGTTCACCTCACTACCCACCACGGGGTTATCCATTGGTGTGTACAGGACACACGAAGAAATCTGTTACAGCTTCCTAGAATATGAGCACCCATCACTGCTTCACTAAATAGAGACTCATCTATTTTTTGGACATTGGATACTCATGTTGGGTGTCTTGAGCACATGTCACTTTATTTTCACTATTCAAATTATTCCCCCTTATTTACCAGTCACGTTATTTTATTTTATTTGCACAGGTCACTTTAATCATTGGGGACTATTTGAGTTACTTTCCAAGCACGATTGCACATAGATCTATATGTATTATGTTGTATTAAGTTTTATACACTTATACTGTATTATTATTGTCAGCATTCACTTTAGCACTTGTCACTTTATATAGATATATCACTTATGCACGGTTATAATTATTTATTGGTTATATCACACTTGTGCAATATTTTACCTGACATTCAAGGGTCATTTACATCCATTTTTTTTTTTTTTTTTTTTTTTATGTACAGCATTAGGCACCTTAAAGGTGAATTACACATACTTGGCACTTTGACACAATAGCTACCTCATTTATATATTGGGTCTATACCTGTTACATGTGACTAGTGATAGCACTAACAAATAACCCCCTTTTCTTGGAATATTAGACAGCGCCACCCCCTACCTCTTTCTTAAACTCGAAATAAATGCCCACCTGGTTGAGGAAACCTCGGCACTGAGTTGGCTCTCCCCCAAAGCGCTGTGGAAGGGGGGGCAGAACCGGTCATACCCCGAAACACCGCAGGCGCAACAACAGGTGTCGGGGTAGACTCTGGCGCAACAACCAGAGCGGCAGTAGGAGCGGGCCCAGGAGCGACAACCGACCCATCGGCAACGGGAGCGAAATGAGCCGTGCGTTCAAGCAGGATTTGCAACGCCACGGCGAACTGACCCAACAGGTGATCCTGCTGATCAAGTCTGGCAACCAGCGTGGGTAGCGAGGATGGCCCTGTACCGTCAGAATTCATGGCTTGGTCCTAATGTCACGGAACCATGAACCAGACGTACAACAGCAGATAATTGAAAATAAGAAGGCTTTATTGAAAATCAAGCAGTAAAGCAAAAGTCCAAACGGATGGCAAAACCGAAGCAGAGTCTTTGCGAAGCCAGAGGTCAGGAGCCAGGAGGGTAGTCAGACGAAGCCGGGATCAGGAACCAGCAGGGTAGTCAGGCGAAGCCAGGATCAGGGACCAGCAGGGTAGTCAGACGAAGCCAGGATCAGGAACCAGCAGGGTAATCAGACAAAGCCAGGATCAGGAACCAGAAGCAGCAGCAGTCTTAGAAGCATGTGAACACAGGAGGACCAAGCAAGGAACTGAAGCCACAGACCTCCTATATATATGAGCTAGGCATCCAGCTCCTCCCAGTGGGAAGGAGGAGCCGCAGAGTGGGAGGCTACAAGAAACCCAGAAACCAAGATGGCCGCCAGCACATGTCAAACGAAGGAGAACAGCAAGAAGGTAAGACCATGACAGGTCCGCCTCCTATACATCATCATTGAGGCAAACTTTGACCCTGAATGTCACAGTCAGCAGACACATTCCAGGCCAATCAGCATACCTCCCTCCCACACCCTCCCACCTCCTATAAATAAGCAAGGGCAGCATCCATTTTAGATCATTTCTGTGTTACTGAGAGCAGGGAAAGTGCTGCTGCTGCTGCTGCTGTTATAGCTAGGGACAGTTAGTCAGTGTTCCCGGTCTTGTTAGCCAGTGTTCTTGGTACACTCCTGCTGTAAGGACAGCACCCCAAAAAGCCCTTCCTAGGGCTGGTATTTGAGGTTTTCCTTGGATATATATATATATATATATATCTATTGTCCCCAAAAAGCCCTTTTGAGGGCTGGTATTTGTGTAATTTTTTTTGATCTGTGATATATATATATATATATATATATATATATATATATATATATATATATTTATTGTCCCCAAAAGCCCTTTTGAGGGCTGGTATTTGAGTATTTTATATATATATATATTGTGCACTGCAGTTACCTGCCCGCTGTGTGTGAGAGGCCACAGACCCACCACAGACTGTACTGTGTGCACACCACACTCATTTCGGGTGGCACAGTACCTTGCATTTTAAAAAATATTTTTTCTTTTCCTCTGTCATAATTGCAGTGAGTGCTGTGTCAGGTCCACAGAGTGTACTGTACCCACTGCAGTGCACTGCCCACCACTGATATATATACGGTGGCACAGCATCTTGTTGCAAATTGAAAAAAATTAATATTTTTTATTATTGCAGCTGCCTGGGTGCCAGTGACTGTCAGGTCCACAGAGTGTACTGTGCCCACTGCAGTGCCACTGCCCACCCACCACTGATATATACGGTGGCAGGCATGACTTTTTTTGGATTAGTGTCTGGGGGGGTCTAAAAAGCGTACCTGTGAAGTTTCAGCTCTGTAGCATGTCCAGAACCAGAAAAAAAGATCATATAGGTGTTCCCACCATCCCTGCTCTACTGAAAAATTATATTTTTTTCTGGTTCTGGACATGCTACAGAGCTGAAACTTCACAGGTACACTTTTTAGACCCCCTTGACACTAAATCACACAAAAAAGTTCTTAAAAATTGTCATTTTTGATAGAGAGCCAATTATTGGAAAAATTAAAAAAAAAAAAAAAAAAATTCTTTGGATTTATTGTCTGGGGGGTCTAAAAAGTGTACCTGTGAAGTTTCAGCTCTGTAGCATGTCCAGAACCAGAAAAAAAATAGAATTAGGGTTAGGGTTAGGGCTAGGGTTAGGGTCAGGGCTAAGGTTAGGGTTATTTTTAGTGCTTAGGGTTAGAGGGTTAGAGTTAGAGGGGTAGGGCTACTAACTCTAACCCTAAGTATCTCACCGTAACCCTAGCCCCTAACACTAACCCTAGCCCTCTAACCATAACCCTAACCCTCTAACCTTAACCCTAACCCTCTAAGCCTAGCCATAAAAATAACCCTAACCCTAACCCTAACCCTAACCCTAGCCCTAACCCTAACCCTAGCCCTAACCCTAACCCTAACCCTAACCCTAGCCCTAACCCTAATTCGTAATTTTTTCTGGTTCCGGACATGCTACAGAGCTGAAACTTCACAGGTACACTTTTTAGACCCCCCAGATGCTAAATCCAAATATTTTTATTTTTTTATTTTTTTTTAAATGTTTCCAATAATTGGCTCTCTATCAAAAAATTACAATTTTTAAGAACTTTTTTTTTGTGTGATTCAGTGTCTGGGGGGTCTAAAAAGTGTACCTGTGAAGTTTCAGCTCTGTAGCATGTCCAGAACCAGAAAAAAAATTTGAATTAGGGTTAGGGCTAGGGTTAGGGTTAGGGTTAGGGCTAGGGTTAGGGTTATTTTTAGTGCTTAGGGTTAGACTAACTCTAACCCTAAGTATCTCACCGTAACCCTAACCCTAGCCCCTAACACTAAACCTAACCCTAACCCTTAAAGCCCAGTTACTGTCCATTTTGGTCGGTTCTGGTCTGTTTGCGGTGCGTTAAACGGGGAGTTTGGTCTGTCACTGTGAAGCGGGCGTAACCCTTACACTACCTGATCGATACAACATCATACCTGATCGTATACACACACTGGATGTTTTAAAGCACGTTATTCCAAACAATTTAGGAATGTTAGGTGATTTATGCCCTTTGTGGAATAAAACCCGACTCTGCGTCAACTACGTAATTTTCCATGGGAGTTTTGCCATGGATCCCCCTCCGGCATGCCACAGTCCAGGTGTTTGTCCCCTTGAAACAACTTTTCCATTACTATTGTGGCCAGAAAGAGTCCCTGTGGGTTTTAAAATTTGCCTGCCTATTAAAGTCTATGGCGGTTCGCAATGTTCGCCGGTTCGCGAACATTCGCCGATGTTCGCGTTCGCCGTTCGCGAACAGTGAATTTTATGTTCGCGACATCACTACCTTCAAACAATTATGCATTTTGTGAAAGCACAGGCCCTGTAGAATAAAATGGTAGCAGCTGCAGTTTTTTAGTCCAACGATATTTACACAACTGTTTATCAAACGCATATTTTTTAGGAAAAAAAAAACACTAAATTAATTTTAGCACATTGAATTTAGTACAACCTTACACCGCCTTCCTGTCCAAGCCAATTTTCAGCTTTTAGCACAGTCATACTTTAAATGACAATTGCATGGTCAACAATGTACTGTTATTATAACTCCAATAAATGAATCGTGAGCAGAACTAGCTAGAAAAATCAGGCTGATAACAAATATATATACATATATCCATTCACAGGGAACTTCCTTCCCTGAAGAAGTCATGTGACAGTGACGTAACGCGTAGGGTGTAGATGAAGTATACCCAAGTTTTTTTGCACAGTGCACTTTATGGATGGTTCACATAATTGCACTTTATATTAATGTGATGATGAATATATTTTGTTACAACATTGTATTTATATGTTTATGATTTTTTTTCAATATTTTGATAGAGCACTTGACACTTTTTTCAAGGTTTTTTACACTTTATAGTTTAAAGGTCCTATTGCATCAACCACCTGAGGGAACGCAACACTTACATTTTTTATTTTGCCTATATAATATCGCTGAGGATGGGCATTTGAGTGTTAGCAGCAACCCTTATAAATATATTTATTTTAGTATATTTATTGATAGCGCGGGAGTCTTTCACATTTACTAACTCATTTCTTGATGCCTGAAAATGCTAGGACAGTACAAATATCCCCCAAATAAGCCCTTTTTGGAAAGCAGACAGCCCAAGGTATATAGTAAGAGGAATGGCAAGTTTTTCAAAGTTGTAATTTTTTGTCAAAATAAATAAATAAAAAAAAATGTAGTTTTTCTCACAAATATTTTTGCATACTGTCACCAATGACCAATGCAGTGGTGGTGTCCAGTGATACTGACTAGTGACAGTAAGTAAAAAAAAAAAAAAAATATATATATATATATATATATATATATAAAAATGTTTTAAATATTTTTGTTTCTTTTTTATTATTTTTTTTTACATACTGTGACCAGAGCAATACAATGTTACCATAATAACACTATCCTACTCTAGGAAAGTGGTCAGGATTTCTATTTTTTTTTTACACACTATCATTGTTTATAATGGTAAATTTAATTGTTATAAGCAATCATTTTTTCTCAATGAAATCTAATAATTCAGTGTGTATTATTGTGATTAGCTGTGATTGCTCACAGCTAACCACATGGTACAGGTGGGCTGTGATTGGCCCTGTTTGTACCATGTGATCAATGTGATTAATCACAGAGATCAACACAATAGTACACAATGATTAGCATAAATAGAAGCCATCCATTGTGTGCGATTGTCATGTGATCTGCTTGTGACTAGTCACAGCAATCACATGATACCAGCAGCAGGCCTTTACACTGACACTGGACACTGGACACCCACTGGACACAGAGGGTGACAGATAACACCGCAGCCTGGCCTGTGGGGTGCATGCAAGGCACGTTCACCCAGAACGGTGAATGTCCTGCTCTGCCATCGTTTTACTATAGGCCAGTTGGGAAGGTGTTAACTTTATTGCTCTTATGGAGCTACAAGGTTATACGGGAGCTAACAAGCATAGCATGGGCAAATGACGGTTCTCTTTATGAAGATATCTTTATAGAGATATCAGGGGTTAATTAAATCCCAATGTCTCCTTTGCTCTTCACTGTAGCAAATCAAGCACAGATTGTGTTTGATTACCTGCTTCCCTAGTTACAGACGCCAAAGACAGCTCTGAACCGAGAAGTAACAAAATGTCTTTCACTTCCAGGTTCACTCATCATGGAGGAAATCGGGGAACAGATGTTGCCTGAGCTCCTCCCACATAACATGCTAAAGTCTCTATAGGAATGGAAGAGCTCAGGAACCATTGTGGGTGGCACTGGTGGGATGGGGGGGGGGGTGGCGGTACCTTATTGGTACAATAAAGTGATCGGGCAGCTCTGCAGCTGGCAGGATCACTTTCATGGCAGCCGAATTCCGGCTGAAAAAAAAAAAAAAAACGTTTAAGGCCTTATAAACATACAGTACTTGTACGTTTTTTTTTTTCTAACTGTATCAGTATGCTTGTGAACATATGTTTTCTTAGAGAGCATTGTTTAGCTTGGGTGCTCCTCCAATTATCACTTCATTGTTCCTCACCTCCATGCTGTTTTTTTTCCCTTTATCCGTTTTGCTGTTGTTTGGTGTTTTTTAAGATGCTTCCAACCTGTGATGAGAGCTCTCCAGGGAACCCATCCTGTCTCCAGACTCCCGGAACCCATCCTGTCTCCAGACTCCCCAGAACCCATCCTGTCTCCAGACTCCTCGGAACCCATCCTGTCTCCAGACTCCCGGGAACCCATCCTGTCTCCAGACACCCCGGAACCCATCCTGTCTCCAGACTCCCCGGAACCCATCCTGTCTCCAGACTCCCGGGAACCCATCCTGTCTCCAGACACCCCGGAACCCATCCTGTCTCCAGACTCCCCGAAACCCATCCTGCCTCCAGACTCCCCAGGACCCATCCTGTCTCCAGACTCCCCAGGACCCATCCTGTCTTCAGACTCCCCAGAACCCATCCTGTCTCCAGACTTCCCAGAACCCATCCTGTCTCCAGACTCCCTGGAACCCATCCTGTCTCCAGACTCCCCGGAACCCATCCTGTCTCCAAACTCCCCGGAACCCATCCTGTCTCCAGACTCCCCGGAACCCATCCTGTCTCCAGACTCCCCGGAACCCATCCTGTCTCCAAACTCCCCGGAACCCATCCTGTCTCCAGACTCCCTGGAACCCATCCTGTCTCCAGACTCCCCGGAACCCATCCTGTCTCCAGACTCCCCGGAACCCATCCTGTCTCCAAACTCCCCGGAACCCATCCTGTCTCCAAACTCCCCGGAACCCATCCTGTCTCCAGACTCCCCAGGAACCCATCCTGTCTCCAGACTCCCCGGAACCCATCCTGTCTCCAGACTCCCCGGAACCCATCCTGTCTCCAGACTCCCCAGGAACCCATCCTGTCTCCAGACTCCCCGGAACCCATCCTGTCTTCAGACTCCCTGGAACTCCAGACTCCCCGGAACCCATCCTGTCTCCAGACTTCCCCAACGTTTCTCCTTTAGGCCCCTTTCACACATACGGTCCGTTTGTCCATTTTTCATCCATCCGTTGACGGATGAAAAACGGACATCAATGCATCTCTATGTAACAACGGATGACAACGAATGATCATCCGTTTTCATCCGCTTCTGTCAATGTCCGTTTTTTGGAATGGATTAATGCCCTATGGCCCTTTTCACACATACGGTCCGTTCAGTTCATCAGTTCAGTCACGTCAAAATGTATCAGTTTTTCATCCGTTTTTCATCCGTTTTTCATCAGTTTTTCATCCGTTTTTTCATCCGTTTACATCTGTTTTTCGTCCGATCCGTTATTTTGACGGATGAAAAATAGGGTATTCATCCGTTCCAAAAAACGGACATTGACGGAAGCCGATGAAAATGGATGTTAACGGATGATCATCCTTTGTCATCCGTTTTTACATAGAGATGCATTGATGGATGAAAAACAGACAAACGGACCTTGTGTGAAAGGGGCCTAATTTTCATCCATCAAAAAAAAACGGATCGGACGAAAAACGGATGTAAACAGACAAATGGTCAGTTTTTAATCCGTTTTTGCATTGGTAGTGGATGTAAAAAAAACGGATGAAAAATGGATGAAAAAACGGATGTAAAAGGGATGAAAAAATGGATGAAAAAACAGATGAAAAACGGAGGAAAAACTGATGAAAAAATGGATGAAAAATGGATACGGATGAAGAATGGTCAGATGTGTTTACAACAGCTGACCGTTCTTCTCTCTCAGTGGGGAGCGATCGCAGGTGTCAGACGGTAATCGGAGCCGCCTGTCGAGGGGGGGTGGGATTGCGCTGCCGGCGGCGTGCGCGCGTCCCCTAGCTGCAGGCGCACGACCGACGTAGCCCTACGTCATTTTGTGCAGGAGGGCCAGCCTGCTGCAGTATATACGCGGTGGGCGGTCCAGAACCGGTTAATACAATTGAGACCTCTATGTATTTATTTTTATAATGATTCACCTCCTTACTTCGCACCATGTGAACTCCCAATATCCGGCTACGCTGACATTAAGCATGGTACACCCAACCTTGGGATGTGCTTTTGAAGATCATTTGGGAATTTTCTGCAGATTTCCGCTATTTAAGCCTGTAGGCCAATGTGGGCAGAGCTCAGTATGCCCCTCCTTAATGCATATTACACAGAAGGTGTACACTGTCACAGGGAACCGAGAGTTAACTGAAGGACAGTTGCAGTGCAAGTGTACATGGTGTACATTCATCTCTAACAGTAGAGGCCAACTTTAAGGTTTAGTATTACCCCATTGCAGCCTCAATCTTGTCCCAGGGCATTGATGAAGATGGCAAAAAGTAAAAGGTACCCCATGTGTAATAAAGTAAAGCTGTACAAGGTGCCTAGTCAGGGGCTGACTGGCAACTTTTGGCCCAGGGGGCAAGTAAAAACTGGAAGCCCATGGTGCAAAAAACTCGGCTCCAATCCCACTCTACCTCTTCCTGGCCTCCTCCTGACCCCCATTCCAGGCTGAAGCTCTGCTCCAGGTACTCTCTACTCACCGGCTAAATCTGGGTTCCCAACCTGGCCAGCAGGGGGTGGTTGGGGGAAACTGGGACAGCTAGGTTGGGGCTGGCTGGGGGAGGAGAGTCTCCAGTGGGGCATGGAACCGGCCTCTGCTCAGACACAGTTTACACCATCCATGCTGGGGGGGGGGGGGGCTGTACTCTGTCCTTGCCTTCAACCCCCACTTAGTAGGTCAGCGGCGGGGACTTTTTTCTTCTCTTCACCAGGAATCCCTTGAGGCATGTCTGTGGCAGAAGTGGTGCTGCCTTTTTACGGGGCATCAGAGCGGCCCAGGGGGCTATTGTGCCCCTGCCCCCTGGCCCAGTCCTCCCCTGTGCCTAGTCAAGGCCAGAAGAACCTACCCAGGGTAGGCCTCTCATGTGTGTCTTGCTTGGCACCCAATGAGGAGGGGAACATGTGATGTGAAAATCAACCTCGCTGTTACCCTGACCTGCCCCCCCCCCTTACATTCTGGTTTGCCAAGTTCCCCCATTTTATTTTGGTGAATTTTCCTTTGGATTGCTCAATAAGCATCAGAAGACAAAACATCCATCATACAAGGCTTCTAATCCTCCACCACTCTGCCCAAAACTAGAAAAAAAAAAATTGGCTTGGCATGCACTTGAAGAATTATGCTATACGAAGGTGAGAGTTTCGATTAAACCATCTAGTTACCAGGATCAAGGTAACAGTTCGTTGTTATTCTTATCACATCACCTATTATTTTAAAGTAGAGATAAAAAAAGAAAGAAAAGAAAAAAAGGAAGACATTATCACTTTGAAGCTGATCTTCCTACACGGTTCACCCCTTGACCTTTTAAGAGGCAACTATATGATGTGTTGGATATAGATAATCTTTTTTAATTTACGGCTTTCCTTACCATAATATGCAATTTAATTCTATCAAAGTATTTTTAAAACCAAGAACAAAAATGTATTATATTGCAGATAATGTTTTTTTTTATTTTTTGTGCTGGCTGCATTAGTTATCTTTTTTTAGGTTAGGTACATTTTTGGGAGCTTCAGAAAAAGTGGGTCCTTAAAAACGTCTTAAAATCTCAAAAAATATTATCAGCCTTCTCAGCTACCTTCTGTGAATTACAAAACAAATTCCACCCTCTCTATGGGAGCCTCCACATTTTTTTTTGTACTAGGGCCACATTGTATATTTAAAAATATTTATGGGCCAAGAAAAATAAATAAATAAATAAATACATTTTTTTACATCAGGGCCCCCATCAAAGTCTTTCTTACATCAGATTCGTCATCAAAACCCCCTATACATCCGAGTCCCCTTTAGAGTCCCTCGACTACATCAGGGTCCCCACTTTCATCAGAACCCTCTCTATAGTCCCTTCCCTACATCAGAGTCCCCATCAGATCCCCCCTTACATCAGAACCCTCTCTATAGTCTCGCCCCGTACATCAGGGTCCCCATCAGATTCCCTCTGTACATCACAGTTCCCATCAGAGTTCCCCTTAATTCAGAACTCTCTTTAGAGTCCCCCCTCCTACATTGGGGCTCCCATCAGATTCTCCTCTTACATCAGGGTCCCAATCAGAGTCTCCTTTACATCAGAACCCTCTCTATAGTCCCTTCCCTATGTCAGGGTCCCCATCAGAGTCCCTTCTTATATCACGGTCCCCACCAGACTCCCCCTTACATCAGAACCTTCTTTAGCAAGTCCCATCCCCTACATCAGGCCCCCTTCAGAGCCTCCTCTTATATCAGGGTCCCTATTAGATCCCCTCTTACATCAGAACCCTCTCTATAGTCCCTTTCCTTCATCAGGGTTCCCATAAGAGTCCCTCCCCCTACATCAGGATACCCACTAGAGCCCCTCTTACATCAGAACCCTCTCTATAGTCCCCCCCCCTTTACATCAGAGCACCCATCAGAGCCCCTGTTACATCAGAGCCCTCTTACACAAGAACCCTCTCTATAGTCCCTTTCCTTCATCAGGGTTCCCATAAGAGTCCCCCCCGTACATCAGGACACCTATCAGAGCCCCTCTAACATCAGAACCCTCTCTATAGTCCCTTTCCTTCATCAGGGTCCCCATAAGAGCCCCCCCCCCTTACATCAGGGTACCCATCAGAGCCCCTGTTACATCAGAACCCTCTTTAGAGCCCCCCCCCCTACATAGTTCCTTCCCTACATCAGGTTCCCTATAAGGGTCCCTTCCTACATCAGGGTCCTCATGCGAGTCCCTCTTACATCAGAACCCTCTTTAGAGTCCCTCCCCCACATCAGGGTCCCCATCAGAGTCCCCCTTACATCAGAACCCTTTTTAGAGCCACCCCCACATCAAGGCCCTCATCAAGATTCCCTTTACATCAGGGTCCCCATCAGAGCCTCCCTTACATCCGAACCCTCTTTAGAGTCCATCCTTCTACGTCAGGGTCCCCCATCAGTGTACTTTATTACATTAGGGCCCCCATCAGAGTCCCCCTTACATCAAAACCCTCTTTAGGGTCCCTCTTTATATCAGGGCTCCCCATCAGAGCCCCCTTACTACTGCCGCTCTTACAGAATGTTGTAGCAGCAGGGTGGAATCTGGGAGCAAAGCAGGTCCCGACAGGGGAGGTTCCATCCTCCTGTAAATGCTGGGGCAAGCTTGTAAATGGCTGCTAATATGCTGAAGGGAAGCTGCACTGGAGACTGCATGGGAGGGTGGTGGAGGTGCAGACTCCTCAGTCTGTGCACATAGAAGTGTAGCACTACTCCCTTGGGAGCTGCTTGAAGCGGGTTCCCCTGGGTTACCTATAGCAACCACTTATGAAATCTCAGTACTTTAAGTGCTTGACTCAGTCAGAAAACCGTCCATAGGATTTGTTTTTTTGCTGTTTTATTTTAGAACTTGGGATGGGAGAAGGAATGAGTGGGATACTCCAACTTGATGAACTATGCACAATTGGAGGACTTCTAACTAGATTGAGTGCGGCAAGGCCGCTGCTTCACCTTGCCACTGAAGTGAAGAATAAGAAACTTAACTGAGTATTGAATTACTCTTCAGGGCCCCACTTAGCACCTCCTTTACTATTTTTCTTCAGGATCCTGCTTGGCACCCCTTTACTATTTCTAGCTGTGTGAGCTGACCTTCTGTCCTCTGACTTCAGGAGTGGTTCCCCTTCCTGGGCAGACCCCTTGGCAAGCCCCCTGGTACTCAAGGACACTGTTTTTCCCAGTTGACTCTGCCTGCAATTTCACTGTCAGCTTTCCAGGACCCTCAAGGCTCAGCTCCACACCTGGTTCACCAGGCCGACTGCCTGTGACCACCTTGCTCCGACTGCAGGAGGAGAGATAGCCATCACCCTCCTCCTGGGACCCTGTTTACTGCCAAAGACCCCCTGTCACATGTGCCCTCAGTTTTTATGGTCAATCCCAGGATGCACTGCAGTGGTGCCCTCCCACTGGGAAGGGGCCGGTGCTTCCACAAGGCAAACTAGGCAGCCGCCTAGGGCGCATTGCCACCTAGGGGTGCAGCCATGAGTCAGCACTCTCTCTCCATCATTAATGATCCTTGTGAGCAGAGGGGAGAGGCGGCAGTGGGCGAGGAAGAAGGGACAGAGGAAGATGATAGGTGTCTGGGGCACTGGCAGAACTAACAGGCCTTGGCTTTCCACCGCTGTTTGGGGGGGGGCCCCAATAGGCAAGAAGGGAGCCCACCGGAGTGTTGCCTGCATGATGATCCTCTTCGGCTGGAGCTGAGTGGCCTAAACCCCGAGCAGGAATTGATACTCTGCACTGAGCTGGTGGGCAGCCGTTCACGCCCCTGGGTCGATATTAAGCAGGGAGCGGAGGAGAGCTGAACCTGAGCCAGGGCTCGGCACTGACTGCTGCTTCTCCATCCACCATGAGCCGGTTGGAGCCGTGGTGAGCACTGTGGTCCAGTAGAAGAGCGTCCTGGGAAATGGAATCACGGTGAAGGAGGGCAGAGTGCTGACCGCTCTCTTCATACTGCCCAGTGGGTGTCCCCAGAGAAGGGGATCGGGGTCCCGGGGGGTCACCAGGTTTGCCATGGTGAATCGGAGTCACGAGGTGTGACATGGGGGATAGGGGTCACTGGGTGTAACAGGGGTTCGGGGTCACCATGTGTGCCCTGAGAAATTGGGGTCCCTTCGTGTGCCATGGGGGATTGATGTCCCCAGGTGTGACATGTAAAAGCATCAGGGTCTCTCCGAGTATGACATGGAGGAACATCAGGGGCCCCTGGTGTGACATAGAGGAACATTGGGGTCACTGGGAATGACAGCATGACATTGAGGAATATTGGGGTCCCAGGATGTGACATGGAAAAACATCAGGGTCCCTGGGTGTGACATAGAGGGACATAAGGACATGAAGGAATATGGGGGTCACTGGGTATGACAGCATAACATGGAGGAACCATCAGATCAGGGTCACTGGGTATTACATAGAGGAGTTTTTAACCCTTTCCCTTTTTATTTTTTTTTGGGGGGGGCAAGTAGCTGGTCTTGCCTAGGGCGTAAAATAGTCTAGCACCAGCCCTGCCACTGGGACTGCCACAAAACCTCATGTGTCACTGGCTTGGTTTCCTCCACTGTCCAACAAGCTCCCCTATTGGATACAGTAGGGACACTCTCTCAGACCAAGTGACTCACACCTGGACACATGCAACAGGCATAACAGATCAGGCTTCCCTGATAAGCAGATGGAGCTATACAATGCTTTTAACCTAGCACCTATCTAAGAGGGTGCTACAGAAGATACACCAGTTACCCTAGTGGCGGGCCAGATAAAATCTTGTAGTGGACCAGATGTGGTCCGGAGGCCTTAGTTTGGAGACCCCTGCACTTCGCAATGGAGATGAGGAGAGGGAAGTGTGTTTTCCGTCCAAATCAGGAGAGCAGCTTAGAGTGACAGTACAGTGATTGAGCATTGATACCCTAGAACACTAAGTGCGTTATTGGCAGAATCCCCAAATAATAAAAAAAATGGAAAAAAAATCCTAAAAAGGAAAACTACAAACTAAAAATACAGCTACAACATCCAAGACATGTAAGCTATAATTTAGTACATTTTTGTTATTGGATTTAGATACATTATAAATGACGAAGAGTTATCTTAATGCCATGGACCTGTTTGCCTGGTGTGTACTTAACCACTTAAGCCCCGGAAAATTTTACCCCCTCCCTGATCAGGGCCTATTTTGCGATTCGGCACTGCGTGACTTTAACGGACAATTGCGCGGCCGTGCGACGCTGTACCTAAACGAATTTGACGTCCTTTTTTTCCCACAAACAGAGCTTTCTTTTGGTGGTATTTGAACACCTGTGCGATTTTTGATCATGCGCTATAAACAAAAAAAGAGCGACAATTTTGCAAAAATAACAATATTTTTCACATTTTTTTATATGAAAGTCCCAAAAAAAAAATGTAAAAATCTAAATTTTTTAACATTTTAGGCCAATTTGTTTTATGCTACATATGTTTGGTAAAAGAAATCACAAAAAGCGTATTTTGATTGGTTTGCGCAAAAGTTATTGCGTTTACTAACTAAGGGAAAGATTTTTGTCATTTTTGTTGTTTTTTTTTTTAACGAGTAATGGCGGCGATCTGCGATTTATTTTTGCGGGACTGCGACATTGGGGCGGACAGATCGGACCCCTGACTGACATTTTTGACACTTTTGGGGCTACCAGTGACATTACTACAGTAATCAGTGCTATACATATGCACTGTTACTGTAAAAATTACACTGGCAGTGAAGGGGTTCACTTTTTTTGAGAGGGAGGGGTTAACTGTGTCCCTAGTGGCCTGATTCTAACTGTAATTGGATGTGGCTTGAGGTGTAAGAACAGAGATCAACGGTCCTACATAGCAGGACCGTGTGATCTCCATTCGTACACAGGGGAGAATGACAGGCGGCTTTGTTTACATTAGCCGCCTGCCTTTCTCCGGGTGTAACGGACATTCGCGAGTGCCTGGCGGACATCGGTCCGTGACCGAGTGGGAGCGCGCCTCCGGCGGTGTGCGCTCGCTCCCCAGAGCCTCACAGGCTAGCGACGTAGCCTTACGTCGATTTGCGCGTGAGGGGCTGACCGCCGCCGTAAATAGTCGTGCGGCGGTCGGCAAGTGGTTAACCTAGCACCTATCTAAGAGGGTGCTGCAGAAGATACACCAGTTACCCCAGATAAAATCTTGTAGTGGACCAGATGTGGTCTGGAAGCCTTAGTTTGGAGACCCCTGCAATTCTCAATGGAGATGAGGAGAGGGAAGTGTGTTTTCCATCCAAATCTAGAGAGCAGCTTAGAGTGACAGTACAGTGATTGAGCATTGATACCCTAGAACACTAAGTGCGTTATTGGCAGAATCCCCACCCAAAAAAAAAAATGGAAAAAAAATCCTAAAAAAGGAAAACTCCAAACTAAAAATACAGCTACAACATCCAAGACATGTAAGCTATAATTTCGTACATTTTAGTGTTTGGATTTAGATACATTATAAATAACAAAGAGTTATCTTAATGCCATGGACCTGTTTGCCTGGTGTGTACTTAAAGATCCTTTTTATTTTTGGCAGCAAATACAACTTGGCTCCAAACTGTAATTGCAATGATAAGTGGGAGGCCATCAATTTCTGCTTCAAGAATTATCTGCGTGAGAAATGGTCATATTGAGTTGGGGAACTAAATAATTACGCCCTTATAGCAGGATTTATGAACCTGGTTCAACTACTCTTTTGTAGATGCACACAAGAATAATGAAGCACCCTATTCAGTTAATAGGAATAAAATGAAATTCAGATTCCATTTTGGCTTAATTAAATGTTAATTTCATGGTTGGGTGAAAATAATGCTTCTCCCTCGCAATTTTTTTTTTTTTACTCCTCAAGAACAAAATATATTCGGCTGAAGAATTATCCTGGCACGCGGTGGCGTTAACTTCACTATTTGTGGTTGCGTGCCCTTTCTCTAGAGGTGAAACCACTAAAAATTGTTATTGAGTGATTGAACAAGCAGAAGAAATCTTGATTTGTGGAGACGAAGAACTGACGTCTAATAGTGGCAAATACTTAAAGCGGAGTTCCGGCCTCAAAAATGACTTTGGGCCATCCACTTGCTGACATTAACCTGAAAAAATAATGAATACTCCCTATTTTTTTTGTTTACTTACCTTGTTATAGAAGAAAATATACTCACCTTCCTTCCACTTCCTCCCTCTGTGGTTGCGGCCCGCGCCGTCACTTCCTGCTTGCATTGATTCCTTGGAGCTGAACGTCATCGCTCCCAGGAGTAAGTGCATCGGTCCGCTCGTCACTTCCGGGGCAATCATGTCATTCCCTGCTAAACAGCTTCTGGGCATGCAGGGATGACGCGCCTTCCCCGGAAGTGACGAGCGGGGCCGGTGCAGGGAATTCTGGGACTCCAATTTCACCGAAGAGAACGCAGAAGAGGACGCGCTGGCTTCAGCTGCCCACACCTGAGATGGCAGCGCTGGACAAGACATTTTCAAGGTAAGAATTTCTTCCTAAAGGTAAGTGCGACCTGGGACAGTTCAGAGGCTATCTATTGTGGAATGTACTAGCCCTGACTGTCCCCGGGGGGGGTATTTTTTTCAAAAAAAACTTTTCCGAGGCCGTAACTCCTCTTTTATGAGCATACCTTCAGACAACACAATTTTTTTTTTTGGTTTTTGGATAGAGTGAGGATGAGGGTAATACTCTCTGTCAAGTTTAATTTTTCATTTCTAGAAACAAAACAAAGGTGTGGGGCCATGGATATCTTAATGCAGTAGGTGTTTTCAGTGTAGAGAGAATGGTTCTCCTTAACCACCCTGGCGGTATTCCCAACTGTGGCTTAGGGGTTAATTTTCAGTACCAAAAGTGGTAACCCCGAGCCACACTCGGGATTACCCCAGAATCACACTCACCTTCCCTGCGATCCCCCACCGTCCTCCCCCAACTGTCATCCCCACTGTCCTCACACTCTCTCCCCACTCTGTGCTCAGCTGATGCCGGCACTTGCCTTCTGGTTCCCTTCCCTGCGAGCGTTGCAATGCAGGGGGGTGGAACCGGCGGCAAATTCAAAAGTGTAAATACACCAAATGAGATGATAGAAAGCTGTGATCCTAACGGATTACACTGTATCATCCCATCTCACCACAGGATTTCACCTGGTGACTTTTCCAGTGCCCTGCCTGTGCTTTTCCAGTGCCCTGGCTGTGCCTTTCCAGTGCTTTGTGCCTGGAAAATAGAGAACGATCATGGCGTCCAAAAAGCGTTCTTTTGGCGCAAAAGCGCTTTTAGACGAACTGGAAAACAGCGACAGCAAAACTGAGTTACTTGAAGAACTCAGCGACAGCGATTCGGGAGAAAATTCATCATCAGATACGGAAAGTGAAGACAGTGATGATTCTGATGTCTCTTTCTGGCACATCGCTCCGTTGGAAATTCTGAAGAATCGTTTGATATACTTCCCAAATTCCACAAGCGATGTGCCAGAAAGAGACAACAGAAGCGTCGCTGTCGTCACTTTCCGTACCTGATGACGAATTTTCCCACCAATCGCTATCGCTCAGTTCTTCAAGTAACTCCGTTTCGCTGTTTTCCAGTTTGTCTAAAAGTGCTTTTGCACAAAAAGTACGCTTTTTGGACGCCATGGTCGTTCTCAATTTTCCAGGCACAAAGAACTGGAAAAGCACAGGCAGGGCACTGGAAAAGTCACCAGGTGAAATCCTGTGGTGAAATGGGATGATACAGTGTAATCCGTTAGGATCACAGCTTTCTGTCATGTCATTTGGTTTATTTACATTTTTGAAATTGCCGCCGGTTCCACACCCCTGCGTCGCAACTCTCGCAGGGAAGGGAACTGGAAGACAGGTGCCGACATTGGCCGAGCACACAGCGGGAGGATGGCTGGAGGACGGCGGGGGATGACAGCGGGAGGACGGTGGGGGATCGCAGGGAAAGGTGAGTTTTAAAATATAAAACAACAGATTTCCATGCAAAACAATGTACCGCTTTTAGCACAGAAATCCTGACATAATCAGACCGCCAGGGAGGTTAAGCATCTGTTCCAGGAGTAGTGGCCACTTTTGCTCTATTAGGGATTGGGTGTGCAAGGAGAAAAGAACCAAAACCAGAACCTACAGTATATAGTCCAGATTTCGGTTTATTCAGATTTTTATATTATAAAAACCCAACACGTTTCATGGGTATAAAGCATCTTCCTTCATCAGGGCTCCTTCAATAAGAAAAGAAGAACACCCGGTGTCCATATTGATCACACACTTGACGTAAGGATATTGATCGTTTATTGAGAATCAAGGGTATACAAACTGCCTCCCCCTTCTTCAGGGCTATTTGTACGCATTGATGGCACTGAGAGATGGTGGTAGGATTTTTTTATTACATCTGTGTCCCATTGCGGAAATTTGCCCCATAGCCAAAATAGGAAGTGAGAGGAAATCCCTGAAAACTAAGAGAATCCCTTTGGGCTCCCAGGTCACCAGAACTAGTGTCCCCAGTGGAAGATTTCCCCTCTATTACTTTTCTGGGGACAACCCAAAATTTGAGATTTTTCTTTAGTTTTTACATTGAATTGTAATGGTAAACATGACAAATACAGAGGGTGAATCTCCCTAACAGGGACACAGACAGCAATAAAAACCTGACAGGGGTTCTAATGCAGCGGTCATCAATCAGTGGCCTGTGGACTACTGATGGTCCACTGAAAAATGTTGGGGGTCCCCAGGGGTTTTGCCGCAAATCAACAACGTGGCAGATGTATACTGCCCAATGTTGTTTCCAGTGTTGTTCTCAATGTTCACTGACAGTCAATACTGTCAGTGCGCATTGATACCCGATGCCTCTGCAGTTGCAGCTCCTATTAACGCAGAGGAAGGTGCTTGGAGTAGTGCAGAAAGTGCAAGATAAAGGGGTGAGGGGACCTCTAAAGGCAGTGCTGATCACAATCTTTGGGAGGGAGCACGGAGCTCGAGCACATGGCTGGATAAGGAGGTGAGATCCAAAGATGAGTCTGTGAAAGGCAGCAGTGTGATCCGGTGGGGGGGGGGGCAGAGAGCCAGAGCATTGTGTGTATAAGGCAGCAGTGTGATCCAGGGGGAGGGGGGCAGAGAGCAAAAACATTTTGTGTATAAGACAGCAGTGTGATCCAGGTGGAGGGGGGCAGAAAGCCGGAGAATTGTGTATATAAGGCAGCAGTGTTATCCAGGGGGGAGAGAGGCGGAAAGCCGGAGCATTGTGTGTATAAGGCAGAAGTGTTATCTAGGAGGAGATGGGGCAGAGAGCCAGAGCATTGTGTGTATAAGGCAGCAGTGTGATCCAGGGGGATGGGGACAGAGACCCGGAGAATTGTGTGTATAAGCAGCAGTTTGATTAAGGGGAGAGGGGGCAGAGAGCTGGAGCATTGTGTGTATAAGGCAGCAGTGTGATCCAGGGGGAGGGGGGCAGAGATCCAGATCAATGTGTGTATAAGGCAGTAGTGTGATCCAGGGGGAGAGGGGGAAGAGAACCAGAGCATTGTGTGTATAAGGCAGCAGTGTGATCCAGGGGGAGAGGGGGCAGAGAACCAGATCAATGTGTGTATAAGGCAGCAGTGTGATCCAGGGGGAGGGGGACAGAGAGCCAGAGCATTGTGTGTATAAGGCAGTAGTGTGATCCAGGGGGAGAGGGGGACAGAGAGCCAGAGCATTATGTGTACAAGGCATCAGTGTGATCCAGGGGGAGAGGGGGCAGAGAACAAGAGCATTGTGTGTATAAGGCAGCAGTGTGATCCAGGGGGATGGGGACAGAGACCCGGAGAATTGTGTGTATAAGCAGCAGTTTGATTAAGGGGAGAGGGGGCAGAGAGCTGGAGCATTGTGTGTATAAGGCAGCAGTGTGATCCAGGGGGAGGGGGGCAGAGATCCAGATCAATGTGTGTATAAGGCAGTAGTGTGATCCAGGGGGAGAGGGGGCAGAGAACCAGATCAATGTGTGTATAAGGTAGCAGTGTGATCCAGGGGGAGGGGGACAGAGAGCCAGAGCATTGTGTGTATAAGGCAGTAGTGTGATCCAGGGGGAGAGGGGGACAGAGAGCCAGAGCATTCTGTGTACAAGGCATCAGTGTGATCCAGGGGGAGAGGGGGCAGAGAACAAGAGCATTGTGTGTACAAGGCAGCAGTGTGATCCAGGGGGAGAGAGGGCAGAGAGCTGGAGTATTGTGTGCATAAGGCAGCAGTTTGATCCAGGAGGAAGGGGGCAGAGAGCCGGAGCATTAAACTTTATGTTAGTTTTTTTGTTAAAATTCATGTTAGTGGTCCATGGGATTTATTGTGATTTTAGTGGTCCATGAGGTCTAAAAGTTTAGCAACCACTGATCTAATTCATCTCTACTCTATCCAAAACTAGAAAAAAATAAAAAACAAAAAAAAAAAACCCTATACTTTAGGGAAAGATAACATTAGCTCTACCTTAAATTCACCAAGAAGATCCATTGCCCATTGAAAACGTTGGCTGTCAGCCTTGTACTATGCAGGGTGAACAAACCTCTCATGGACTACTAATAACACAAGAATTATACAAGAGGGTTAGATTATCTTATACATTTCCTGCCAATGACAGAATCGCTGACTGCCATAAAACTCACATATACTCTTACCTTGAATCACCTTCTGTGTGTGAGAATAGTATTCATCTCAAGATCCACTAACACATGGCTTATTTAGTAAAGAAAATAGCAATGCAGAAAGAAAAGCAACCGGAGGCAATTAATATGCAGTAATAGTGAGCAACAGAAATCAATAAGTATAAATAGTGACCAATAAAAATTAATGAGCAGTAACAGTGTCCATTAGCAAACAATGAGCAGTAACAGTGACCAATATCAATCAATAAGCAGTAACAGTGACCAATAGCAATCAATAAGCAGTAATTACCTGAAGTCTGGTTGGCGTCTCTGGGCTTATGAATTTTCTACATACTTATGGTTCTTTGAACGGGGTAGTAATTAAAGTGCAATTGCAGGTAATGAATAGAACAAATCATTGAACTGCCAATGTCATCCAGAGAACATTTGCTAAATCGAATTCTTACCTCACACCTGTACACCCCCTTTGGACCAATTTTTACATTTCGGTTATGCCCCTGTTTATTCAGCAATAACTTGGTCAATGCTTAGGATAAAATGTAATACATGTATATTTTTTTTTTCCAGCAAGGCCTACTTTTGGTGATTTTCTCTTGCAAAAAATATTTTTAATTTGTTCTATGTGACACTAAATAAAAAAAAAGACAAAAAAGTGAAACAAAATTAGACCCTTGATATTGAATAGACTAGAAGTGACCTAGACATTTAAAAATATTTTTCTAGTGTAAGGGCAGGTCTTGTCAGCAGCTGATTTAGCAGCACTGCTACCTCTTCGGGTAATCCCCGGACGACGTTATGTGTACGAAACGCGTAGGGAAGAGAAACGTGCTGACGTCATTGCAAGTTCCTGGAAGCACGGGTGCTGATGCTTGTCTGGCCAGTGGATTGTTTTTGAGCTCTCTTTTTATCTACAAAATGTGAGTGGAATTTATGTTTTAAATAAAAAAAACATACCCATGGTTTTACGCTATTGGAGCATCTCTTTTATATATGCAATACCATATGAGGGAATATCCGAATAGCCATCAGTGGCCATTAGTCCTGTCCATCAGCATTTGAGGAACTGGAGGGATTTCTTATGGGAACCCAGGGCAGGGTGCCCTATTACAGGCTCAATTTGACTTCTCTTTAGTTACACGCCATTTGGTAAGCGTGTAATCTATACGTTCGATGGTGACTAAACTATGCGATTTGAGTTGTGTGTTTCCACACTGATTAAGGACTTCATGCACAGTGGACTTTATTTAATTCACATTATAAAAAAAAACAATTGTCACCCAATAGAGCAACTCTTGTTGTTTCATCTCCACCATTGTTTTCAATCAAGCCTTGATGAAGGGGGGCCCTTTTGGACCCACGAAACACATTGGATACTCTTTGAATCATTAACCTGCCTTTAGTAGAATAAAGTCATATCTAGACCTTCTAGCGACGTCACGTGTACGAAATGCGTAGGGAGGAGCAATGTGCTGACGTCATCGCAAGTTCCTGGAAGCGCGGGTGCTGCTGCCTAATAAAATTATCAGAGAAGCCGGTCAGCAAAAACTGAAGGTTAATCTGAGAATCCGAGCTGATATTAAACGTGCTTAGTATAAATAATTGAATATACATACATCATACCACCATAAAATAAAGCCACTTGGAATAGTCTTGACTCCTCATAATCTCATCGTTGGCTCATAATAAAGAGGGGGGGGGGGCAAAGAAAGAGAGAGGCCTCCGTAGTGTAATATTGCAGATTTAATACATTTGAATAGGTTAAAAGCACTTACATTTGATCAGGAAACCAAACGCTATATCAAACATGCAGGGACACCGATTGTGTTCCACCTGCATTCTCCACAGATTGTTTTCAATCAAGCCTTGATGAAGGGGGCACTTTTGGACCCCAAAAACACGTTGGATACTCTTTGGATCATTACCCTGACTTTAGTAGAATAAAGTCATATCTGGACCTTCTAGCGACGTCACGCGTATGAAACACGTAGGGAGGAGTAACGTGCTGATGTCATCGCAAGTTCCTGGAAGCACGGGTGCTGCTGTTTGTCTGGACAGTGGATTGTTTTTGAGCTCTCTTTTTATCTACAAAATGTGAGTGGAATTTATATTGTTTAAAATCAATAAACAAACCTATGGGCTTATGCTATTGGAGCATCTCTTTTATATTTGCAATACCATATGAGGGAATATCCGAGGGGCTATCAGTGGCCATTAGTCCTGACCATCAGCAGTGGAGGAACCAGAGGGATTCCCTATGGGAACCCCACCATTGTTTTCAACCAAGCCTTGATGAAGGGGGCACTTTTGCCCCCCCAAAACACGTTGGATACTCTTTGGATCATTACCCGGAATTTAGTAGAATAAAGTCATATCTGGACCTTCTAGTAATGGTTTGGAACTTTAATTTCCATTCTGGATATGATTTCTAATGGTGTCCCTTGACATGATATAGTGCTTATAAAATATCTCTCATACTTATGTGCATAGACAAGACAGCAGTGGGCTCCGAGGGAGGACATCCCCGGAACGAAGGAACATCTCCATTTCCATTCACTTCAGTTCAGAGTAGGAGGATGTTTTCAACAATAGCTATAGACAGTGGCGGCCGGCCCATAGGGGGCGCCGGGGCACCGCCCCCCCCCCCCAAAAAAAAAGAAAAAAGAGATAAAAAAATGTGCATTTTCAGCCACTAGGGGCGCCAGACCTAGTGGTGGGTATGGGGGGTGGGGTTTTTGACCCCATGTGAGTCGAATAGAGGCGCCGATTGGTGGCCTTCTGGGGGAGTGTCGGGGCGCAGAGCAATGCACCCTGACACTCCCCACTTTACTGGACTCCTGGCTGTGATTGGTCCAGACTCCAGCCTGGACCAATCACAGGAGGACATCCCGGGACGGTCCTTTGGTCACGTGCCGCGTGGGGGCGGTGCACCGCCCCGGCGTCACGTCCTTCCCGCCTGCCGTGGCAGAGAGAGGGGAGCCGCGTGAGGAGGGGGACAGACTCCACTGGATCCACCCAGAGCCGCCCGAAGCAGTCTCGCACCGGCCGCCGGATGAAGCAGAGCTGACAGTGACCTGTCCTCTGATGCGAGGTGACCACCTGACCGGAGGACTGGAACGTTCATCTCCACAAAGGTAAGAGAAGGCACCAGAACCGGCTGCACTAGCGCTGGCAAGTGGCAATGGATGGAGCCATGGGGGATGGTGCTGGATGGTAGAGTGCTGCGGGAGGTGCATGCATGGCTGCACTGTGCAGAGTGCAGCCATGCATGCACCTCCCGCAGCACTCTACTATCCAGCACCATCCTCCATCCATTGCCACTTGCCAGCCCACTAGCCCAGTACTGTCTGCTTTGAAGGGGGCACGCACGCAGGTCACTGCATTGAAAGGGGCCTGTACGCTTGCCACTGCATTGGAAGGGGGCCTGTACGCTGGTCACTACATTGAAAGGGGCATGTACGCTGGTCACTGCATTGGAAGGGGGCATGTACGCTGGTCACTGCATTGAAAGGGGGCATGTACGCTGGTCACTGCATTGAAAGGGGGCATGTACGCTGGTCACTACATTGAATGGGGCATGTACGCTGGTCACTACATTGAAAGGGGCATGTACGCTTGTCACTGCATTGAAAGGGGGCCTGTACGCTGGTCACTACATTGAAAGGGGCATGTACGCTGGTCACTACATTGAAAGGGGGCATGTACGCTGGTTACTGCATTGAAAGGGGGCATGTACGCTGGTCACTACATTGAAAGGGGCATGTACGCTGGTCACTACATTGAAAGGGGGCCTGTATGCTAGTCAATGCATTGAAAGGGGGCATGTACACTTGTCACTGCATTGAAAGGGGCATGTACGCTTGTCACTGCATTGAAAGGGGGCCTGTACGCTGGTCACTACATTGAAAGGGGCATGTACGCTGGTCACTACATTGAAAGGGGGCATGTACGCTGGTCACTACATTGAAAGGGGGCATGTACGCTGGTCACTGCATTTAAAGGGGGCCTGTACGCTTGTCACTGCATTGAAAGGGGGCATGCACGCTGGTCACTGCATTTAAAGGGGGCCTGTACCCAAGATGGCGCCGCACCTTCTCCCGCGCCAGAGCCGGATCCTACTTCTCCACCACCCACACCAGCCACGCCAGCAACACACACGACTAATCGTGAGTACTCCCCTTCGGTCACAAAAGCTGACCTGGATGCAGGCTTCGCTGCGATTTATGAGAAGTTGGCTGAAAAGTTCCAAACAGCGATAGACAAGTCCACAAACACATTAACGGCTGAGATAGCTACTTTGGGGGGGGGGGGGGCGCACCAATCTGCTTGAAGCTAAGCATGACGAACTTGCGATAGCTCACAATGATCTGCGTAAGGACTTTGAACAACTGTCCGATAATTACTCGATCTTACAATCTCAGGTCGAAGATCTAGATAATCGGAATCGCAGAAATAATCTGCGCCTCAGGGGTCTCCCTGAAACAATAACAGATTTAACTCCAGCAGTGCTCAAACTGTTTGGAGACCTTCTGCCAGATAAACCAGCCTCAGCTTTTACACGCGATAGGATCCACAGGGCTCTTTCTGCCAACCCCCCCCCCCCGGATAAGCCTTCAACGGATGTTGTCATGTGTCTTAAGGATTTCCTGACAAAGGAAGACATTCTTCGTGCCTCTAGGAATACTCCTAATATAATTTATGAGGGCACAAGGATCCAGATATACTCGGACATTTCCCAAGCCACCTTGGATAAAAGACGCAGGATGAAGGAGGTTACATCTGTACTGCAGGCTGCCAGGATCCGCTATAGATGGGGATTCCCCTTTAAATTATCAGTCCCTCACAATGGGACGACATATGTGGTCTTTAATCTTGCGGAGGGAAAGGAGCTTCTGATTAAATTGGGCCTCATCACGGTGGAAACCAGTGTCATACCAGCTCATCACTCCTAGGCCCTCACCTATTTGGTCTACTCCAGCCTCCAGAAGAGACAGTCGCCGAAGTCGCAACCCTTTTAGGGACCCGTCTACCTGACCTAACTCTGAATGAACAATTTAGTTATACTTGTTTTTCAGATTTTTGATCGATCAAAATACTGGCTCTACACCTGTTTTGGAAAATTAGGGAAGGATGGAAATCTTTTTCTTTTTTGTTTTTTCCTGGCTCCCTAAATAAGTTGGCCCACTGGTCGGCTCCAGTTGGCTCAAGCTTGTCTTTTTGTTTTCTGGTTGGTTAAGCCCTACTTGATGCCTGCACTAATGAGGGGTTGGGCCGACCTGTCCTGCCTCTCATACATCTTTTTACTATATGATGTCGACAAGGTCATTTTCTAGTTGTATGGTATGATAGATATTATGCTCTTATTGTTACTCTCTCTCTCCCCTTTCGCTGGTTTGTCCCCACAAATCTGCCTGTGTTGACCCCCACTCTGACCACACCCGTTTGCGCAGCGCGTTCTGTGTGAGTGGGTGGTCTGGCTGTGGATCTCCATGGGCGGAAATTGGACGTCACAGTCCAAGGTTACTTGATTTTTTGGATGGGTATTTTTTTTCTAACCCATCCCCCGATTTCACTCTGTGATTATGTATCATTTGTTTTTTCACATATGTTTTACATCGTTATGCTATTTAAGCTGTTTTGCTCTAAAAAAGGAAAGTCTAATGATTGGATTAATTTGCTTGTTCATACGGTGTGGCTCCGCACAGTGGGGTCCCCCTCATCTGGGGGGTCTTCTGGGCGGGGTGACAGCGCTTTTAACCTTCTACCAAGTACAGGTAAATTACTACAGTTTGATTTATCTCCAGTTGTAGATAGAAACCTGACCAGGATTTTCTTGATACAACATGCCAACCCGGATTATGCACTAGGCGTTTTCTCAGATATTCATTATGGGTCTTAAGGTGATATCACACAATGTACAGGGTTTTAATTCCCCTAATAAGAGGCACAAGGCATTCAGACATTACAAACGGTTGGGAGCGGATATTATTCTCCTGCAGGAGACACACTTTGCGGAATCCAAGTGCCCGAAATATTTCCTTAAAACATACCAACAGTTCAGATGCTCGACTTACAGCAACAAAACCAGGGGGGTAGCCATCTTTATTCGCAACAGTGTAATGTTTGACATCACTTCCTCATTTTGCGACCCAGAGAGTAGATTTCTTATCTTGAAGGGTAATCTGAATGGGAAAAAGATTACCATAGCCTCAATTTATGCTCCAAACAACTCCCCTTCGACCTTTTTTAAGTCATTTTTAGATACTCTAGTGAAATTCGAATCCCCACACATGATAATTGGGGGGGGGATTTTAATGTAGTGGCACACCCATCATTGGATAGGAGTAAAATCTTACCATCCTCTAAAACATTCCCCAAATTTCTGACACGCTCGCTGAGCGACCTACAGCTAGTGGACACATGGAGGGCACACAATGTCGGTATCAAATCTTACACTTTTTACTCGCACCCCCATGACAGCTCAGCAAGGCTGGATTACATTTTCTGTACTCCAGTTATTCTGGCAAGCCTCTCTGACGCTCAAATCCACCCTTGCCCATGGTCTGATCACCAAATTGTCTCCTTTGAAACGAAGAGTATTGGCCTGGTGAATTCTACTTATAATTGGAGATTAAATGATGCACTGCTAAATGACCCCACCTTTACTGCCCAGATATCCTCTTCTTTGGAAGAATATTTTTCTCTTAATGAGAATGGTGAGATTCCGATTTCCACTATTTGGACCGCTCATAAGGCGGTGATTAGAGGTAAAATCATTGCCCTGGCCTCGGCCCGTAATAAAGCCAGATTAGCAGACTTAACACTACTGACAAAGGACTTAGACCGCTTGTACTTGCAATACAATCATACCCCTTCCCAGGCTCTAAGAGATCAGATCGACTCCAAACGACAAGCTTTAAATATGATCCTGAACAAGGACACGGAGAAATCTCTTAGATGGTCCAAGGCCAGATTCATATTACATAGTAATTCTCCCTCATCCATGTTTGCCAGGAAACTTGCCCAAAACGTTAGGGCTACTCATGTTTACAAACTAAGAAGATCTGACGGCAAAGTAGTCTCTCATCCCAAACAGGTACTAGACGTTTTCACCAAATTTTACAAAGACCTTTTATCCAATCCCTCTTCATTCCCAGCAAATAAATTTGATCCCTGGATCAATAAACTAGACCTCCCAGCTCTCTCTCAGACAGACAGGGAGAAGATTGAGGCCCCTTGTTCAGAGGAGGAGATATCAAATATCATCAAATCCCTTAAATCCTCAACAGCCCCAGGCCCGGATGGCTTTTCAGCCACTTATTATAAAACCTTTGCCCAATCTCTTATCCCCAGGATGACCAATCTTTTTAACAATGTCCTTCAGGGTGGTAGTTTTCCAAATGAGATGCTTTTAGCAAACATGTCCCTAATCCCAAAACCAGAAAAGGATCATACACTGCCGCAGAACTTCCGACCCATATCGGTCATGAAAAATGATCTCAAACTGTTTGGTAGACTTCTGGCCAATAGGCTGGCAGAACACATAACTAAATTGATTGCTCCTGACCAGACTGGTTTCATACCGGGTAGGCAACTGACAGACAATATAAGACTCACCGCCAACATTATACAAGACGCAGCCCGTAAAAAATCTCCGACCTGCTTGGTCAGCTTAGATATCCATAAAGCTTTTGATAATGTCAGTTGGGAATATTTGGAAAATCTCATGCCAAAATATGGTTTGGGTGAAAATTTTATTCATGGTTTCAAGGCTTTGTATGACTCTCCCCAGATGAGAATCCGCATCCCGGGATGTAATTCTGACTTTTTTTCTATTAACAGGGGCACGAGGCAGGGGTGCCCCCTCTCCCCCCTACTATTTGCTCTTGCCATTGAACCCTTGGCATGCACAATCAGAGGGAACCCAAAGATTAAAGGTTATAATAAGGATAATAATGAGTATAAACTTAGTTTATATACGGATGATGTTCTCTTATATCTGTCAGACCCACATGTCTCTCTTCCACATGTTCTAATTGAATTAGCTGAATTTCAAACATTCTCTGGGCTGGGTGTCAACATCTCTAAATGCTCCCTAATGCCACTGCACATGCCTTCCTGGATGGGGACATCCATTAGAGAGAGTTTTTCTTTCTCATGGTGTTCTGGATCCTTTAAATACCTGGGCGTCTTAGTGACCCCCCACTTTGAATCCCTGTACATCACTAACATTCCCCCTATGTTTAAGAAACTTGGGGCTTTGCTCCAATTTTGGTCCTCGCATCATATTTCGCTGCTGGGCAGGGTTGCGGCGGTGAAAATGGTGATCATCCCGAAAATCCTCTTTCTCTTTAGAGCTCTCCCGGTGTTGGTACCTAGATTACACATAATGAGATTTCAGAGGGAGTTGTCTAGGCTTGTGTGGAATGGTAGAAAACCTAGGCTTGGTAAACAGGTTTCTCATGCACCACAAGATTTGGGGGGGATAGGTCTTCCTGATTTGTCGTCCTATTACCTGGCTACAAAGTTTATACAGATTGCACATTGGCACTATGATGGGAAAGATATACCCTGGCTTTCATTTGAGAGGTCTTCTATAGCACCATATTCTTTGCCGGCTTGTCTCTGGTCAACACCTAACGCTCTAAAAAACCTTCTTCACTCTAATAAACTAGTACATAATCTAATTCAATTGTGGCATAAATACAAAGCTACATGCTCTATGCTCTCACAAACATCCCCAATGGCTACCTTTATGGCAGAGGTTGATTCTCGGTCTTTCCCCATAGACAGAAATCTTCTTAGACCATGGATTCAGGAGGGCCTGGTCTCCCTGGGGGCTCTTTCTACGGGAAATGCGTTATACTCCCTTGACCAAATTCTAGCGATACATAAATTTCCAGAAACTGAACGCGCCCACTACGAGACCATTAGGGATTTCTATAACTCACAACACTCCTTATCTTTACTCCCTCCCTTTACCCCCTTTGAAAACATATGTTGTTCTTTCCCTAGAGGTAAGGGTCTAATTTCCCTTTTATATACCCATATCAATAATTCCTCTCTCCCGGAGAAGCACAAATACATGCTTAGATGGGAGGAGGATTTGAATACATCCTTTTCCATTTTGGACTGGAGGTGTATGATAAAAAATATGAGAGCCGGTACCAGATCTTCTACAAGCAGAGACACACCAATTAAATTGATCACCAGGTGGTATCTTACTCCCTCTCTGCTGCATTCATACTATGATTCGGTCTCTCCTAGTTGTTTTAGGGGGTGTACCGAAGAAGGCACTCTTCTGCATATATTTTGGGGGTGTGGGCACCTCCAGCCCATCTGGAGAAATGTGAGTCGACGTTTATCAGTCATTGCTGATTCTGTTATTCCTCTCACGCCAAGTATGTGCATTTTGTATACTAACATCAAGGGAGTCCCCTCCCTAAAGTCCAAATTGTTCTACACCCTGTTGTCGTCTGTTCAATGGATGGTGGCTTCCAACTGGAGGTCCGATTTGATTTCCTGGAAACAGGTAGTCTCCAGAATGGAAATCATTAAATTGTCAGAAATGGTGCTACACTCAATTCAAAGGAAGTATGTCAGTTTTTCACACTAAATGGGATGTATGGGATAGGTTTAACTGTTAGCTACTTCTATAATTCGTATTGTTATTTTTATTTTGTTTTTTTTATTTTATCATTGTGCTCGGAGATAATCTAATATACTGGACATGTTTTTGTTCACCTACATGACTATTTGATATATTTGATTCTCTGTATAATCCATTCAAATTCATTTTTGTATGCTGTGCTGGTACTATGTTGATCTCCATACGATTGTTTTGATCTTTTTGTTATCCATGAATGACTTTCCAATAAAATATTTTGTAAACAAAAAAATAAAGGGGGCCTGTACGCTTGTCACTGCATTTAAAGGGGGCCTGTACGCTTGTCACTGCATTTAAAGGGGGCCTGTACGCTTGTCACTGCATTGAAAGTGGGCATGTACGCTGGTCACTGCATTGAAAGGAGGCCTGTACGCTTGTCACTGCATTGAAAGGGGGAATGTACGCTGGTCACTATATTGAAAGGGGGCATGTACGCTTGTCACTGCATTGAAAGGTGGCCTGTACGCTGGTCACTGCATTGAAAGGGGGCATGTACGCTAGTCAATGCATTGAAAGGGGGCATGTACGCTGGTCACTGCATTGAAAGGGGGCCTGTACTGTGGGATTAGTGCTAGGGGGTCTGTACTGTGGGGTTTGTGCTAGGGGATCTGTACTGTGGGGTTTGTGCTAGGGGGTCTGTACTGTGGGATTAGTGCTAGGGGGCCTGTACTGTGGGATTAGTGCTAGGGGGTCTGTACTGTGGGGTTTGTGCTAGGGGATCTGTACTGTGGGGTTTGTGCTAGGGGGTCTGTACTGTGGGATTAGTGCTAGGGGGTCTGTACTGTGGGGTTTGTGCTAGGGGGTCTGTACTGTGGGATTAGTGCTAGGGGGTCTGTACTGTGGGGTTTGTGCTAGGGGGTCTGTACTGTGGGATTAGTGCTAGGGGGCCTGTACTGTGGGATTAGTGCTAGGGGGCCTGTACTGTGGGGTTTGTGCTAGGGGGTCTGTACTGTGGGGTTTGTGCCACTCTCAGTCAGTGTATCCCATAATAGGGTGTCTCTCACAGTATATCCCATAATAGGGCCCCTGCTCCCTATTATGGGATATACTAGTACTGATGGACCCCTTAATATGTGATATATTGGGAGAATTTGTTCACGCAAGCAAAATACAGGGGACAAAATGGGTGGAGTATATAAGGGGTGGGGCTTCTGAGAAATAGGAGGGGTCAAAATAGAAGGGCGGGTCTTGCGCCCCCCCCCATATTAAAACTTCACCAGCCGCCACTGGCTATAGATAACAATGCCACCGGCTTTAGAAAACAAGCAGCACCATAAAAATTGGAGGCAATTAGCGGGCGGCCTTTGTCTCCCAAATCATTTTTTTAAAAGCAACATTTTAACGTTTCACCAGACTTCACCTTTAAACACTTTTATTATAAGTCATGAATAAATCTTGTGAAGCTTTAAATTATTATCTCGCCATATTTTTGATTCTCGCAAACCCAGCTCGGTGGATCACGGCCCGCACCCTCATATCTATAGATTCCGCTGCCACGTGCGGTTTTTAATATGCAAATTCAACAAGCAATAACCGGAATATCATTCAAGCAAGCAGACAATTACATGCCTTTGTCTTCCCAGATTAAAGACATGCCTGATTCACAACATTGGTATTCTCTCTGCCTCGTTCCAACGAAAACAAACAAGGCAGCTCGCTGATTAGCTTATTGTCTGAAAATAAAAATGTATCTGGAATATAATTGCACAAGGATTTTATTGGGAATCCCATGATACACCTACATTCTCTCTGGATTGATTGTTATTGCTCCAGGCGCAGTGTCAAATAAATATTACGCGCTAAAATTACCAGATTATTTATTGGAGAGTGGGAGGACTTATTTATTTATTTATTTATTTATTTTTGTTAAAGCTGACCTTGCATCACATATATTATTCTTGTTAAGTGCAGAATGCTAAGTAATGTGTCGGTGTAACATTCCAGGTATTTCTTACTTCTCACAGAGGTCACAGTACTCTTCCAGCAATGCCTTCATCTGCTTTTACTCTCCAGAATGAGGCACTATCTTTGTTCAAGCATCATCTAAGGTCGCCATCTACTTACTTACCTAGACTAGGCTCTGATCGCTGTGTGATGGGAGACTGAGTAAATGTTTCCTCCTACCTGCAGCAGACTGAAAACTCTAAAAAGAAAACATACAGCCTAGCACATTACCTTTAAAACAGTTTATTGAATAAGATAGCATACACATCATACTCGCAAAACAAATGTGAAACACGAGCAAAATATACCAAAAGGGCCCACCAGAGATATCAACTGAGCTTCCTCCGCCAATGCGGGCCGTGGTGGGATGTAAACCTCAAAAAAAAAAAACGCTTACGTGTTTCGGGGGTGTCCCCCCTTCCTCAGAGCTTTTACTCTCCAGAATGAGGCACTATCTTTGTTCAAGCATCATCTAAGGTCGCCATCTACTATCTAGACTAGGCTTTGATCACTGTGTGATGGGAGACTGAGTAAATATTTCCTCCTACCTGCAGCAGACTGAAAACTCTAAAAAGAAAACATACGGCCTAGCACATTACCTTTTAAACAGTTTATTGAATAAGATAGCATACACATCATACTCGCAAGACAAATGTGAAACACGAGCAAAATATACAATAAGGGTCCACCAGAGATATCCACTGAGCTTCCCTCCCCAATGCGGGCCGTGGTGGGATGTAAACCTAAAAAAAAAACAAAAAAACGCTTACGTGTTTCGGGGTTGTCCCCCCTTTCTCAGAGCTGGTTAGAGGTATGGGTGGCCGGGCTTTTTATACTCAAAAAGGTCACATGACTAACAACATATTCTCCACCCCTTATGGACGGGTCCAAAAGGACAAACATCACATAAATATAATACACAACCTCATAACACAGTAAAAAAAAAATATTAACCACTTTTAATAGAGGATTTTCCTGCTAAAAGACCAGGGGGTTTTTTGCGATTTTTTACTGCGTGACTTTAACGGACAATTGCGCGGTCGTGCGACGCTGTACCTAAACGAATTTCACGTCCTTTTTTTCCCACAAACAGAGCTTTCTTTTGGTGGTATTTGATCACCTGTGCGATTTTTTGATCACGCGCTACAAACAAAAAAAGAGCGTAATTTTTGCAAAAATAACAATATTTTTCACTTTTTTTTATATGAAATTCCCCCCCAAAAAAATGTAAAAATCAAAATGTTTTAACATTTTCGGCCAATTTGTTTTACGCTACCTATGTTTGGTAAAAAAAAATCGCAAAAAGCGTATTTTGATTGGTTTGCGCAAAAGTTATCGCGTTTACTAACAAAGGGAAAGATTTTTGTCATTTTTGGTGTTTTTTTTTTAACGAGTAATGGCGGCGATCTGTGTTTTTTTTTTGGGGTACTGCGACATTGCGGCGGACAGATCGGACCCTTGACTGACATTTTTGACACTTTTGGGGGTACCAGTGACATTACTGCAGTAATCAGTGCTATATATATGCACTGTTACTGCAAAAATGACACTGGCAGGGAAGGGGTTAACTTTATTGGACAGGGAGGGGTTAAGTGTGTCCTAGGGGCGTGCTTCTAACTGTAGTGGGACATTCCTATTGGTGTAAAAAAAAAAGATCAACGGTTCTACATAGTAGAACCATCTGATCTTCATTTTTACACAGGGAGAACTGACAGGCGGCTTGTTTACATAAGCCGCTCTGTCTTTCTACCACTGTACCGGCGATCAAAGTGTGACCGGCGGACATCGGGTCCGCCAGTCACACTCCCGCACTCCTCTGTGAACGAGCCGAGGCGGGCGCGTGCCTCGGCGGGCACGCGCTCGCCCGCTATTGGCTCTAGAAGGAGTGACAGGCGAGCGACGTAGACCTACGTCACTCTGCCTGGCCGGGGCCGACTGCCGCAGTAAATATACTGTGAGCAGTCGGCAAGTGGTTAAAAAGTAAATATTAAAAAGTTCAGCCCTAATATTTAGTATTTAGTATGACCAATTTAAATCCTAAATGCCATCTAAATCGGTTTGCAGAAGGCAAAAAACAAAATTCCTTGCAGTATTAGATTGTATATCACTGACATTCCAATAAAATGAAATATATGGAAGCAAGTATTCTCTGCAGATGAATAACAATTAGTCTATTTATATATATAGAATCAGACCATGATGGAAGATATACGTGTTACAAGGTTAGAATGCGTTACCAGGAGATGGCTATATGTGATGAGACCTTTCACTCTTGAAACGCACGCCAGCTCTGCCATCCTGGCCGCTTCCTGCATTCCAGGGCCCGGTTCCGTGAGCGTCACTTCCGGTAATTACCCTACCTTTGGCAGAAGTTACACTGAGAATCAGGAGGGACGCAGCTCACGGCAGACTGATACATGCAAATCAATGGAAGCACCAAACACCTGCAGAACCAAACCTGCTGAACTGGCTGAGACTTAAACCATTAATGGGCAGGCTGAATGAACCATGTTGATCGATCAGTCAACTTGGGAATAACTAGCCTGCCTGCGGGATTCCCTTGCAATTATCGCTAGTGGCTGCTATAGCTGCTAGTGATAATTATTATATAAGAGTTTTATAGCGCTGACAGTTTACGCAGCGCTTTACAACTTGAGGGTAGACAGTACAAGTCCAATACACCTTAATACAGTAGGAATCAGAGGTCCCTGCTCGTTAGAGCTTACAATCTAAGAGATAACCACTGTCTTCTCCACAGCTTTCTCAGCGCCCTCCTGCCAGGAGAATACAATGTCCCGACAGGAGGGATTATCGCATCAACATTGTCTGTGTTAATGGTGGAATCGAGTGAATTTCTTTCACGGGTTGCAGGAAAGAATTTGCTCCGTGTATGGTCGGTCTTGGTTCGCCTTTGGAACATGCTCCACCCATTTTTTTAGGTTGGAACACGTAACATGCTCTAGTATCTGAACCTTCTACACCCCCCCCCCCGATCTCCCCCTCCTTGTGACAGTGGGTGAGGGATCTTCTCCCCGGACCCATTGACACAATTTGAAAACAGTATGGGGTGCAGGGATCCCCCCCACACAGCTGTGTCATATATTCAAAGTTTCCTCTGAATGAATAGGCTACAAGTACCATCATCCATTGCAGCTGATAGCTTGTAGAACTCAAGGGCACTGGTGAGTATCCTTATTGTTTGTTGATCTTCCTGTTCTCGAGTAGGAAGCTAGCAGCACAGCAGGGGAACCAGGGGAGCACACAGGGGCCCAGAGACAGCAGAACACAAGTGAACTGGATAGGAGGAGTGGTGGGGGGCAGCATACAGAGGAACCAATCTCCTCCATTTTCCTCCTGCAGCTACAGGCGGAAAAAGGAGGACAGTGATTTCTCTACATGCTGCCCCCTGCTGCCCCTCCTATCCAGGTGTACCAGGGAGCCACACAGGTCCCCTGGAGCATGGGGCCCAGTTGCAATTGCAACCCCTGCAACCCTTGTAGTTACGCCCCTGCATCAGAGTCATCTTTTCACATCAGGGTCCCCCTTCACACCAGAGTTCCCCTAACACATCAGAGCTCCCATTCACATCATAATCTTCCCCATCAAATAGAAATAAATTATGTTGTGCAGCAGATGGGGGGGGGGGGGCACTGTGAAAGCTTGCTGACTCTTTATTACTGAGGCTTAGCAGTGCTCCCCAGCCTCTCACCAAGGCCCTGGGGGGTTATGAATGAAATCTGGGGGAGGGGGGGGGCTCAGCTCACCCCAGCACCCTGCTAGATCCAGCCCTGGAATACAGCCCAGTGTGTGATTGAATTTCCCTGGAGTCTTCCTTTAACCACTTGTCGACCAGTCACGTTGACTGTACTGCGGCAAAGCGGCTCGATTCCGTCCAGCGACGTAGACCTACGTCGCGGACTCCTCACCCTGTAGGCGGCGCTCGCGTGTTTTCAGTCACAGCGGGAGTCGCTGCTCTTCCCCGATCGTCGGGGAATCGAGTTTGGAGATCCGCCCGCTTGTGTAAACAGAGTGGGCGGATCTCCTAAGTGACAAACAGTGACAGACTGCAGGGTTCAGCATAGCTGAACATGCAATCTGTCCCTGTGTCACTCAGTCACCTCCCCCCACACACGTTAGTAAGCACCAGGCATACATTAACCCCTCCCTCTCCAATAAAATTAACCCCCTCCCTGCCAGTGTCATTTTTACAGTAACAGTGCATATGTATAGCACTGATTACTGTAGTAATGTCACTGGTACCCCCAAAAGTGTCAAAAATGTCAGTCAAGGGTCCGATCTGTCCGCCGCAATGTCGCACTCCCGCAAAAAAAATCCCAGATCGCCGCCATTACTCGTTAAAAAAAAAACACCAAAAATGACAGAAATCTTTCTCTTAGTTAGTAAACGCAATAACTTTTGGGCAAACCAATCAAAATACGCTTATTGTGATTTTTTTTACCAAACATATGTAGCAGAAAACAAATTGGCCAAAAATTTAAAAAAATTTTGATTTTTACATTTTTTTGGGGGGGGAATGTTAAAAATATTGTTATTTTTTCAAAATAAACGCTCTTTTTTAGTTTATAGCGCAAAAAGTAAAAATCGCACAGGTGATCAAATACAACCAAAAGAAAGCTCTGTTTGTGGGGAAAAAAAGGACGTAAATTTTTTTTTGGGTATGGCGTCGCATGACCGCGCAATTGTCCATTAAATTCGCATAGCGCCGAATCGCAAAAAGTGGCCTGGATGTAAGACAGCAAAATCCTCCGGTGGTAAAGTGGTTAAATTGTATCTTAAACTACCAAGGTATCCTTTTCTCTCCATTGATCCCTAAACCCGACAGCCCAGTATGTGATGAAATTTCCCTTTAAACTGCATCTGAAATTACCAAGGTAATTTTTTTTTCTCTCTGAGAGAGGACACGGGCATCAATGACGTTTTAGGTCAAAGAAAAGGGATAACATGTTCACCTTGATTTCCAAATCCTACCCATGGTAACGCGGATTTCATAAAACGTGTCCTATAGAGAACATGAATCTGGTTTCCTGGGATATAATTGCATTTTTACATGTGTTGAAATATTCATTAGGAAGAACTCAGCTCCAATTATGTTAATAAAAGTCTGCTATTAATTCAGATGGTCGTCTTCGTTTGGTGACTCAACAAAATGCATGATTCAGGCTTGTTCTAGCGGGTCATGTAGAGGGAAGACAGAGATCTTGTTATGTCTACAAGAAACATCTAACTTTTCTCAACAGTTTCAGAGGAATTATTCAAAAGAACTATAAAAAAAAAAAATGTTCAAATAATTGACTGTGAGATGCAATAATGTCTTTCGAGGTGATGGGGAAGGTCATTCTTTAAGAATTCAGCAAGAGTAGACAGCGGGCATGTGTTTAAACAGAACTATCTTAAAATATTTTAAGCAGTAAGACAAGGTATGGATTTACTGGGAAACCATCCACTTCCCTTCTTCTGGTCCAATGCTAAAACCAGAAATATTTCCAATGCTGTTTTACAAATTACAGATGTGGAGAAGAGTCTATGCACAGATAATCAATGCCTTCACATGGCTTTTGGCCTAGGCTTCGGGATCTTTGATGAAGGGTTTTAAGGCGAATGATGTTCAGGCTGATCAAATTAATCTGCAGTTTTGCCTGAACCCTGAAAATACACATATAGACATCACCATGAAATGTTCTCCTTTAAATAATTATGGTAATTGTCACGTACCTGATCCGAGGCCGAGATGCAGAGAGGGCTCCCCTTGCGGCTGAGTGCGGCATACCCCTGGGGTTGAGACAGAGGGTGTAGCGCCCACAGAAGCACTGGTTGCCGGCAGGGTCCTGATGGTAGGCAGGCGGTCTCTGGCAGAGTGCTGGGCAGGAATACACCGGACAGTCCAAGGAGGAATCAGGAACAACCAGGCAGTAGGTATAAGACCGGCCGGGGGTCAAACACAAGGCTCGGCAGGAAGCTGCAACAGGTGCAAGCCAAAGGTGTAACAGGAAGGCCAGAAGCAGACAAGTCAGTGGGAAAGCCGATATCAGGTACTGGAGGGCAGGTAGACAGGAAGCAAGTCCGTGAGCCAAGCCGAGGTCAGATAACTGGAGAGCCAAACTGGAGCAGGGATGGTCAGACTAAGCCGAGGGTCAAAGCCAGGAGAGAGAGCAGACAGGTCAGGAACAAGCCGCATCAAACTGGAATCCAGGAAGTAGCAACGCTCAGGAAACAGCAGGAGCTGAAGACAATCCAGCAATTTGATGGGCTGAGCAGAGTCCTTTTATAGGCCAGTGAGTCTATGGTCTGAGTCCATTGCGGCCATTGAAAGTACTGGCAAAGTTGCCAGTAGTAGCATGGCCATTTCTCTGACAGTAATGCAAAAATTAAAACCTCAAATTAACCATTTTGCTACATTGAATGGTACACAAAGGCGAATGAGTCTTTGGCTTTGTTGGATCCTACCCACTGGTTCTGTGAATTAGAAAAGGGACAACGGTGTCATCCTGCTAGCCTGCTAATATTCAGAGATAGGAGTGCCAGCATAGGAGTATCTGGTCTCCAGATCTGTCCACAGCCTAAGAGGATTGCTAGGACCTGCAGTCCAACCTGAAGATGCCAATCCTGAATAATATCATAATTGAAATCCAAGGAAAGAGAACGCTGCTACAGGTGAAAGTAATATAGATGGATAGGATTAGATGGGCTGAGTGCTAGCCTTGGCTCACCACTGTAAATTGTAGGAAAAGATAAGAAGATATGGCTGCACACTACCATCAATTCAACATGAATTTATTGTATCATCGTAGTAGACTGCCACCAGGACGAGGTTTTGAAGAAGCACGAGTTAAGTGTGAAACACATTGCCTGTCTTCTGTGCGGGGCCGGCCCTACCATGGGTCCAGCTGGGCCCATTGGACCCAGGCAGAACTTGGAGAAAATTTACTTCCAAGATTTTTTTTTTCTAGCAGTTTGTGTGCCATGAGTTTGTGGCGCGTTACCGACGGCATTTCCCTATCTTATGCTGCCTCCCGTAGTCCAAACTGATGAGTATGAGAAGGCAGAGTGTCTCCTCCGAGGAATGTCCCTCGCAAGACCGTGGCGTGTGCAATGATATCAGACATGAGCACACTTCATCTCACACAGGGCAGGCTGGATCTTCTAGGGCGGTGGGCACAGCAGACACAGGAGTGACAGGAGGACTGAGGACAGACAGTGGGTATTTGGTGGATCGGTCCGGTGGTGAGTTTTGGAGGAAGATAACAGTATATAATATACAGTATAATATTTTCTAAATAATGGACGTGGGGGCCTTTTGTTGGGTGTGATATTTTTTTTTTTTTTGGGGGGGGGCAGCATTTCATTCTTGGACCCAGGCAGCACAATGTCTTGGGCCAGCCCTGCTTCTGTGTCCCATGTCCTAGTGGCAGTCTACGATGACATAATAAATTCATGTTGCATTGATGGTGGTGTGCGACCATATCTTCCTTTCTTTTCCCTAATATCTTTATGGACTCTTACCTATGCAAGTAATTTGGGGCAGCCACAAGTCTAGGGACTAGTTTAGGACAATATTAGGTAAAGACTGTTGCCTTTGTCATGCCAAGTCATTTAGGTAAAGCTTTTGAAACTTTGCCTTTGCCTGGTGTGAAGTTACTCAAGTAACCGACACACATAGTTCACGGCTCAGGTCAACTAAGCACATTGGGGTATGAAGAAAATGGTAGAAGAGTTAATACAGTGTGATGATATCAGTGGTTGCCAAGGGTTTCTCTAGCGGCCTGTTGTAAGCATGTACATGTGGTGGGTGGTAAAGTCTCATGGCTGTTGGCCTGTTTCCCATAGCAATGGGGGCAAATCAGCACCACAGAGGTCCTCAGCCTGAGCACAGGTATGGGAGAAGAAGATTTAAGTGGAGTGCATGCATGCAGTCAGCGCTAAGTGCACAGAGGGGCTCCATACCATTACTGGGAGTAAGATAGTGGTAATAAACTGGACAAGTGGAGAGGGCATTGGGTCTGAGTGTCCCTCCTAAATACAACAGTGACCATTGTGTTGGGTTAATTAACACTGCAGAAGTTAACTAGAGTCTATTTGTCTGTTTAAGTAAAGGTACCCATGTGTAAGGCAGCGACTATACCAAGTGCTAAGTGTAGCCCAAAAGAACCCACTTTGTCCTGCCTGCTCTGGAGGAAGCTGGGTCAAGGAGGAGACGCAGAGAAGGCCCCTTGCCGGAGACAGACAAAAAGAAGGCTGGTCCCTCAGAAGGGCCTGGTGACTCATTAGGAGGACATGCTGAACTTTGGGAATGTGTTCACAATGTTTCCGGGCATATTTCCCAACTGTTTGAGATGGAAAGGAGGGACACTTATTTGCAAAAGTATGTAGGAATAAGACACACCCCTACCATACCCTCTTAAAGGGGAATTATGGAAAAGAATGATTAGGTAAATCCACAAACTTTTTTTTTTTTTTTTTTTTTTTACAACTACTATTTTTTCATATTGGCTCTTGAAATTTACAAATGCAGCAATTTAGAAATTGGATGAAAGGTTTAGCACTGGGAAACACTTTTTGAAATATAAAAAGTGTTCTTTATTAGGGATTATATTTATTAGTTTTATTAGTTTAGCTCCTGTTAGTATAAATAAAATAAGTCGCAGTACATTTTTAGAGGCTGTAGCTACTGGAAGTTTAGAAGAGCAATATGTGGGGCTTTTGGGATCGATATGCAGGAGATCTTCCATAGTAATTGAAAAAAAAAATATTGTTCCAAAAGCTTCTGATCTTGGGGCAATCTCACCAGACATGGAGCGGGAATTCGACATTTTATGAAATCAGATAAAGATTTTACTTTGTATTCCGGCACTGAAAAATATTTTTGAAAGGTCCATGACAGGGGACAACTAAATGTGCAACACACCAAAGCAGTGGTCATCTAATGGTAATAGAGGTCCTACATTAGACTGAAGAGTAGGTTTCAGATCTCTAAGATTTTTATCCATAGGGGGAGGGAGAACCCAATATCATTCATAGCTTAAAATTTTACCTCCAAGAAAGTGAAGAGTGTTTTCCTTGATAGGAAACCTCGTGCCGACCTGTGAGGTTGTGAGGACCTACCATCTGGTGAGTGAGCACCTAAAGTTAGAGATGTGCAAGATGGAAAAATATGTTTCATTTTGTATCAATTTAATTTGTTAAGTTAATAATTTTGTTTCATCATATTCGTTATTTTAGAATGGTTAATTTTCTGAATTTGTTTAGTATATTCGGATTCATTTTGTGTATTTGGATTCAGTTAATATATTCATTATTTTCTAATCTATTTGAATTTCAGAAAACAGCTATATTCGTTCTTTTTTTTTTTCTATTAATTTCTGTTTCTATTCCAAGTTTTTCTATTCTGTTTTGTTCTATTCGTTTCTTTTTTTATTCTACTCTATTTATTCTAGTCTATAATATTCTAGTCTATTCTGTTTCTGTTTATTCTACTCAATTCAATTCTGTTCTAAATTGAAGCATAAGTAGGAATCGTCATCTTATTTTACTTTTATAACTTACTGTATTTATTGCAATATTTTTCAATTTCAAATATGAATTTAAATTTATTTTCAAATTCAAATAACTTTTTTTATTCAAATTCGGATAATCTGTTATTTTATTCTGTTATTTTATTTAGTTATAATTAATTTTAGATTTGTTGAAACTTGTTACTATTGGGATTTGGAAATCCAGATACACATGAATCTCTGAATAACAACAATTTTGTCAAAATTTCGATATGTAACAAAAAGAATTGTACATTAGGGATGATCGAACGGTTCAGTTTGACCATCGGTTCGACCCGAACATTGACTGTTCGAAATTCGGCCGAATTCCGAACTTTTTGCAGAAAAAGTTCAGAATTCGGCAACCAGAACCGACCAAAATGCAATGGGACAGGAACTGGGCTTTAAAAGCCCGTGATTGGACCAGAAACATTAGTAAAAGCCAATTGAGGGGGCAGGAGGATGCTAGGAATGTGATTGGAGTGACTAGGGGGTCCAGAGGCCAATCAGTAGTGAATACGCCCCCCAGTATATAACATAGCCCCGCCAAATCTCTAGCACTGTAATACAGGGCTGTGGAAGAGAGTGGAAGCAGTTCTGTTACTCCTGCTGCAAAAGTGTCATTTAGCAATTATTAGTGTGAGGAAAGGGATATCTAGTGTAGTTAGGGTACTATATACCACTATAGTTAGATTCAAAAATCTAGTTTCTGTAGGGAAAGTGTTAGGTGTCAGGGTGACCGACTCTGACTGCTATGGCAGAGTGACTAAACTCTTCCATGTCAGGGTGACCACCATAGAAAAAAGATCGTTTGTCTTAGAATTGCAGTAGAGCAGGGATAGGGCTCCGCTACTTTCACACCTGGCCATTTTTGTTTCAGGCGTTTATTGGGCTTTTTTGTGGACGTCTTTGGAGGCAAGCATGACATTCTGAACTTCTGTGTAGGGGTATATATACACACACAGATATATGTATATATACACATGCACACATATAGGTGTGAAAGTAGCGGAACCCTATGCCTGCGCTAATGAAATTATTTGCAGGGATGTGGCTCCACTCCTATCACACCTATATGTGTGTATGTGTATATATACGTGTGTGTGTGTATATATACCCCTATACAGAAGTTCAGATGTTATGCCTGCCTCCAAAGACGCCCAAAAAATGCCCAATAAACGCCTGCAACAACACACCTGGGCGTTTTTGTTGCAGGCGTTTATTGTGCATTTTTTGGGCGTCTTTGGAGGCAGGCATGACATCTGAACTTCTGTATAGGGGTATATATGCACACACACATATGTGAGTGAGCGCGCGCATCCGGAGGTGCGCTCCCGCGCGGTCACGGACCCCCCGCGCGTGTGACCGGCGGACCCGATGTCCGCCGGTCACTCACGATCGTCGGGTGGAGAGGGAGAAAGGCAGGCGGCTAATGTAAACAAGCCGCCTGTCATTCTCCCCTGTGTAGGAATATTGATCATACGATTCTACTATGTAGGACAGTTGATCACTGTACCTACACCTCAAGCCACAGCCAATCACAGTTAGAATCACGCCCCTAGGGACACACATAACCCCTCCCTCTCAAAAAAGTTAACCCCTTCACTGCCAGTGTAATTTTACAGTAACAGTGCATATTTATAGCACTGATTACTGTAGTAATGTCACTGGTAACCCCAAAAGTGTCAAAAATGTCAGTCAAGGGTCCGATCTGTCTGCCCCAATGTCGCAGTCCCGCAAAAAAAAAAAAATCGCAGATCGCAGCCATTACGCGTTAAAAAAAAACCAACAAAAATGACAAAACACTTTCCCTTTGTTAGTAAACGAGATAACTTTTGCGCAAACCAATCAAAATACGCTTTGTGCGATTTTTTCTACCAAACATATGTAGCATAAAACAAATTGGCCAAAAATGTTAAAATATTTTGATTTTTACATTTTTTTGGGGGGAATTTCATATAAAAAATGTGAAAAATATTGTTATTTTTGCAAAATTGACGCACTTTTTTGTTTGTAGCGCATGATCAAAAAATCGCACAGGTGATCAAATACCACCAAAAGAAAGCTCTGTTTGTGGGAAAAAAAGGACGTTAAATATGTTTAGGTACAGCGTCGCACGACTGCGCAATTGTCCGTTAAAGTCACGCAGTACCGAATCGCAAAATAGGCCCTGGTCAGGAAGGGGGTAAAATCTTCCGGGGCTTAAGTGGTTAATCAAATGTTTTCTTTACTCTAAGAAGACCGTATATCAGTAGCTGGACTTCCTTTTTTTTTTGTGCTCCGTGTACAAAAAAGGCCATTTGCAGCTTCCAGATAATATACAGCTACATAATATACAGCTACACCTACAAACTTTATAAATCATTTAATGATAAAAGACTGTAATTTTGGCCTCTGAGGGGACATTAGACCTTGGAGCAACAAGTCCCCATAAAGCAGGAAAGAGAATGAGCTATCTGGCAAAACATTTGCTTTTCTCTGGTGGAGGCGGAATGCTGATGCAAAGGTTTTATGATTACTTGGCTAACCTTTATATGCACCGTTGAACACAATGCACCCAACTTTCTGTACCTGGCTAAATACAGACTATGGAATTTTATGTATCCTCTAATCTGTGCTTCGCATTGCTGTTTTCCCTAAATGTATGGCTCAACCTGCACACAATGTAAGTGCTTATGTTTATTTGACCTTTTTTAGAATCTAAGCTCTCACTTTTTGGAAGGATTATTGTTATTTTGTTGCTTTTTTTGGGGGGCTATTCCATCTTTAAGGTCAAATGCTTTAGAAAGTACAGCAAATATATATTTTCTTCTGGTTTCATTAATATCCTACTGTACCTAAAATGGAACTAAACTGTATCTGAGCACCGTAAACTAAAAATGCCATTTATTACAAAGTTAGTGTAGGGTGGGTCTCTAGGTGGTAACCTAAAGCCCCAACATTATGTAAGATAAGGGGCGCCAAATCCAAAAAAAATTTACACAAATATGCATTGGAGTTGATTTACTAATACTTTAAGATGCAAAATCTGATACAAGTGTACATGGTAGCCAATCAGCTTCTAACTTCAACTTGTTCTATGCATGAAGGTAAAAAACCTTCTCTTTGCAGCAGCCCCCCTCCCAATAGGTACCTGAGCCCCATCTCAATCCAGCAATGTGCACGAGAGCCTTGGCGCTCCCCCTCCTTTTTGTCTGAGACAGCAGTGGGAGCCATTGGCAGTCAATCAGAGCCAGTGAGTCAAAGAGAAGAGAGAGGGGGAGGGGCAAAAACATGGCTCTGTATGTTAATAGAAATTTAGAGCTGTGGCTCGGGAACAGGCCTGCTTGGGTGCCCCCATTGCAAGCTGTTCGCTCTGGGGGCACTGAGCTGGGGGCAAAGAGCACCAGCAGGAGGGGCCAAGAGCACCAGCGAGGGAGCTGAGAAGAGGAGAATCGGGGCTGCAACCACCCCAATAGGTACCTGAGCCCCATCCCAATCCAGCAAACTATTGTTAGTACTTTGAATTTTATTAGTTGGGTAAGAGGAAGCCAGTGAAGGGTTTGGCAGAGAGGGGTGGAGGACACTGAATGGTTGGTAGGGTGGATGAGTCTTAAAGCAGCATTCATGATGGACTGCAGGGGGGATAGTCTATGTAAAGGTAATTCAATGAGGAGGGAGTTGCAGTAGTGGAGGTGAGAGATAACCAGGGAGTGAATTAGAAGTTTGGCGGTGTCATTGGTTAAAAAGGGGTGTATTCTAGAGATGTTGTAGAGGTTAAGGCGGCATGGTTTTGATAGGGATTGGATGTGGGCCTGAAAGAACAGTTCAGCTTCTTTAGCCCACATTGATTTGTATTGTACTATTAGTGATGTCGCGAACATAAAATTCGCCGTTCGCGAACGGCGAACGCGAACATCGGCGAATGTTCGCGAACCGGCGAACATTGCGAACCGCCATAGACTTTAATAGGCAGGCGAATTTTAAAACCCACAGGGACTCTTTCTGGCCACAATAGTAATGGAAAAGTTGTTTCAAGGGGACAAACACCTGGACTGTGGCATGCCGGAGGGGGATCCATGGCAAAACTCCCATGGAAAATTACGTAGTTGACGCAGAGTCGGGTTTTATTCCATAAAGGGCATAAATCACCTAACATTCCTAAATTGTTTGGAATAACGTGCTTTAAAACATCCAGTGTGTGTATACGATCAGGTATGATGTTGTATCGATCAGGTAGTGTAAGGGTTACGCCCGCTTCACAGTGACAGACCAAACTCCCCGTTTAACGCACCGCAAACAACCGCAAACAGACCAGAACCAACCAAAATGGGACAGGAACTGGGCTTTAAGGGTTAGGGTTAGGTTTAGTGTTAGGGGCTAGGGTTAGGGTTATGGTGAGATACTTAGGGTTAGAGTTAGTAACCCTACCCCTACGCCTCTAACCCTAACCGTCTAACCCTAAGCCAGGGGTAATGAATTAAAATTCATGAAGGTCCAGTAGGTAAAATTTTCTTCCAACCGAGGTCCGAATCATATGTTTGGCTCTCAAGAACCTCTGCACAATGCGCAAACATGGCGCGTCTTTACGAGTGCCACATCACATGATGCCACAGTACCATGTAGCTTGGTACGGCGCAATTAAAAAGAAAAAAAAGGTCAGGGACTTATTTTTCTGCGTTTCTGCTTACAAGGCAGCCCACTGAAATAAATGGGCCGCCTACACGCGTTACGCAACAATGTGAACCTAGTCTACAATCCTTCACATCACAATCCTTTTTATTACATCAATGTTCTCAGTCCCCCTGTACATCATCCCCCCTTCACATTACAGTCCTCAGCCCTTCACATTTTTGTCAGTGGCCCCCCTTTATATCACCCCCTACTTTAAATTGCAATTCCCAGCCCCTTTCATATCATCCACCCTTCACATTCCTGTTCTCGCCCCCTTTATAGTACCCCTCCTTCACATTGCAGTCCCCAGCCCCCCTTCACATTCCTGTCCTCATCCTCTTTATAGCACCCCCCTTCACATAACTGTCCTCCCCCCTTCATAGCACCCCCCTTCACATAACTGTCCTCCCCCCTTCATAGCACCCCCTTCATATAACTGTCCTCATCCCCTTAATAGCACCCCTTCACATAACATTCCTCCCCCCTTTATAGCACCCCCTTCACATAATCATCCTCCCCCCCTTTATAGCACCCCCCTTCGCATAACTGTCCTCACCCCCTTCATAGCACCCCCTTCACATAACTGTCCCCCCCTTTATAGAACCCCCTTCACATAACTGTCCTCACCCCCTTCATAGCACCCCCTTCACATAACTGTCCCCCCCTTTATAGCACCCCCTTTACATAACTGTCCTCCCCCATTTTATTGTGCCCCTCCTTCACACTGCAGTCCCCAGCCCCCCATTAACATTCCTGTCCTCACCCCCTTTATAGCACCCTCAGACATTCCTGTGCTCATCTCCTTTTTTTTAAAACCCCCCTTCACACTGCAGTCTCCAGCCCCCCTTCACATTCTAATCCTCACCCCCTTTGTAGAACCCCATCCCCCTTCATTCCGTATCACTCCTTTACTTTTCTGCCTCTTTGATATCACCCCTCTTTCCCCCTTTACATTATTAGTGCCTCTTCCCTGTCCTACCTTAAACAGGGCAGCGTGGCTGACATCGGAGGCACAGCAGCTGACATCGGAAGTGCTCAAAGGGATGCACGGAGGGCAGGACCTGCCCCAGGTAACTGATTGGTTGCTACAATACAGGGCAGATCTAGCTACCAATCAGTTAACTGTACCAGCCCCCGTCCTCCGTGAATCACTGCGCTGCTCCTCCGATGTCAGCTCTGTAAAGACAGAGCTGCAGCGGCGGCGGCAGAGGGAAAAAACAGATCCTAAATGGCGTGACCGCTGCGGGGCCGGACGGAACACTGATTGGGTCCGGACTTGGCCCGCGGGCCGCCATTTAGTGATGCCTGCCCTAAGCACTAAAAATAACCCTAACCCTAGCCCTAACCCTAATTCTAATTTTTTTTCTGGTTCTGGACATGCTACAGAGCTGAAACTTCACAGGTACACTTTTTAGACCCCCAGACACTGAATCACACAAAATTCTTAAAAATTGTAATTTTTTGATAGAGAGCCAATTATTGGAAAAATTAAAAAAAAAAATAAAAATAAAAAAAAATAAAAAAATTCTTTGGATTTAGTGTCTGGGGGGGTCTAAAAAGTGTACCTGTGAAGTTTCAGCTCTGTAGCATGTCCGGAACCAGAACAAATTACGAATTAGGGTTAGGGCTAGGGTTAGGCTTAGGGCTAGGGTTAGGGTTAGGGTTAGGGCTAGGGTTAGGTTTAGGGTTAGGGTTATTTTTATGGCTAGGCTTAGAGGGTTAGGTTTAAGGTTAGAGGGTTAGGGTTATGGTTAGAGGGTTAGGGTTAGGTTTAGTGTTAGGGGCTAGGGTTAGGGTTACGGTGAGATACTTAGGGTTAGAGTTAGTAGCCCTACCCCTACCCCTCTAACTCTAACCCTCTAACCCTAAGCACTAAAAATAACCCTAACCTTAGCCCTGACCCTAACCCTAGCCCTAACCCTAACCCTAACCCTAGCCCTAACCCTAATTCTATTTTTTTTCTGGTTCTGGACATGCTACAGAGCTGAAACTTCACAGGTACACTTTTTAGACACCCCAGACAATAAATCCAAAGAAATTTTTTTTTTAAGTTTTTTTTTTTTTTTAATTTTTCCAATAATTGGCTCTCTATCAAAAATGACAATTTTTAAGAACTTTTTTTGTGTGATTTAGTGTCTAGGGGGTCTAAAAAGTGTACCTGTGAAGTTTCAGCTCTGTAGCATGTCCAGAACTAGAAAAAAAAGATAATTTTTCAGTAGAGCAGGGATGGTGGGAACCCCTTTTACACCTATATGATCTTTTTTTTCTGGTTCTGGACATGCTACAGAGCTGAAACTTCACACGTACACTTTTTAGACCCCCCAGACAATAAATCCAAAGAAATTTTTTTTTTTAATTTTTTTTTTTTTTAATTTTTCCAATAATTGTCTCTCTATCAAATTTGACAATTTTTAAGAACTTTTTTGTGTGATTTAGTGTCTAGGGGGTCTAAAAAGTGTACCTGTGAAGTTTCAGCTCTGTAGCATGTCCAGAACCAGAAAAAAAGATCATTTTTCAGTAGAGCAGGGATGGTGGGAACCCCTTTTACACCTATAATCTTTTTTTTCTGGTTCTGGACATGCTATAGAGCTGAAACTTCACAGGTACGCTTTTTAGACCCCCCAGACACTAATCCAAAAAAAGTCATGCCTGCCACCGTATATATCAGTGGTGGGTGGGCAGTGGCACTGCAGTGGGCACAGTACACTCTGTGGACCTGACAGTCACTGGCAGCCCAGGCAACTGCAATAATAAAAAATATATATTTTTTTTCAATTTGCAACAAGATGCTGTGCCACCGTATATATATCAGTGGTGGGCAGTGCACTGCAGTGGGTACAGTACACTCTGTGGACCTGACACAGCACTCACTGCAACAATTATGACAGAGGAAAAGAAAAAATATTTTTTAAAATGCAAGGTACTGTGCCTGTGCCACCCGAAATGAGTGTGGTGTGCACACAGTACAGTCTGTGGTGGGTCTGTGGCCTCTCACACACAGCGGGCAGGTAACTGCAGTGCACAATATATATATATATATATATATATATATATATATATATATATGTATGTATATGTATATATATATATATATATATATATATATATATATATATATATAAAATACTCAAATACCAGCCCTCAAAAGGGCTTTTGGGGACAACAGATATATTATATATCACAGAACAAAAAAAAATTACACAAATACCAGCCCTCAAAAGGGCTTTTTGGGGACAATAGATATATATATATATATATATATATATATATATATATATATATATCCAAAAAAAACCTCAAATACCAGCCCTAGGAAGGGCTTTTTGGGGTGCTGTCCTTACAGCAGGAGTGTACCAAGAACACTGGCTAACAAGACCGGGAACACTGACTAACTGTCCCTAGCTATAACAGCAGCAGCAGCAGCACTTTCCCTGCTCTCAGTAACACAGAAATGATCTAAGATGGATGCTGCCCTTGCTTATTTATAGGAGGTGGGAGGGTGTGGGAGGGAGGGTATGCTGATTGGCCTGCAATGTGTCTGCTGACTGTGAGATTCAGGGTCAAAGTTTGCCTCAATGATGATGTATAGGAGGCGGACCGAACATCGCATATGTTCGCCCGCAGCGGCGAACGCGAACATGCGAAGTTCGCCGGGAACTGTTCGCCGGCGAACAGTTCTGGACATCTCTATGTACTATGTCCTTTAAGGACTACAGTTCCCAGAATCCATTCCAGATCCATTGGGTTGCACAGCAAGTTCTCTCCCTTCCTGATTGGATCAACCACACTGTTGCCAGGAGCTAGGGGGGACCAGGAACGAGCAGGGGATTAACACAGAGTGGCTACGGCAGTGGCAGCGGGTAATCTAGGGGAGAAGAACACAGCCTGCCCCTCCAGCTGCTTGGTAACTGTGAGGAAACCACATATTTGGGTTGTTTATTTATATCCTGCATTCGGTGGATCTTAGTACCGAATACCTTTTTCCCATTCAGCCAGGAGAGCGCTATTTGGCATGGCTACCCCTATAACCCAGATTATCCAACACTACTCCTGAAACTTGCAGACAGTTCACCTTTTTTGGTCGATTTGGAGATATTCAGTACTTACCGACCGCGACCACTGAACTTATAGAACATTGTATGAACTTTGCCTCATAGACTATTGTAGGTCGGAGACGGATAGTCTGCTACTGGGGTCTCCTGCTATGGTCTGTTTAATAAGGTGTTCTTTGTTTATATGTAGGATAATGTGTAATGTACTTTGTTTTAGCCTTGTTGCTGGCCAGTCTGGTCACCCAGGCTGGTTTAAGTGCTGAGTTAATTAGCATGTTAATTATAACATTTTCTAGGTCTGGATTTCCATTAACCTATTGTTTCTGTCCAGATGGCTAGTTAATTAGCTCAGGTTAATTATGTTTCTGTATACAATTTCATCTGCATACAGTAATGTAATCAGGCTCACCTGACGTGGGGTATATATATTCTGTGTGAGTTTGTTCAATAAAAGTTCCTGTTGTACCGTTCATCTAGTTTAGACTGATGTTTGGGTATGTGATTTCTGTGTTGCTTTATTCTTCTTCTATGCTTGCTAGGTTTTCAGGAACAATCGATTTGGCACTCCAGGTGAAAAGGGTCTATAGTCACAAAGTCCCTAGCCAGTTTGGGAGTGTCTTAAAAAGCTGGTATTCAGGATACCAGTGTTCTATATAAACGCTTATCAAATAGAGTAAAAAATGGTCAGATAGACCGCGGTTCCACTCCAGGGATACGGCGGTCTGATGCCAGCGTGTAGGCCCCTCCCGACGCATTTTGTGTAAATACACGTTGTCACAGGGATCTGCCACCCATATATCACCTTTCATTTTCACTGTGGATTACGGACTACTATATAGGATTGGACTTTTATCTTGTTTCTGTTTTACTGGCACATGTGTGTGTGTGTGTGTATGTATATATATATATATATATACATACACATACATACACATATATATATATATATACATACATACATACATATATATATATATATATATATATATATATATACATACATACATACATATATATATATATATATATATATATATATATACATACATACATACATACATATATATATATATATATACATACATACATACATACATATATATATATATACATACATACATACATACATACATATATATATATATATATATATATATATATATATATATATATATACACATACATACATACATACATATATATATATATATATATATATATATATATATATACATACATATATACATACACATATATATATATATATATATATATATAATTTTGCAATTTATGGTATGTAATTTGCACATTAGCGCTGTACTTGTTTTTGTTTCACTGTTTAGAAGGTTTTATATTCACCTTTTTGTGCTAGTGGCTCCAGCCTCATAGCACTCACTTGTTACACATTTTTTCACAGTAATAAACCATAGTTTGTAGACGATATAATGTTCACGTAAACCAATCAATATACTCTTAATGGAATTTTTTTTTATCAAAAAAAAAAAAAAAATGTAGCAGAATACATATTGGCATAAATTTATGAAGAAATTAATTTTTTTTTTTAGATGTTTTATAGCAGAAAGTAAAAAATGTATATATATTTTATTTTTTTCAAAATTGTTGGTTTATAACGGAAAAAAATAAACCAAAACAGTGGTAATCAAATACCACCAAAAGAAAGCTCTATTTATGAAAAAAAATTACATACATTTTATTTGGGTAAAGCGTTGCATGAATGCGCAATTGTCACAAATAACCTGGTCATGAAGCGGGGTAAAGTGGTTAATATTGCTTTAAGGGTCTGTTTTCTTCGGTTTCATCTATTTCAGTTAAAATTCTTACAATGTATCCTGGCATCTTAACCTGCTTTGAGTTTTGGGTGAATAAAGTTATGTAAATAAAACTGTGAAACCGATAAACTGTGTGTGTGAAACATACAAGGGAAAATATTTTTTAATTAATAAAAATTGCAAAAAAAAATAAATATCAAAAATGAGGCCCATTATCTCTGCTGGCCACAATAGGATTTGAGTTCCATTTTCTCATGCCGCATCCTTTTAACCTACTTTCATCTTCTCACAAACGTTGCTCTAAGTCAGATGCTTGAGCACCTGCCCCTTGATGCCCAAAGTGCCCTTTTGTCAAGGCAGACAGGGTGCAGGAGTCTCCCGCATTTGGGCTGTGGCTCCCTGACACCCGTGAGTGCCACGCAATGTCCTGGCTGCCCGGCTGTCAGCGTATCCCCAAGTTAGAATGGAGCTGATGCTTCCTGTATAGTTCCGGCTCCGTCCTGTCACAGGTGGCATGATATCAAATGCCTGTGAGAGGAGAGATACAGTAAGCATCGGCTCTGCATGCTTCCTCCAGCGCCGCTCCTCGTACTCCGGAGTTTATGTGTCTCAGAGGAGCCAGCAATACCCACCAGCAGTACCCGCCAGTTGTACCCTCCAGTAGTGCCAGCCAGAAGTACCAGCCAGCAGTACCAGCCAGTAGTACCCTCAAGCAGTACCAGCCAGCAGTATCCACCAGCTATACCAGCCAGCAGTACCCACCAGCAGTACCAGCCAGCAGTACCCACCAGCAGTACCAGCCAGCAGCACCCGCCAGCATTACCAGCCAGCAGTACCCACCAGCATTACCAGCCAGCAGCACCCACTAGCAGTACCCACCAGCAGTACCCGCCAGCATTACCAGCCAGCAGTACCCACCAGCAGTACCAGCCAGCAATACCCACCAGCAGTACCAGCCAGCAGCACCCACCAGCAGTACCCGCCAGCATTACCAGCCAGCATTACCAGCCAGCAGTACCCACCAGCAGTACCAGCCAGCAGTACCCGCCTGCAGTACCTTCTTTATTATTCTGTATAACAGACAAGAAAAAGTCTTCAGGTTGGCACAACTTAAGACACAAAATATTTTTTAAGTTTTAAACGTAAAATAGTTGTTTCTGTTCTGTTTCTTTTTCAAAGCTGCATCACAGCATTTTTCTGTCCTATCAATAGAGAATCATCCATGTCTATACACGTATCAGGAAGGAATGCGTCACGATACATTGCTGTATTGATATTTTGAACACAGCCCTATTTAAAGCCATGTTCCATGTGCCCCTTTTATACTTTGAGCACCTGCCCCTCCAAGGGTCTCTGCACAGCCCTGCTCTAAGTATTTCCATGCCCCCCAAATAACTTGCCATGAATATTTTTAATTGTGCAGGGTGGCAAAATAAGTGCAAATGTCACATAATCCCACATTGGAGAAAGCACGATGTGAAATAATGATGGAGTGAAACATTAAAGATATTACTCCCATTATGACAAGAGAGAGAAGTAAAGTAGGTGCAATTTCACACTGTAGAACAAGCTGACACTTCTGGAAGATGAAAGACAATTTCAACAATCAGTTTGTATAATGGCTGGCATGTAAAATAAATGGTTTGAGATTTCACAGATACTATATTTTAACGGAAGCAGAAAAAAAAAAACCATCTGGATATGTCTGTCACGAAGGAAAATAATATATATTAAAACCATTATTTATAAGCACGAAGCGTAGTGTACTTTATGTATAGATCCATTCGCCTATATGAGATTCTCAACCTACTCTTCAGTATAATGTAGAACTTCTATTAACATTGGATGTCCACTGATTCGGTGTGCTGCACCTTGTCAAGGACACTTCAAAAATAAATTGCAGTGCTGGAAAATAAAGTCAAATCTTCATCTGATTTCGTAAAATGTCAAATTTTACTATCCAAAGAGGCAGCCAGTGCAAGTAAAATTCTTCAATGTGTATTAAAACACTGACCAACACCAAACATTCTAGGTGCTCACTCACCAGATGGGATGGTAGGACCTTACAACTTTGGAGGTCAACACAAGCTTACTCCTACCAAGGAAAACACTCTTCACTTTCTTGGGGGTTAAATATTCGATCAACTATGAATGATAATGGGTTCTCTCTCCCCTCATGGATAAAAATCTTAAAAATCGCATTCCTACTCTTCAGTTTAATGTAGAACTTCTATTAACATTGCATGTTCACCGCTTCAGTGTGCTGCACCTTGTCAAGGACACTTCAAAAATAAATTGCAGCGTTGGAAAATAAAGTCAAATCTTCATCTGATTTTGTAAAATGTCCAATTTTACCATCCAAAGAGGCAGCCAGTACAAGTAAAATTCTTCAATGTGTATTAAAGCACCAACCACCACCAAACACTCTAGGTTCTCACTCACCAGATGGTAGGACCTTACAACTTCAGAGGTCAACACAAGCTTATTCTAATCATGGAAAACACTCTTCTCTTCCTTGGAGGTTAAATATTCGATCAGCTATGAACGATGGTGGGGTTTCTCTCCCCTCATGGATAACATTCTTAAAAATCGTATTCCTACTCTTCAGTTTAATGTAGAGCTTCTATTAACATTGGATGTTCACTGCTTCAGTGTGCTGCACCTTGTACAGGAAACTTAAAAAATAAATTGCAGCACTGAAAAATAAAGTCAAATCTTCATCTGATTTTGTAAAATGTCCAATTTTACCATCCAAAGAGGCAACCAGTACAAGTAAAATTCTTCAATGTGTATTAAAAAAACAACCACCACCAAACACTCTAGGTGCTCACTCACCAGATGGTAGGACCTCACAACTTCAGAGGTCAACGCGAGCTTACTCCTATCAAGGAAAACACTCTTCACTTTCTTGGAGGTTAAATATTCGATCAGCTATGGACGGTAGTGGGTTCTCTCTCCCCCCCCTCATGGATAAAAATCTTAAAAATCTTATATATACTCTTCAGTATGATGTAGGGCCTCTTTTAACATTGGATGTCCACTGCTTCGGTGCGCTGCACCTTGTCAAGGACACTTCAAAAATAAATTGCAGTGCTGGAAAATAAAGTCAAATCTTCATCTGATTTCATAAAATGTCTTTTTTTCCATCCAAAGAGGCAGCCAGTGCAAGTAAAATTCTTCAATGTGTATTAAAACACCAACCATCATCAAACACTTTAGGTGCTCACTCACCAGATGGTAGGACCACACAACTTCGGCGGTCAACACAAGCTTACTCCTGTCAAGGAAAACACTCTTTACTTTCTTGGAGGTAAAATATTCGATCAGCTATGAATGATAGTGGGTTCTCTCTCCCCTCATGGATAACATTCTTAAAAAACATATTCCTACTCTTCAGTTTAATGTAGAGCTTCTATTAACATTGGATGTTCACTGCTTCAGTGTGCTGCACCTTGTACAGGAAACTTAAAAAATAAATTGCAGCACTGAAAAATAAAGTCAAATCTTCATCTGATTTTGTAAAATGTCCAATTTTACCATCCAAAGAGGCAACCAGTACAAGTAAAATTCTTCAATGTGTATTAAAAAAACAACCACCACCAAACACTCTAGGTGCTCACTCACCAGATGGTAGGACCTCACAACTTCAGAGGTCAACACGTATTTACTCCTATCAAGGAAAACACTCTTTTCTTTCTTGGAGGTTAAATTTTCGATCAGCTATGAAAGGTAGTGGGTTCTCTTCTGGATAAAAATCTTAAAAATCTTATTTATACTCTTCAGTATGATGTAGGACCTCTTTTAACATTGGATGTCCACTGCTTCGGTGCGCTGCACCTTGTCAAGGACACTTCAAAAATAAATTGCAGCGCTGGAAAATAAAGTAAAATCTTTATCTGATTTCGTAAAATGTCCATTTTTACCATCCAAAAAGGCACGTGCTTACTCCTATCAAGGTAAACACTCTTTACTTTCTTGGAGGTAAAATATTCGATCAGCTATGAATGATAGTGGGTTCTCTCTCCCCTCATAGATAAAATTCTTAAAAATGGTATTCCTACTCTTCAGTTTAATGTAGAGCTTCTATTAACATCGGATGTTCACTGCTTCAGTGTGCTGCACCTTGTACAGGAAAATAAATTGCAGCACTGAAAAATAAAGTCAAATCTTCATCTGATTTTGTAAAATGTCCAATTTTACCAGATGGTAGTACCTTACAACTTCAGAGGTCAACACGCGCTTCCGATATGGAAGAAAAATATATTTCCAATATATTTAGGGACATTTTTTTTAGAAATATATTGAATATGGCCAAAATTGTAGCATTTCAAATATATTTCCAATATATTTGGGAAAAAAAGTTTTTTAAAAATATATTTCTTTTCCATGTGGGCTCCTATCAAGGAAAACACTCTTCACTTTCTTGGAGGTTAAATATTCGATCAGCTATGAACGGTAGTGGGTTCTCTCTCCCCTCATGGATAATAATCTTTAAAAATCTTATTCCTACTCTTCAGTTTGATGTAGGACCTCTTTTAACATTGGATGTCCACTGCTTCAGTGTGCTGCCCCTTGTCAAGGACACTTCAAAAATAAATTGCAGTGCTGAAAAATAAAGTCAAATCTTCATCTGATTTCGTAAAATGTCCAATTTTTCCATCCAAAGAGGCAGCCAGTACAAGTAAAATTCTTCAATGTATATTAAAACACCAACCACCACCAAACACTCTAGGTGCTCACTCACCAGATGGTAGAACCTTACAACTTCGGAGGTCAACACGAGCTTACTCAGATGGTAGGACCTTACAACTTCGGAGGTCAACACGAGCTTACTCCTATCAAGGAAAACACTCTTCACTTTCTTGGAGGTTAAATATTCGATTAGGTTCTCCCTCCCCCATTGATAAAAATCTTAGAGATCCTAAACCTACTCTTCAGTCTAATGTAGGACCTCATTGACATTAGATGACCACTGCTTTGGTGTGCTGAGCATTTAGTAGTCATCTGTAAAGGACTTAGGAAAAATATATTGCAGTGCGGGAATACAAAAGTGAATTCTTCATCTGATTTCATAAAATGTCAAATTCCACCATCCAAAGAGGCAAAAAGTAAAAAAAAAAAAAAATCTTCAATGTGCAATTAGTTTTGTCACAAATCAGATTTTGGACAACATTTTCATTATTCAGAGGTCAAAAAATTAACAAATCTCAACAAATCCAAAATAAACTAAAATGAAAAAAAAAAAAAAAAGTAACATAATGAAAGAACAAATGATCTGAATTCAAATTTGAAAATAAATTTAAATTTGAAATGGAGGAATATTGCAATAAATACAGTAAGTTATGAAAGTGAAATAAAATGATTCCTACTTATGCTGCTTTTTAGAAGAAGATTAGAATCAAGTAAATTAGAATAGAAAGAAATATAATAGAGTAAAATAGAATAAAATAGAATACAATACAATAAAATAAAACAGACTAAAGCAGAACTTCTTCTGATTTCATAAAATGTCCAATTACACCATCTAAAGAGGAAGAAAGTTCAAGTAAAATTCTTCAATGTGTATTAAAACACCGACCATCACTAAACACTCTAAGTAAACATGTGTGATCCCCTTTGTTACAAATCGAAATTATGACAAAATTTTCAATATTCAGAGATTCTGATGTATCAGAATTTTCAAATCACAAAAATAATGAGTATAAACAAATCTGAAATAAATTATAACGAAATGAAATGACATGATGAAATAACAAATTACCCAAATTGGAATTAAAAAAGGAATTTGAATTTAAAAATGAATTCAACTTCGAAATAGAAGCATTTTGCAATAAATACAGTAAGTTATAAAAATGACATAAGATAAATATTCCTACTTATGCTGCTTTATAGAATAGAGTAGAATAGTATTGAGTAGACTAGAACAGAAAAAAATAGAATAGAATTCAGCAGAATAGAATAAAAAAAAGTAAAGTATAATAAAAAAGAATAGAAAAAAATAAAATAGAATCAAATTAAATAGAGCACAATAGAATGGAATAGAAAATAAAATATTAGGATAGAAAAATAGAATAGAAAAGAATAGAATAAAATAGATTAGAATAGAAAAGAATAAAATAATAGAACAGAACAGAAAAAAATAGAATATAATAGAACAGTATAGAATAAATTGGAATAGAAAAGAATATAACAGAATGGAATAGAACAAATTGAATAGAACAAAATTGAATTAATATAGCTGTCTTCCGAAATTTGAATTGATTAGAAAAAAACAAATATACTAACTGAATCTGGATATGAATATGAACCTACTCTTTAGTCCACTGTAGGACCTCTATTGACATAAGATGGCCATTGCTTTGATGAGCTTTTAGTAGTCACCTGTCAAGGACCTTTGAAAAATATATTGCAGTGCTGGAATATAAAGTAAATTGTTCATCTGATTTCATAAAATGTCCAATTCCAACATCCAAAGAGGCAGAAAGTTCAACTAAAATTCTTCAATGTGTATAAAAACACTGACCACCACTAAACACTCTAAGTAGACATGTGCAATTCCATTTGTTACAAATCGAAATTTTGACGAAATTGTTGTTATTTAGAGATTCATGTGTATCTGGATTTCCAAATCCCAATAGTAACGAATTTCAACAAATCTAAAATTAATTATAACTAAATAAAACGACAGAATAAAATAACAGATTATCTGAATTTGAATATAAAAAAATTATTTAAATTTGAACATAAATTGAAATTCAAATGTAAAAATGTATTTGAATTTGAAATTGAAAAATATTGCAATAAATACAGTAAGTTATAAAAGTAAAATAAGATGACAATTCCTACTTATGCTTCTTTTTAGAACAGAATTGAATTGAGTAGAATAAACAGAAACAGAATAGACTAGAATATTATAGACTAGAACATAGGTCAGCAACCTGCGGCTCCGGAGCCGCATGCGGCTCTTTTGAACCTTTGCTGCGGCTCCGGGGCGGATGCTAGCGAGGGGAGGAGGCGCACTGTGCGCCCCGACACTCCCCACTGTGGCGCTGTCTTGGCTGTGACGTCGCGTGGGGGGTGGTGCGTGCGCTAGTCACGCACCGTCCCGACGTCACCTTCCCACCCGCTGTAAGAGAGGATGGCAGCGGCGCGCATGCAGTTCGAAGAAGACGTCTGTCCAGACTCCCGTCAGCAGCAGCACGCCAGGCACCAGTGTGAGGTAAGTGAAGTGATACCTCGGGGGGGGGGGCCCACACACAGCTTTGAAGGGGGCACGCATGCACGCTGGTCTCTGCATTGAAAGGGGGCATGTATGCTGGTCACTACATTGAAAGGGGGCATGTATGCTGGTCACTACATTGAAAGGGGCATGTATGCTGGTCACTACATTGAAAGGGGCATGTATGCTGGTCACTACATTGAAAGGGGCATGTATTCTGGGCACTGCATTGAAAGGGGCATGTATGCTGGTCACTGCATTGAAAGGGGCATGTATGCTGGTCACTGCATTGAAAGGGGCATGTACGATGGTCTCTACATTGTGGTATGATCATTGGGCATAGCAAATTTTGCTATGGGGCCCTGTGATTTCTAATTACGTCCCTGTTTTCGACCCCCCCCGGTAGGTTCTTGTAGGTTTTGTGGCTCCCAGTTTTTTTTTTCCAAGTGGCTCTTTAGGTCTTAAAGGTTGCAGACCCCTGGACTAGAATAAATAGAATAGAATAAAAAAAAAAGAACAGAATAGAACAAAACAGAATTGAAAAACTTGAAATAGAAACAGAAAATAATAGAAAAAAAAAAAGAACGAATATAGCTGTTTTCTGAAATTCTAATAGATTAGAAAATAGTGAATATATTAACTGCATCCAAATACACAAAATTAATCCAAATATACTAAACAAATTCAGAAAATGAATCATTCTAAAATCACAAATATGATAAAACAAAATTATTAACTTAACAAATGAAATTGATACAAAATGAAATACATTTTTCCGTCTTGCACATCTCTAACTTTAAGTGCTCACTCACCAGATGGTAGGTCCTCACAACCTCACAGGTCAGCACGAGGTTTCCTATCAAGGAAAACGCTCTTCACTTTCTTGGAGGTAAAATATTTAATCAGCTATGAACAATATTGGGTTCTCCATCCCCCTATGGATAAAAATCTTAGAGATCTGAAACTTACTCTTCAGTCTAATGTAGGACCTCTATTACCATTAGATGACCACTGCTTTGGTGTGTTGCACATTTAGTTGTCACCTGTCAAGGACCTTTCAAAAATATCTTTCAGTTCCCGAATACAAAGTAAAATCTTTATCTGATTTCATAAAATGTCTAATTCCCGCTCCATGTCTGGTGGGATTGCCCCAAGATCAGAAGGTTTTGGAACAAAGTTTTCCACTTACTACGGGAGATCTCCGGTATACCGATCCCAAAAGACCATCATATTGCTCTTCTAAACTTCCAGTAGCTACAGCCTTTAAAAATTTACAGCGACTTATTTTATTTATACTAACGGGAGCTAAACTAACTATAGCCAGCTCTTGGAAACAACCCTCTGTATCCTTCCTTAACGCCAAAAGGAAAATCTCCTGGATTATGGCCCATGAAAAGATCCCTCTGAGAAATATGAGGCGACCTGAGAACCTTGGGCAAAGTATATGGCAATCCCACCAGTCTTATAGAATGTCCGGGGTGACCTCCACTTAAACTTGGTTCACTTCACTCTGGTCTCTAGCTTCTACTCTCAAGACTATTCCTTCTTTCTTTCCTTCTTACCTATTCTTCTTGGTCTACCTGATCCTTTGGTATTAGTCTGTTTTCATACCTCTGCAGGACTCAAAGCTGACACACTAGGGGACATAGGAGACCCTAAACTTTGACTTAACCTGTTGTGTCTTTGACTCTATGATTTAACCAATCTAATGTTTCTCTACTCGACCATTTGTAACCTATCTACTGTGGGGGTTTTTACCCTTATACATTGTGTACTGTAGGTTGACTACAACTTTTCTTTTCATTTCTGTATTTTTGCTTTATATATATATATATATATATATATATATATATGTATATCTATATATACATGTATGTATGTATGTGTATATATATATATGTATATATGTGTATATGTATATGTCTATATATACATGTATGTATGTATGTGTAATATACATATATATGTGTGTGTGTGTGTGTGTGTGTGTGTGTGTGTGTGTGTGTGTATATATATATATATATATACACACACATATATATATATATATATATATATATATATATATATATATATATATATATATATATATACACATTGCCTAATTTCTGTATTTTATTGTTAATTTTGGTTTTTTCTTCAATAAAAATCTATTGAAAGCAAAATGTCCAATTCCACCATCCAAAGAGGCAGAAAGCTCAACTAAAATTCTTCAATGCGTATTAAAACACCAACCACCACCAAAACACCCGAAGTAGATCTGGACAAGATCATCCAGTACCCAGGTCCAATATGCCAAATTGTGCCCCCTTTTATTATGAGCGAGCTTATGAGGGGGAGAGAGCACAGCCTGCACCTCCTCCCGGCTTTCACCTTTTCTCCTTGCCGCTTCCAGCACTGGGCTAACAGAAGTAGTGATGCCGCTGTCACTACTCCCATCAGTCCTATAGTAGAAGGAACTTGCAACCGCAGTGCCCCCAATCCCTACAATGCATGCTGTGCCAAGGGCAGCCGCCCTTCTGCCCACCCCTTGTCCCGGCCCTGGACATGTGCAATTAGTCTTCTTACAAATCAAAATTTGGCCGAAATTTTAGTTATTCAGAGATTCGGATGTATTTGGATTTCCAAATTCCCATAGTAATGAGTTTCAACAAATCCAATGATAGTGCCCCATCATTGGTGTCAGTGGGAGGAATAGTACTGCATCATCATTGTTGTCAGTGGGAGGAATAGTGCCCCATCGATGGTAGTGGGAGGAATTGTATCACATCATTTATGTCAGTGGGAGGAATAGTGCCCCATCATTGGTGTCAGTGGGAGGAATAGTGCCCCATCATTGGTGACAGTTGGAGGAATAGTGCCCCATCATTGGTGTCAGTGGGAGGAATAGTGCCCCATCAATGGTAGTGGGAGGAATTGTACCGCATAATTTATGTCAGTGGGAGGAATAGTGTCCCATTGATGTTAGTGGGAGGAATTGTACCCCATAATTGATGTCAATGGGAGGAATAGTGCCCCATCATTGGTGTTAATGATTGGAATAGTACCCAATAGTTGGTGTCATTGGGAGGAATAGTGCCCCATCATTGGTGTCAGTGGGAGAAATAGTGCCCCATCATTGGTGTCAGTGGGAGGAATAGTGCCCCATCACTGGTGTCACTGGGGTAAATAATGCCCCATCATTGGTGTCAGTTGGAGGAATAGTGTATTATTGTTGGTGTCAGTGGGAACAATAGTTTTTTGAATCAATGAGAGGAAAACTCCCCCGAGGGCCAAAAAAAAAAGGCAAGCAAAGTGCCACATCAGGCCCCTTGGCCACAGTTTGGACACCACTACACTATAGGTATTATTTCTAAATGCTGTGATTGGTTGGAATATGCACTTCAGCATGTTTTCAACTTTCTTTTGAAGCCAGGAAAACCCCCGCATGAAACATTAATTATCACATGGCAAAGGGCGACTTCAGGATGCATCAATTAACATGAACGCAACATTACTTGTTAACGAGGATTGAGATATTAATATTATTTCTAGCACATTGTCACAATCTGTGTAGCTGTTACACATTAAATAAGTGAATCGATTGACCTAATTATGCATTCCTATCAAAAGATGACTAGCAGATGTTCTGAGTCCTATTATTAACTCATTTCTGAACATCTAAATTCCGTTATTGTGAAGTGAGAGGTGGGAAAGAAGCTAATAAAAGAAATAAATGGAATGGAAACGATAAATGCCTGCATGAAGAATCCCACCCAACTGGGAGATTGCAAAGACGGACACCATGAGGCATGGCAAAGGTCACGCCCTTACCACGCCCCCAAGTACATGGACCATGAAGAATTTGTATGCAAACTATTGATCGGTTAAGCAGTTTTCACCACCGCATTTCCTTTATACTGGCTTTTCACAACAACAACTGCAATTGTTCAGAGCAGTGGTCTTCAAATTGTGGCCCACAGATGCAGCCCTTTGCAACTGGGAACCATTTCTTCCACTGACACCAACAATGGGGCACTATTCCTCCCACTAACACTAATAATCGAGCACCACTCCTCCCACTGACACCAAAATTAGGACCCTATTCCTTCCACTGACACCAACAATGGGGCACCATTCCTCCCACTGACACTAACCATCGGGTACCACTCGGGTACCACTCCTCCTACTGACACCAACAATGGGGCACCATTCCTCCCACTGACACCAACATTAGGACACTATTCCTTCCTCTGACACCAACGATGGGGCACCAAAAAGGTTGTCTGATGGAAAACCAACCAGACAAAATTATGGGCTTTAACCACTTTACCACCGGAGGATTTTGCTGTCTTACGTCCAGTCCATTTTTTGCGATTCGGCGCTGTGCGACTTAAACTGACAATTGCGTGGACGTGCGATGCCGTACCCAAACAAAATTTACGTCCTTTTTTTCCCACAAACAGAGCTTTCTTTTGGTGGTATTTGATCACCTGTGCGATTTTTACTTTTTGCGCTATAAACAAAGAAAGAGAGTCAATTTTGAAAAAATAACAATATTTTTCACATTTTTTTATATGAAATTCCCCCCCAAAAAAATGTAAAAATCAATTTTTTTTTAAATGTTTGGCCAATTTGTTTTCTGCTACCTATGTTTGGTAAAAAAAAAATCACAATAAGCGTATTTTGTTTGGTCTGCGCAAAAGTTATTGTGTTTACTAACTAAGGGAAAGATTTCTGTCATTTTTGGTGTTTTTTTTTTAACGAGTAATGGCGGCGATCTGCGATTTTTTTTTTGCGGGACTGCGACATTGCGGCGGACAGATCGGACCCTTGACTGACATTTTTGACACTTTTGGGGGTACCAGTGACATTACTACAGTAATCAGTGCAATACATATGCACTGTTACTGTAAAAATGACACTGGCAGGGAAGGGGTTAATTTTATTGGAGAGGGAGGGGTTAATGTATGCCTGGTGCTTAATAACGTGTGTGGGGGGGGAGGTGACTGAGTGACACAGGGACAGATCGCAGGTTCAGCTATGCTGAACCCTGCAATCTGACCCTGTCTGTCACTTAGGCGATCCGCCCGCTTTGTTTACACAAGTGGGCGGATCTCCAGACTCGATTCCCAGACGATTGGGGAAGAGCGGCGGTGAATACCGCCACTCCTCCCCTGGCCCGACTCCCGCTGTGACTGAATACAACGGGAGCGAGCCTCCGGCGGCATGCGTGCGCCGCCCACAAGGGAAGGAGTCCAGCGATGTAGGTCTACGTCGCTGGACGGGAACGAGCCACCTTTCCGCAGTACAGTCAACGTGACTGGTCGGCAAATGGTTAAGGGCACATCATAAGATAGATGTAAGGCAAAACTGGTAAAAGTAAAATATTTTATTTAGAGCACTTAAAACAAAGTATGAAAAATTGAGGTGATGAACCTCAATCTAAACAATGGAGTTCAGTACATCCTAGTAAAATCTCATGCCTAAAAGGCCACAGTCATACATAAATACTTGGCTGGAAGAATATGTCTGATTAAAGGTCAACGCATTTCGCGGCAAGCTTCATCGGGACCACAGACACATAGGAATATGCTTAATACAAACAGAAAACAAAATTTTAGCGAAAAATATTGAAATAACATTATACAGTCATATAATCTGAATAGAGTACAATGTACACATTCATGCGATTTAGTCAAGTAATGAACCAACCTTCTCCAAATCACATAGGACTAATTTGGCTTTGGGCGGACATAGGGAACATTCAAGGCCTGGGACAAAAGAACGGGATTCTGCATCATCAAACAACATGTATATTGTAAATATGATGATTGTAGCACCACTAAATATGAGACTTTACTGTAAAAAGGTATGTATAGTGTACCATAGACAGGTATCCTCCTGGGATGAAGATGTAAAATAGAGGGTGACCAAACAGGGCTGAATGTAAGTAATGTGTTTGCCATCCTGCAAGGTTATGTCCATCCTTATACATCTTGAATTCCTATTTTTGGCCCATATATCTCAGATATATACTGATTTCCTTTTTCCATCTAGACTCAACGTGGGGGCTCTTAAATATATTAAATATATCAGCTCATATTACTTACCTTCAGCCCTGTTTGGCCGCCCTCTCTTTTACATCTTCATCCCAGAGGAATTACATCTGCTATCTGTTTTTCCATCTTTATTTTGGGAATAGGTAAATATTTTGTCCCTATATATCGTATTTACCTGTCTATGGTACACCATACCTACCTTTTTAAAATAAAGTCTCATTTTTAGTGGTGCTACAATCATCATACTTACAATATACATGTTGTTTGATGATGCAGAATCCCGTTCTTGTGTCCCAGGCCTTGACTGTTCCCTATGTCCGACCCGAAGCCAAATTAGTCTTATGTCATTTGGAGAAGGTTGGTTCATTACTTGACTAAATCGCATGAACGTGTACATTGTACTCTATTCAGATTATATGACTGTATAATGTTGTTTCAATATTTTTCACTAATATTTTGTTTTATGTTTGTATTAACCACTTAAGCCCCGGAAGATTTTACCCCCTTCCTGACCAGGGCCTATTTTGCGATTCGGCACTGCGTGACTTTAACGGACAATTGCGCGGTCGTAAGTGGAGAGTTTAATATACAAAGAAAAACCATCTGTGTCAGGGAACGCAGACAATTTGATTCAAAACGGCTCCCCCGACAATAATCACTCAATGAGGCAGAGACAGAGGTAAATATTTTGGTGACTCTTAGCAAAGAGAAAACTGTTGGACGCCTTGAAATTGGCGTAACGGACAATTGCGCGGTCGTAAGACGCTGTACCCAAATAAAATTTACGTCCTTTTTTTTCCCACAAACAGAGCTTTCTTTTGGTGGTATTTGATCACCTGTGCGATTTTTTGATCATTCGCTATAAACAAAAAAATTGCGACAATTTTGCAAAAATAACAATATTTTTCACATTTTTTATATGAAATTCTCTCCAAAAAATGTAAAAATCTAAATTTTTTAACATTTTAGGCCAATTTGTTTTCTGCTACATATGTTTGGTAAAAAAAAAAAAAAAAAATCGCAAAAAGTGTATTTTGATTGGTTTGCGCAAAAGTTATTGCGTTTACTAACTAAGGGAAAGATTTTTGTCATTTTTATTGTTTTTTTTTAACGAGTAATGGCGGTGATCTGCGATTTTTTTTGCGGTACTGTGACATTGCGGCAGACAGATGGGACCCTTGACTGACATTTTTGACACTTTTGGGGGTACCAGTGACATTACTACAGTAATCAGTGCTATACATATGCACTGTTACTGTAAAAATGACACTGGGATGGAAGGGGTTAACTTTATTGGAGAGGGAGGGGTTAAGTGTGTCCCTAGGGGCGTGTTTCTTACTGTGATTGGATGTGGCTTTGTGTGTAACAGCACAGATCAACGGTCCTACATAGCAGGACCGAGTGATCAGTGCTTTTACACAGGGGAGAGTGACAGGCGGCTTTGTTTACATTAGCCGCCTGCCTTTCTCCCTCTCTACCCGACGATCGCGAGTGATCGGCGGACATCGGGTCCGCCAGACACACGCGCCGGCTTCTTCGGGTACGATCGGGGGCGGGAGCGCGCCTCCGGTGGCGCACGCTCGCCCCCTATTCGCTCCCAGGCTAGTGACGTAGCGGTATGTCACTTTGCCTGGGAGGGGCTGACCGCCGCCGTATATAGTCGGGCAGCGGTCGGCAAGTGGTTAAGAATATTCCTATGTGTCTGTGGTCCAGCGGCTGCGATGTCCGAAAGGCACCTGCGATCGCTCCCCGTGGAGACAGAACGGCGGTCTGACGGTATAAACACGGCAAACCACTGTTATGTCAGTTATGAACACAGGGATCCTGTGTTCCAGTGCCATCTTAAGAGCATTAAGGGGATTGGCTCCCCCTTTGGCCAATCAGCGTGTGCGTGACCAATATCGGTTTTTCGTTGCCGATACCGATCTTTTGGTCAATGCATATCGGTATCGGCCGATATTGGTCGATATTTTTGTACATTTACATTTTTTTTTTTAACTTTACAGGTACTCTTGTGAGGGATCTGGGTGTCTAAAAGACCCCAAATCCCTCCTCTGCACTTAAAAGCATTCAAAACGCCAAGTTCGGCTGTTTTGAATGCTGTCATTTTTTTTAAATTTGGCACCAGACAGTATCCGGAAGTGATGTCACTCATGACATCACTTCCGGGTATTTGCATGGAGACCCGATCAGAGCCGAATGCGGCTTTGATCGGGTCTTCAGCGGCCGTGCAGGCTGGTTGCCCGGGTCTCCCGGTGGGATGGGAGACCCGGGCGAGCCGCAGAAGGCAGCGGGAGGGGGGGCATCCCCTCCCGCTCCTTGTAATGACAGCCAAGCGGCTTCTCAGCCACATCAGTTGTCATTACAAGACAGCTGACCATCGGCTATGGACGCCGGTACCGGGGTGAGGCCTCTAGCTGCAGGCATCACTCCGGTACAAGCACTTTCCGAAATATCGCCAATATCGGTAACCTCCGTGGCCGATTCCGATTTATCGGGGAAAGTGCATACCGGCCCTCGATATATCAACTTTTCCGATAATCAGTCGATCTCTAGTACAGTTCATCAAATTCTTCTTCATTGCAGTGACAAGGTGAAGCAGCGGCCTTGCACACTCAGCTAATATTAGACGTCCCAGCAAATTGTGCATAGTTGTTCAAGTTGGAATTCATCCCTTCTCCTATCCAAGTTCTCAAATAAAACAACAAAAACCTCTAGACTGTTTGCTGACTGAGCCACGCACTTGAAAAAATGCTATATTGTCTTGTTGTTGCTATGGGTAACCCAGGCGAATCCGTAACCAGTAGCTCCCATGGGAGTAGTGCTACATTTGGACGGAAACCATTATTTTTGCCGAAACGACAACACTTTCTACGTTCCGTTAAACCTCCCCGTATTTCCGTTTGGCTCTCATTGCCAGCTGTATGAACTCTTAAAGCCTCGGAGACAGCGATAAGCTTTAGACAATAAAAGTGATACATTCGCAATTGTTTGGCAGTCAGCGTACAGTGGAGAGTTTAATATACAAAGAAAAACCATCTGTGTCAGGGAACGCAGACAATTTGATTAAAAACGGCTCCCCCGACAATAATCACTCAATGAGGCAGAGACAGAGGTAAATATTTTGGTGACTCTTAGCAAAGAGAAAACTGTTGGACGCCTTGAAATTGGCGTAGGCGATGAATATTCCATGTGCGGGAAGAGCGATGAATTACACTTTAGCAAACAGTGTTAATTTAATTTTTTGCACTCTTGAAGCAAAAGATCTTTTAACACAACCTGCCCCAGGCCTACGGGGTAATACTCGCAGCTGCCGCCACAAATCCCAATCCTTACATACTGTCTCGTAACATGCAAAAAATAAAAAATAAAACCCCCTCGGGGACAGAGATATGTGTTTGACTTAGCTGTGTTTTTTTTTTTTTTTTTTCTTCTGTTCATCACACCTGCCAATCACTGGGGTCCCATCCTGTGATTTGTATCATTTGTTTGATACTCTGTGTGTTAAAAGGCATCCTCTTGCCCTGTCCCAGCAATTTTTAATTGCTTCCATACCCCCACTTTCCCCCCCTTCCTGCCCAGGCCAATTTTGAACATTCAGAGCTGTTGCGCTTTAAATGATAATTGCGCAACACTGTATCCATATTACATTTTTTATCATTTTCTTTCTTTTGGTGATATTTAAAGCAGAGTTCCGCCCCCCCCCCCTCCAAAAATGAAAAGTCAGCAGCTACACATACTGTACACATACTGTAGCTGCTGACTTTTAACCACTTAAGCCCCAGCCCTATTTCGGACACTTTTTGTTCACAAGTTAAAACCAGTATTTTTTCCTAGAAAACTACTTAGAACCCCCAAACATTATATATATATTTTAGCAAAGACTCTGGAGAATAAAATGTCGGTCATTGCAAAATTTTTTGTCACGCGGTATTTGCGCAGCGGTCTTTAAAACGCCATTTTTTTGGAAAAATTTTGAAAAATCACATTTCACTGCATTTAAAAAATACTAAACAGTAAAGTTAGCCCATTTTTTTTATATATTGTGAAAGATGATGTCACGCCGAGTAAATAGATACCCAACATGTTACGGTTTAAAATTGCGCCCCCCCCGTGGGATGGCGACATACTACGGTCAATAGAGATCTCAATCTGCGATGCTTTAAATTTATTTAACGGTTACCAGTTTAGAGTTAGAGTGTAGCTCTTTTTTTAAATTATTGCCCACGCTCTGGCGATCGCGGCGATACCTCACATGTGTGGTTTGAACAGCGATTTCATTCGCGGCTCGATTTGCATATACGTTGTTTTTTGTGCGCGAGCTAACGGTGACGGGGCGGTTAATTTTTTTTTTTTTTCCTATTTATTTTTTCTTTTTTTTTAACTTTATTACAGTTTTTAAAAAAAAAATAAAAAATCTGATCACTTTTATTGCTGTCACAAGCAATGTAAACATCCCTTGTGACACCAATATGTAGTGACAGGTACACTTTATGGAGGGATCGAGGGTCTAAAAGACCCTAGACCCCTCCACTACACTTCCATGTATGCAAAATGCCGAAAACTGTGTTTTTGCATACAGCCGTTTTTTAAATTTGCCGCCTTTTGCAGCACAGTAACCCGGAAGTGACGTCATGGACGCCACCTCCGGGTTACGTCATCGGAGACCCGATCGATGCCGTTTCCGGCATTCATCGGGACTCCATCCAGCCGGCTGGGTTCTCGGGGCTCCCGGTGGGACGGGAGCCCCGAGCAAAGCCACGGGAGGCGGCGGGAGGGGGGGGGCGTCCCCTCCCGCTCACCCAGGTAACGATCGAGCAGCTCCCGAGCCACATCGGTCGTTACCGACGGAAAGCCGACCGTCGGCTTCAAACCACGGTACCGGGATGGTGTCTCTAGCTAGAGGCATCATCCCGGTATAACCCAGCAAAGTTTGCTGACGTATATCTACGTCAGTATGCGGTAAGTGGTTAATATTAGGACACTTACCTGTCCTGGAGTCTAGCGATGTCGGCACTGCAGCCGATGTTTCCATCAGCTGTCGGGTGCTGCTGCCGCCATCGCCGGTAAGGGAACCCGGCAGTGAAGCCTTGTGGCTTCACAGGTGGGTCCCTACTGTGCATGCGCGAAGGGCGCTGTGCTTTTGGATTGGCTCGGTGGCGAGGGTAGGAGGAGGGGACCAAACTTTGCCGCAGCGCCATTTCCAGGAAGTGGGGAAGGGTACCTGTCAAAAACAGGTACCCGTTCCCCCCCCCTCCCACCTAAAAGGTGTCAAATGTGGAGGAAGCAAACTAGCGGCAGTTCCACATTTGGGTGGAACTCCGCTTTAACCACTTCAGCCCCGGAAGGTTTACCCACCTTCATGACCAGGTCATTTTTTGCGATTAAGCAGTGAGTTACTTTTTTTTTTTTTTGAAAACCAGGATTGCTTTTATTGTAAAAATAATATGTGGTACAGTGTATAACAAACAAAGGCAAGGTACATATCTGTACATTCACAGTTAAATCACTGACAAAAACAAGGTAGAATAACAGCGAGAATAATTCCATTCCCAAGAAAGGCATACAGTGTACAATTATTTTAGGAAAGATCCAGGATATTACAGTAAGGTTCATAGGGACAGTCATGGCTGCCAAATCGTATTTCCCGGGACAATAAGTATGTTAATTTGTACATGGGTAATGCCTTATGCAGCGCAGATTCCCATGAGGCAAGGGAAGGGACAGAGGGGGAAATCCAATAACGAAGGATTTGTTTTTTAGCATAAAACAATAGGTATGAGATCAAGAGTTTCATGTATCTAGGCTGCTGCTCATCCTCATGAATACATAGTAAGGCCAGTTCAGGAGTCATCGGGAGGGACAGCTGTACACAGATATTGGTGAGATCAAATACATCCGTCCAGAACCGGGCCACCCTTGGACAAGTCCAGAACATGTGGAAGAGAGATCCGTCTGAAGAATGACAACGAGCATAACCCGGAGATCTAGATGGGTAGATTTGATGAAGTCTTTGAGGCGTATAGTACACCCTATGTAGAAATTTAGTTTGGAGCAACTTATCCCTAGATGAAATGACCAGTTTAGAGTTGCCTTCAAAGCTTTTTTCCCACATCTCTCTATCTAAAGCAGGAACATCCATACTCCAACGTTCCCAGAGTTTTCCCTATCTTTGGATAATTTAAATACAGCGCTGGTAGGGGTTTAATAAGCTCCTCCTGTGCAAGAAGGTCTTCAACTGGGTCTGTTGCCAAAGAAAGTTGGTTAGGGAACGGAGATTGAGCTGCATGACACAATTGCCAGTATCGGATAAAGCATCCAACTAGGCATACTATATTGGTGTGACAGATCAGCGAATAGGGTACCCCTTGGCATAACATCTCTGTGTGTCTTAACACCAAATCGGGCCCAGATTTGTGGGCCTGGAATTGATCGAAAGTGTCTCAACAAGGCCGACCCGCTGCTCCTCAGATGCAAGTCGTAGCGCATTTTGTACAGGTCCTGGCGAATCAGCCCGACATCTAGCTGGACGGCCTCGATCTTGTTAGTCAGCACCGCTTGACACATCTTAATAGCCGCCATGAACTCTGGTATGCCTAGAGGTGTCGACAGGATCTGTCTGCAATGCCATATTGGGATGGCACTCGGGAGACTCTGCCGAGGAAGGCCCAGGACTCACTGACGTGTCGGCTCCCGGTGGGAAATGAAGCTTCTTTCCCCTCCTCTGCTTGGCGGAGCTCCTATAAGGCATACAGAGCTAGAGTAGTGTTCTTGCAGAGCGAAAGCCCCAATAAATGAAGGATTCAGGTTGTCTCCAGCAGAGCTCTGGGAAACACGTCTACTCAGTCGGCCATCTTGGACATGCCCCACACTGCGTTACTTTAACTGACAATTGCGCGGTCTTGCTACACTGTACACAAATAAATTGATACAAACTTTGGGATATTTTTATGGAAATGTTATTTATTTATTTCACTAGCAATGGCGGTGATGAACAACTTATAGCAGGACTGTGACATTGCGGCGGACAAATCGCACACTAAGTGACACTTTTTTGGGGACCAGTGACACCAATACAGTGATCAGTGCTAAAAACGATGCACTGTCACTGTATTAATGACACTGGCTGGTGAGGGGTTAACATCAGGGGCGATCAAATGTTTAAATGTGTCCCTAGGGGGTGCTTGCTAACTGTGGGGGAGGGTGCACGCTACAGATACATCCACTGACGCTAAAATCCGGAGTGGTCCCCTTCCTGGGCAGACCCCTGTACAAGTTCCTCTGTACTCATGGACTAGGGATCGACCGATTATCGGCAAAGCCAATATGCACTTTCCCCGATATATCGAAATCGGCCCCTGAGGTTACCGATATTGCCGATATTACGGAAAGTGCTGTACCGGAGTGATGGCTGCAGCTAGAGGCATCACCCCGGTACCGGCGTCCATATCCGACGGTCGGCTGTCTTGTAATGACAACCGATGTGGCTGAGAAGCCACTTGGCTGTTATTACAAGCAGCTGGAGGGGACGTCCACCCCCGTCCCACCGGGAGACCCGGGCAACCAGCCAGCACGGCTGCCGAAGACCCGATATTTAGCGACCAGTGGCGGCTGGTCTATTGAGGGCGCAGGGGCGACGCCCCCCCCATCCATGCGTCCGGCCCCCAAATCTGCATGCAGGGGCGCCAGACGCATGGAGCTTAATGGGGTTTTTTTTTTTACCTGATTAGAGCCAGAGGCTCTAATAGGGCGATGCAAAGGGTGGAGCCGGGGCACAGAGCAGTGCACACTGGTCACTGTGCATTGAAAGGGGGCACGCTGGTCACTGTGCATTGAAAGGGAGCACGCTGGTCACTGTGCATTGAAAGGGGGGACGCTGATCACTGTGCATTGAAAGGGGGGACGCTGGTCACTGTGCATTGAAAGGGAGCACGCTGGTCACTGTGCATTGAAAGGGGGGACGCTGATCACTGTGCATTGAAAGGGGGGACGCTGGTCTCTCTGCATTGAAAGGGGGCACGCTGGTCTCTCTGCATTGAAAGGGGGCACACTATACCTTACTGAAGGCCCCTTTCACACTTTTGCGACCTGAAAGTCACAACATTTTTTACAGCGTTTGTTGCCGCAAAGCAATGCCTATTACATTTTTCTGTTTGCGCCCCCCCCCCCCAAAAAAATTTTGAGCACCAGCTGCCACTGTTACCGACCCCTTCCTGGTTCTCTATTGTGACACATTCCCTGCAGCAGCCGGCAGGAGATGGAAGGGAGCACAGTGGGGGGGGGGGGGCAGCACAGTAGGGGGGCAGGGGAGCACACAGGGGCCCAGAGACAGCAGAACACAAGTGAACTGGATAGGAGGAGTGGCAGGGGCAGCGTACAGAGGAACCAATCTCCTCCATTTTCCTCCTGCAGCTACAGGTGGAAAAAGGAGGACAGTGATATCTCTACATGCTGCCCCCACCGCCCCTCCTATCCAGGTGTACAGGGGAGCCGCACAGGCCCCCTGGAGCATGGGGCCCGGTTGCAATCGCGACCCCTGCAACCCCTGTAGTTACGCCCCTGTTTTACCTGCTGCTCTTCTGGTAAGCAGAGAGAGCCATAAACTACACTCTCTCACCTAGCACCTGACTAGGAGGGTGCTACAGACATTTTTAACCGTCAGACTCCAGAGTTCAGAAGAGGTTCTCATGAAGCCTAAGGCTCAGAATAAAAGTTTAAAAGTTGTATTAACTTGAGAAATGTGAAAATGAGCGTTGTAATAACTTCCCTTTAAATCAGTCCAGCCATTAATTCTAGACATCATTTTTCATCTTTGACAGTAAAATCATTATTAATTCATGTCTAAATTAAAAGATATTCCAAATAAACTTTGCAGGCCTCAGAACTTGTTCTTATACGTTAAAAAAAAAAAAAAAAAAGTTGATTTTTTCACACCCCAGCTGTGAGATCTGATGTGCGATTTTTTAGTTTCTTTTATTAGTATGTTAATTATCAGCAAGAGAGGGACGCTGAGGGAATGCTAAAGGACCTCGCAGCTCGTTTGGTCATTAGTAATCTGCTGACAGTGTGTTAAAGAAGGATTGCATATATTTTTACACCATCTATTGGGGGATTTGTCATTAATACAAGGTCAGGCCTTAAAGGGAAAAAAGAGGATTGGAGCTCAGTGATGAGTAACGGCCGAGACGAGACCGTGCGTTCAATCCTAAAACGGTTAATTTGGCCTTTAATCTGTTTACATTCACAGAGGCACGTTTGCCAAAGGCCGTGGATTTGCACACTAATCTTTTCTATTTTTCTCACCGGAAATTTGCAACCATCTAAGGATCGGCTCACACTGGGGCGGCGCGAATCTGTACTACTCTGGGGGCGACTTGTGCATTCCCATGCACCACGACTTAAAAAATTTTGATTTTTAATTTTTTTGGGGAATGTTATAAAGCAGAATGTGAAAAATATTGTTTTTTTCAGAATTTTTATTTTATTTTATTTAGCTCTATTTTTATTTATAGCGCAAAAAATTAAAATTGCAGAGGTGAGCAAAAGAACCACCAAAAAAAGGACATCAATTTTATTTGGGTACAGCGTCGCACGACCGCGCAATTGTAACGCAGTGCCGAATCGCAAAAAAATGGCCTGGTCATTAACCACTTTACCCCCAGCCACTGTGCTGATACTGCGCACAGTGGCTCGTTCCCGTCCAGCGACGTAGACCTACGTCGCTGGACTCCTCCCTCTGTAGGCGGCACTCGCGCCCCGCAGGAGGCGCGCTCCCGCTGTTTTCATTCACAGCGGGAGTCGGGCCAGGGGAGGAGCGGCGGCGATCGCCGCTGCTCTGCCCCGATCGTCGGGTAATCGAGTAAGGAGATCTGCCCACTTGTGTAAACAAAGCGGGCGGATCTCCTAAGTGACAGGGACTGACAGATCGGAGTGTTCAGCATAGCTGAACATCCGATCTGTCCTTCTGTCACTCAGTCACCTCCCCCAACACACGTCAGTAAGCACCAGGCATATATTAACCCCTCCCTCTCCAATAAAATTAACCCCTTCACTGCCAGTGTCATTTTTACAGTAACAGTGCATATATATAGCACTGACTACTGCAGTAATGTCACTGGTAACCCCAAAAGTGTCAAAAATGTCAGTCAAGAGTCCGATCTGTCCGCCGCAATGCCGCAGTCCTGCAAAAAAAAAATCGCAGATCGCTGCCATTACGCGTTAAAAAAAACCCACCAAAAATGACAGAAATCTTTCCCTTAGTTAGTAAACGCAATAACTTTTGCGCAAACCAATCAAAATACGCTTATCGTGATTTTTTTTACCAAACATATGTAACAGAAAACAAACTGGCCAAAAATTTTAAAAAAATTAGATTTTTACATTTTTTGGGGGGGGGTATTTCATATAAAAAAAATGTTAAAAATATTGTTATTTTTTCAAAATAAATGCTCTTTTTTTGTTTATAGCGCAAAAAGTAAAAATCGCACAGGTGATCAAATACCACCAAAAGAAAGCTCTGTTTGTGGGAAAAAAAGGACGTAAATTTAGTTTGGGTACAGCGTCGCACGACCGCGCAATTGTCAGTTAAAGTCGCACACCGCCGAATCACAAAAAGTGGCCCAGACGTAAGACAGCAAAATCCTCCGGTGGTAAAGTGGTTAAGGGGGCAAATCCTTCCGGTCTAGAAGTGGTTAAAGCCCCAACGCATTTCAACTTGTTCAGTCTTCTTCAAGGGGATACTGGACAATAGGATTATACTAATATTTCTGAAAATGTAATATATATTCAAATACATGTATATATATCACATTAACACACATCGAGCCGGAAGTGGGAGGAGCAAGCAGCAGCGAGCAGCCGGAGGAGTGTGTGTAGAGGAGAGCGTGGAGGAGAGCCGGGTGACACGTGCGGGGGAGCCGCACTAGGTCACCAGAAGCCGGCGCGAGTGCAGGGGACAGGGGACAGAGAGACCGGAACAGAGAGCGGGACCGAGACGTGAAGGACCAGGACTGGAAACCGCGGCCGTAGACGGCGGAGCGGCGGTGAACGGACACCACACAGTATTGAGGAGGGAGGTTCACGGAAGCAGGGGAGGAGGAGCAGCGGCGACTGGTGAGTATCTCCCTGCAGCTGTGTGACGTGCTTTGGGGACCTGTGACTGACGGACTGACAGACCATCCTGTGACTGACTGACCATAGGGATCTGTGACTGACTGACCATAGGGATCTGTGACTGACTGACCTTGCTTGCGACCGTCAACGACTGACAGGACTGTTCTGCGACTGACAAGACTGTTCTGCGACTGACAAGACTGTTCTGCGACTGACAAGACTGTTCTGCGACTGACAAGACTTCTGCGACTGACAAGACTGTTCTGCGACTGACAAGACTGTTCTGCGACTGACAAGACTGTTCTGCGACTGACAAGACTTCTGCGACTGACAAGACTGTTCTGCGGCTGACAAGACTGTTCTGCGGCTGACAAGACTGTTCTGCGACTGACAAGACTGTTCTGCGGCTGACAAGACTGTTCTGCGGCTGACAAGACTGTTCTGCGACTGACAAGACTGTTCTGCGACTGACAAGACTGTTCTGCGACTGACAAGACTGTTCTGCGACTGACAAGACTGTTCTGCGACTGACAAGACTTCTGCGACTGACAAGACTGTTCTGCGGCTGACAAGACTGTTCTGCGACTGACAAGACTGTTCTGCGACTGACAAGACTGTTCTGCGACTGACAAGACTGTTCTGCGACTGACAAGACTGTTCTGCGACTGACAGGACTGTTCTGCGACTGACAAGACTGTTCTGCGACTGACAAGACTGTTCTGCGACTGACAAGACTGTTCTGCGACTGACAAGACTGTTCTGCGACCGACCGACGGCGCTCTTGACTGATCGACCGTGAGTATTTTAGAGACTGGTGAGTATCTTAGCGACTAGTGAGCATTTTGCGACTGGTTAGCATCTTGCGATGGTTAGCATCTTGCGACTGGTGAGTATATTTGCAACTGGTGTGTATCGGGTGAGTATCTTGCGACTGGTGAGATTCTTTGCGACTGGTGAGTATCTTTGCGACTGGTGAGTATCCTTGCGACTGGTGAGTATCTTTGCGACTGGTGAGTATCTTGTGTCTGTTGGATCTTTGCGACTGGTGAGTATCGTTGCGGTTAGTGAGTATCGTTGCGGTTAGTGAGTATCGTTGCGACTGGTGAGTATCGTTGCGACTGGTGAGTATCTTTGCGTCTGTTGGATCTTTGCGACTGGTGAGTATCTTTGCGTCTGTTGGATCTTTGCGACAGGTGAGTATCTTGCGTCTGTTGGATCTTTGCGACTGGTGAGTATCTTAGCGACTGGTTAGTATATTAGCGACTGGTGAGTACCCCAGGTTTAGTACCAGGGAAGTTAGAGGTAGTGTAGGTAAGGAAGAGCAGGTCGTTAACATTATCCCCATAGAGTAGTGGGTAATAATGTCCGACAGGATTGCGGATGCCACTCAGTGCACTTCTTGCTGCATGTATGCGTTCCTTGATGAACCATTCGAGGGCGAATACTGCTGTGCAAGATGTGAGCAACTTGTTGCTCTGGTAGACCAGATCCTGGACCTACAGAACACAGTGACAAGACTGCGTGGCATCAACAACCTGGAAAGGAGCTTGGACATTACCTATCAGGCGCTGGTAGGGGCCAGCATAGAGGAGGGAGGAACAGAGGAGACGCAAGAAGCAGAGGTACGCAGCTGGGTGACTGTTAGGAAGGGTAGAGGGAGGAGAGCCAGGGAGGCCAATCCTGAGTTGGTACACCCTAACAAATCTGTCGAGTTGCAGGTTGAGGGGGATATCAGCTCAGGGGTGGCAGAGCTGGAGCATGCGCCCTCCCCCAGCTGCCAGGGGAGGGACGGCTCCAGGAAGAAGGGGGGCCGTAACTCAGGAAAGGTTAGAAAGGTTGTGGTAGTGGGGGACTCAATTATCAAGAGGACAGAGAGGGAAATCTGTAAAAAAGATCTCGTGAACCGAACAGTTTGCTGTTTACCGGGCGCCCGAGTTCGGCACATCGCAGATCTGGCAGACAGATTGTTGGGCGGGGCTGGGGATGACCCAGCGGTCATGGTGCACGTGGGCACTAATGACAAAGTTAAAGGTAGGTGGAGGATCCTTAAGAACGATTTCAGGGACTTAGGTAATAGATTGAGGAAAAGGACCTCCAAGGTGGTTTTCTCTGAAATACTGCCTGTACCTCGAGCCACACAAGAGAGGCAGAAGGAGATTAGGGAACTTAACAAGTGGCTGAGGAATTGGTGTAGGAAGGAGGGGTTTGGGTTCCTGGAGAACTGGGCTGACTTCTCAGTCGGCTACCGGCTCTTTAGTAAGGATGGGCTGCACCTTAATGGGGACGGTACAGCTCTTTTGGGGAGAAAGATGGCCACCAAGTTGGAGGGGCTTTTAAACTAGGAGACGGGGGGGAGGGCTCAGAAGTAGAGTCAGTCAGGAGGAAGCAGAGGACTGAAGGCAGCTGTAGTGTCAGCAGCGACAGTAGGTCCACAAGGTCAATTGGCAGGTCTGTGCGGGAGAACCTCAGACCAAACAGGAATAAACATAACCGCCAATCACGTTTAACTTCCGTAAAACTAAGAGGTGTATATGCTAATGCCAGGAGCCTAGCTAATAAAATGGATGAGTTGGAAATGTTAGTACATGAGGAGGACATAGACCTTGTGGGAATAACAGAGACTTGGTTCGACCACTCACATGACTGGCTGGCCAATATCCAAGGGTATTCGGTGTACCGGAAGGACAGGGTAGGAAAAAGAGGGGGAGGGGTATGTCTCTATGTCAAGAACAATATAAAGGTGACAGAAAGGAGTGACATTACGGATGGGATGAGCATGGATTTAGAATCTGTGTGGGTTGAACTCCATAGGGAAGGAGAAAAGGGGAAAGTAATTGTGGGGGTTTGCTATAGGCCACCTAACCAAGGGGAGGAGGTAGAGCTGGAATTTTTAGCACTAATGGGTAAAGTGGCAAAATTGGGATCAGTCATCGTATTGGGGGACTTCAATTACCCCGACATTGACTGGGAAGAGGGGACTGCACACTCACAGAAGGCCCGCCTATTCACGGAAACCTTACTGGATAATTACATGTCACAGTTGGTGGATTCCCCCACCAGAGAAAACGCAGTCCTGGATCTATTGCTCACTAATGACCCAGACATAATCTCGGAGGTAGGAGTCCAGGACAACCTGGGCTCTAGCGATCACAGGATGATCACATTTAGTGTAAATAACAACATAACAAGACAAGTGGGGAACATAAGAACCCTAAACTTCAGAAGGGCAAACTTTCCAAAATTGTACTCAATGATGGAAAAGGTAAACTGGGACCAAACCCTGGGATCCCTGACCACAGAGGAAAAATGGGAATGCTTTAGGAACATTTTAGGCAAAGGCATCTTGCAGTGCATTCCTATGGGAAATAAATTTAGAAGAGACAAAGCCAAACCTGGCTGGCTAAACTGTAGCGTCATAAAACTTATTAGGGGGAAAAAATTGGCCTTCAAGAAGTATAAGTCAGAGGGCACAGTATCGGCTTTCGAGCAATACAAGGAGGCAAATAAGAAAAGTAAACAAGAAATCAAGATGGCTAAAATCAACTTTGAGAGACAAATAGCGGAGGATAGTAATAAAAACCCAAAGAAATTCTTTAAATATATCAACAGCAAAAAAACTAAGGCAGAGCATATTGCACACATAATTAACAATGATGGGAGGATGGTTACAGAGGACACTGAAAAAGCAACCGTGCTAAATGCTTTTTTCTCGTCAGTCTTTACACAGGAAAAGGAGGGGTACACTGACCATGACTGTATGGTTAGTAGTAATAAACAGGACTTGCCACCATGGCTAACAGAGGGGGAAATCAGGGAAAGGCTGGATAAACTTAACACAAACAAATCACCAGGACCGGATGGCATACATCCGAGAGTACTCAAGGAACTCAGTAAAGTTATATCGAGACCACTGTTCCTGATCTTTGCTGACAGTATTAGGACAGGAGATGTACCAGGGGATTGGAAGAAAGCTAACGTGATTCCAATATTCAAAAAGGGCCAGAGGCATATCCCGGGAAATTATAGGCCTGTCAGTTTGACATCAGTAGTATGTAAACTTCTGGAGGGGATGATAAGGGACTATATCGTAGAGTTTGCTAAGGACAACAACATCATCAGCAGTAATCAGCACGGGTTTACAAATGGGCGTTCTTGTCAAACCAATCTCCTTACATTCTACGAGGAGGTGAGCTGTGAGCTAGATAGGGGCAGACCAGTAGATGTGGTGTACTTAGATTTCGCTAAGGCGTTTGATACAGTTCCCCACAAGCGCTTAATTTATAAAATAAGGTCTGAAGGTATCGATAGCAGGGTTTGCTCTTGGATACGGAACTGGCTAAAAAGGCGGGTCCAAAGGGTAGTAATAAACAGCGCATACTCAGACTGGTCTGAGGTGGTAAGCGGGGTCCCCCAAGGCTCAGTCCTGGGACCAACCTTGTTCAATTTATTCATAAACAGCATTGAGGACGGGATCAGGAGTTCGATATCAGTTTTTGCAGATGACACAAAATTGGGCAGGGCAATAACTTCACAACATGAAGCAGATATCCTGCAGAATGACCTGGACAAAATAACAGAGTGGGCAACGACATGGCAAATGAGGTTTAACGTGGAGAAGTGTAAGGTTTTGCACTTGGGGACTAAAAACATAAAATCACAATACACGTTAGGAGGGGAGCCCTTGGGGGAATCAAAAATGGAGAAGGATCTGGGAGTATTGGTTGATGATAGATTAGGAAACAGCATGCAATGTCAAGCGGCAGCTTCCAAAGCCAACAGAATATTAGCATGCATAAAGAAAGGGATGCATTCCAGAGATAAGACTATAATCCTTCCACTTTATAAAACTCTGGTCCGACCGCATCTGGAGTATTCCGTCCAGTTCTGGTCGCCAGTCCTCAGGAGGGATGTGTTGGAGCTGGAGAGAGTCCAGAGAAGGGCAACTAAACTAATTAGGGGATTGGAGGACCTTGACTATGAAGAGCGTCTACAATCGCTCGATTTATTCTCCCTGGAGAAGAGACGTCTGAGGGGGGACATGATAGCAATTTATAAATATCTTAATGGGGATCCCAGCTTAGAAAAAAAGCTGTTCATTCGAAGGGATTGCATGAGGACTCGAGGGCATACAATGCGATTAGAGGAGAAGCGTTTTAACCTCAGGCAACGCGGGGGGTTCTTTACTGTTAGGGCAACAAGATTGTGGAATTCTCTACCACAAGAGGTGGTTTCTGCGGGTAGTATGGTGGCTTTCAAAAGACTCTTAGACTTACATCTCAAGGATCAGAACATTCAGGGGTATGTGAGATGATTACAGCCACACATGCCTACACAGGTTGAACTGGATGGACTATTGTCTTTATTCAACCTCACCTACTATGTAACTATGTAACTATGTAACTATATATATATATATATATATATATAAGACATTATAACATACACATGTGGTCTCACAGAATGGATAAAAAAGATTACAAAAATGGCTAATTGTTCTGGGAGTTCATTCAAGCATGGGAATCAATGGGAATCAAGAAATAAGAAGTGATGGAACCCCCCCCCCCCCCCAAAAAAAAAAAAAAAATTGAAATATCAGTATAATCCTATTGTCCAGTGTTCCCCTGAAGAAGACTAAACGAGTTGAAACACGTTGGGGCTTTGGACAAGAACCAATGGGACTGTACTGTGCTTAACATTGTCAAGTCCATTTTGTGATGTGCTACATGGGTTTCATTGTTTATGTGATTATTTTAACCATTTGTCATTGAGTCCCATTTTGTGGGGATGTTTTAACTCATGTCACCAATCAATTTGTAGGACTGCCCCCTTGAGGACTGCTGGATCTCACACTTACGGGTTCCCCTGGGTTACCAATAGCAACTTTGACATTAACAGTCTATCACTTTACTTCTTGGCTCAGTCAATAATCCGTCCAGGGGTATGTAGTTGTTTTGTATTTTATTTGATAAATTAGGGATGGGAGAAGAGAATAGTGGGATACTCCAAATTAACTATTCACAATTGGTTGAGGACTCCTATCTTCAGGTACAGCCATGATTCATCCTGCCACTAAAGGTGAATTAGGATTAAAGCGGTCGTATCCCCTGTGTAAAAAAAAAAAAAAAAACCCAAAAAAACTTGCAGGACAATGGCATAATGTGCTAGTGTGTGGGAGCTGACATGTTCCCTCGGCATCTCTTCCTGGTTCGGCGACTGCAGCGCTCTGAGTGGCCGGAGCCGCAGTGACGTCACTCCTGTGCATGCGCGCGGGAGTTCACTTTCCGGCATGGAGCCAGCAAGGAGCTCTGAAGGCCCAGTTGCATGCAGGGTGAATATCTCCTAAACCGTGCAGGTTTAGGAGATATTAACTTTACCTACAGGTAAGTCTTATTATTGGCCTTATTATTGGCGGAGTATACTACCGCTTTAAGTCTCTTTCCTAAGACGACTTGGTGAACAATTGATTGTCTTCAGGACGCTCTCTTCGTAGATTTGCAATGGTCTGATACTCCTTCCATTTCAATATTATCGCTTGCACAGTGCTCCTTTTAAAGCTTTGGAAATCTTTTTGTATCAAAATCCGGCTTTGAACTTCTCCACAACAGTATCTCGGACCTGCCTGGTGTGTTCCTTGTTCTTCATGATGCTCTCTGCGCTTTAAACGGACCTCTGAGATTATCACAGTGCAGGTGCATTTATACGGAGACTTGATTACACACAGGTGGATTCTATTTATCATCATTAGTCATTTAGGTCAACATTGGATCATTCAGAGATCCTCACTGAACTTCTGGAGAGAGTTTTCTGCACTGAAAGTAAAGGGGCTGAATAATTTTGCACGCCCAATTTTTCAGTTTTTTATTTGTTAACAAAGTTTGAAATATCCAATAAATTTCGTTCCACTTCATGATTGTTTCCCACTTGTTGATTCTTCACAAAAAATTACAGTTTTATATCTTTATGTTTGAAGCCCGAAATGTGGCAAAAGGTTGCAAAGTTCAAGGGGGCCGATTACTTTCGCAAGGCCTGTATATATATATTAAAAAAGAATAGCGCACACATGCAAAAGAAATGACTCTCAAATATGGAGACAATCCATAAATAAAAATGGGGATTTAGTCCCACCATATGGCCATATCGTGCTCAAGCCCACCACTGCGTCAAAGTACCTGTATATATATATATATTTATATATACATATATTAACCACTTTACCACTAGAGCATTTTGCTGTCTTACGTCTGGGCCACTTTTTGCGATTTGGCTCTGTGAGACTTTAACTGACAATTGCGCGGTCGTGCAACGCCGTACCCAAACGACATGTACGTCCTTTTTTTTCCCACAAACAGAGCTTTCTTTTGGTGATATTTGATCACCTGTGCAATTTTTACTTTTTGCGCTATAAACAAAAAAAAGAGCGTTTATTTTGAAAAAATAACAATATTTTTAACATTTTTTTATATGAAATTCCCCCCAAAAAAGATGTAAAAACCAATTTTTTTTAAATTTTTGGCCAATTTGTTTTCTGCTACCTATGTTTGGTAAAAAAAAATCACAATAAGCGTATTTTGATTGGTTTGCGCAAAAGTTATTGCGTTTACTAACTAAGGGAAAGATTTATGTCATTTTTGGTGTTTTTTTTTTTAACGAGTAATGCGTTTTTTTTGCGGGACTGCGACATTGCGGCGGACAGATCGGACCCTTGACTGACATTTTTTGACACTTTTGGGGGGACCAGTGACATTACTGCAGTAATCAGTGCTATACATATGCACTGTTACTGTAAAAATGACACTGGCAGGGAAGGGGTTAATTTTATTGGAGAGGGAGGGGTTAATGTATGCCTGGTGCTTACTAACGTGTGGGGGGGGAGGTGACTGAGTGAGTCAGGGACAGATCGGATGTTCAGCTATGCTGAAAACTCCGATCTGTCACTCCCTGTCACTTAGGAGATCCGCCCGCTCTGTTTACACAGGCGGGCGGATCTCCAAACTGGATTCCCCGACGATCGGGGCAGAGCAGCGGCGATCGCCGCCGCTCCTCCCCTGGCCCGACTCCCGCTGTGAATGAAAACAGCGGGAGCGCGCCTCCGGCGGCGCGCGAGCGCCGCCTATAGGGGGAGGAGTCTGGCGACGTAGGTCTACGTCGCCAGACCTACAAGAGCCACTTTGCCGCAGTAGTACTACGGTACTCAGCGGTAAAGTGGTTAATATTTTGTTGTTATTCTGTCTCTCACTGGTAAAATAAACCTACCATTAAAACTATAGACTGATCATTTCTATGTCAGTGGGCAAATGTAGAAAATCAGCAGGGGGTCAAATACTTTTTTCCCTCACTGTATTACTGGGAGCAATAGTGCCCCAAGGGCCGGATAAAGGTTAGCATAGGGTCGCATATGGCCCTCGGGCCACAGTTTGGAGACCCCCCTGTTCTATTTAGTTCTTTTTAGGTCTTTTGAAGTTGTCCGAACCCCAATAAGTTCTTCCTTCTACAAACTGGTTTGCTTATTTCTAGTACTACTTCTGACATATTTATAGGCGATGTGTCATACTTACCTGCCTAAAACGAATAAAAAAAATAAAAAAAAGGAAGGAACATAAATAAAATATATACAAAAAAGACTATACATTCACTTTAAGCAGCTGCAAATCTTTCAGTGTACAAAAGATACTCATCTATCTTGTCATCTTGGCTGGTAGTAAATTCCCCTTTGCCTCGCATTGCTGGATTCACCCACCAGATGAGCGCCGATATTTTGTATTTTGTGTTTCTGCTGAGATAACTCACACTTACCAATTTTTATGGGTCTCACAGACATCTAATTGCTCCCTCTGGTGCGTTATTGTTTAAAATGCGGCGTTCTGCATTACAAGGAGAGATGGAAAGGAGGGGGGAAAAAAAGAGCTTCATCACGTATCATGGAATTATATAAAAAAAAAAAAAAAAAAAAAATTCACCTGAAAGAATAAAGGTTTTCCGAATGAAAAGTATACTGCCCGCTGTGCTATATTTTCGCTGCATCTATCTTGTTACTTGATATTCATTTAAACTGTATCCAAACAGAGAAGAAAAATGTAATACATTTCAGATTACCAATCTTCAGATGTCGTGGCTGCATTCCTTTTCTATTTGCAGGCTTACTTTTTTCCCCTTTAACCACTTAAAGAGGAAGTAAACCCTCCTCTGACACTTGTACCTATAGGTAAGCCAATGATAAGGCTTACCTATAGGTACTGTAAATATCTCCTTAACCACTTAAGCCCAGGAAGATTTTACCCCCTTCCTGGCCAGGGCCTATTTTGCGATTCGGCACTGCGTGACTTTAACGGACAATTGCGCGGTCGTGCGACGCTGTACCCAAACGAATTTGACGTCCTTTTTTTCCCACAAGCAGAGCTTTCTTTTGGTGGTATTTGATCACCTGTGCGATTTTTTGATCACGCGCTATAAACAAAAAAAGAGCGTCAATTTTGCAAAAATAGCAATATTTTTCACATTTTTTTATATGAAATTCCCCCCAAAAAATAATGTAAAAATCAAAATTTTTTAAAATTGTCGGCCAATTTGTTTTATGCTACATATATTTGGTAAAAAAAAAAAAAAAAAAAAAAAATCGCAAAAAGCGTATTTTGATTGGTTTGCGCAAAAGTTATCGCGTTTACTAACAAAGGGAAGGATTTTTGTCATTTTTGTTGTTTTTTTTTTTTTTTACGCGTAATGGCGGTGATCTGCGATTTTTTTTGCAGTACTGCGACATTGCGGCAGACAGATCTGACCCTTGACTGACATTTTTGACAGTTTTTGGGTTACCAGTGACATTACTACAGTAATCAGTGCTATACATATGCACTGTTACTGTAAAATTACACTGGCAGTGAAGGGGTTAACTTTTTTTAGAGGGAGGGGCTATGTGTGTCCCTAGGGGCGTGATTCTAACTGTGATTGGCTGTGGCTTGAGGTGTATGAACAGTGATCAACGGTTCTACATAGCAGAACCGTATGATTACCATTCATACACAGCAGAAAATGACAGGCGGCTTGTTTACATTAGCCACCTGCCTTTCTCCCTCTCCACCGACGATCGTGAGTGACCGGCGGACGATCACAGGACCGCCGGTCACACGCGCGGGGGGGGGGGGGGGGGGTCCGTGACCACTCAGGAGCGGGAGCGCGCGCGCGCTCCCTAGACACTCACAGGCTAGCGATGTAGTACTACGTCACTCTGCCTGTAAGGGGCTGACCGCTGTAGTAAATAGTCGTGCGGCAGTCGGCAAGTGGTTAAGGACCGAGCCCATTTCTGACACTTGTTGTTTACAAGTTAAAATCAGTATTTTTTGCTAGAAAATGACTTAGAACCCCTAAAAATTATATATGTATATATATATATATATATATATTTTTTTTTAGCAAAGACTCTGGAGAATAAAATGGCGGTCGTTGCAATATTTTTTGTCATGCGGTATTTGCTCAGCCATCTTTCAAACGCCATTTTATGGGAAAAAATTACATTTCACTGCATTTAAAAAAAAAAAAAAAAAGCTATACAGTAAAGTTAGCCCATCTTTTTTTACACATTGTGAAAGATGATGTCACACCGAGTAAATAGATAACATGTTACGGTTTAAAATTGCTCACACCCGCGGAATGGCGACAAACTACAGTCAATAATAATCTCCATAGGCGACGCTTTAAAAAATGTTAACGGTTACCAGTTTAGAGTTACAGAGAAGCTCTTTTTTTTAAAAATTATTACTCTCGCTCTGGTGATCACGGCGATACCTCACATGTGTGGTTTGAACAGCGATTTCATTTGCAGGCGCGACTTCCGTATACGTTTTTTTTCATGCGTGAGCTAACGGTGACGGGGGCGGTTACATTTTTTTTCCCATTTATTTTTTTATGTTAGCACAGATTAAAAAAATAAATAAATCTGATCACTTTTATTGCTGTCACAAGCAATGTAAACATCCCTTGTGACAGTAATAGGCAGTGACAGGTACTCTTTATGGAGGGATCGGGGGTCTAAAAGACTCCAAACCCCTCCACTGCACTTCCATGTATTCAAAATGCCAAAAACGACATTTTTGAATACAGTCACTTTTTAAGTTCTGCGCCTTTAGCAGCCAAGTAACCTGGACATGACATCATGGACGCCGCCTCCGGTTTAAGTCATCGGAGACCCAATCAAAGCTTCATCCAGCTTTGATCGGGACTCCAACCAGCCGGCGAACATGCCGGCTGGTTTCCTCGGGTCTTCCGGTGGGACGGGAGACCCAAGCAGAGCCACGGGAGGGGGGGGGGGGGGTAAGGATTTAGCAGCTCCCGAGTCGCATCGGTCATTACTACTGGAAAGCTCTAAAAAATGGTACCTACAAATAGAGCTTTTTTTTGGTGGTATTTGATCACCTTTTAATTTTTTGCACTATAAACAAAAAAAGAGCGACACTTAAAAAAAAAAAAAAAAAAATATATATATATATATATATATATATATATATATATATATATATATATACCCAATCAATATATTGGGATTTTTTTTAACCAAAAGTATGTAGCAGAATACAAATTGGCCTGAAATGATGAAAAAATTAGATTTTTAATTTTTTTTTCTTGGAAATGTAATATAGGAGAAAGTAAAAAAAAAAAAAAAAAAAAAAAAAATGTATATATATATTTTTGCGTCTACAAACTAGGGAAAAGAATTATATCATTTTTCTTTCTTTCTTTTTTTTTACTACTTTTACCCCCTTCCTGACCAGGTTATTTTTTGCGATACGACACTGCATTACTCTAACTGATAATTGAACGGTTGTACACAAATACAATTTTCGCACAAATTGAGCTTTCTTTTGGGGGTATTTCATCACCACTGCGGTTTTTATTTTTTGCGTTATAAGCAAAAAAAAAAAAAAAAACAATATTAATTACTTTCTGCAATAAAACAAATCTAATAAAAAAATGAAAAAAATCTACAGTATCTCACAAAAGTGGGTACACCCCTCACATTTTTGTAAATATTTTATTCTATCTTTTCATGTGACAACACTGAAGAAATGACACTTTGCTACAATGTAAAGTAGTGAGTTTACAGCTTGTATAACAGTGTAAGTTTTCTGTCCCCTGAAAATAAGTCAACACACAGCCATTAATGTCTAAACCACTGGCAACAAAAGTGAGTACACCCCTAAGTGCAAATGTCCAAATTGGATCCAATCAGCCATTATCCCTCCCCAGTGTCATGTGACTCGTTAGTGTTACAAGGTCTCAGGTGTGAATGGGGAGCAGGGGTGTTAAATTTGGTGTAATCGCTCTCACTCTCTCATACTGGTCCCTGGAAGTTCAACATGGCAACTCATGGCAAAGAACTCTCTGAGGATCTGAAAAAAAGAATTATTGCTCTACATAAAGATGGCCTAGGCTATAAGAAGATTGCCAAGACCCAGAAACTGAGCTGCAGCACTGTGGCCAGGACCATACAGCGGTTTAACAGGACAGGTTCCACTCAGAACAGGCCTCACCATAGTCGACCAAAGAAGTTAAGTGCACGTGCTCAGCATCATATCCAGAGGTTGTCTTTGGGAAATAGACGTATGAGTGCTGCCAGCATTGCTGCAGAGGTTGAAGGGGTGGGGGGTCAGACTGTCAGTGCTCAGACCATACGTTGCACACTGCATCAAATTGGTTTGCATGGCTGTCCTCCTAGACAGAAGCCTCTTCTAAAGATGATGCACAAGAAAGCCAGCAAACAGTTTGCTGAAGACAAGCAGACTAAGGACTTTGATTACTGGAACCATGTCCTGTGGTCTGATGAGACCAAGATAAACTTATTTGGTTCAGATTGTGTCAAGCGTGTGTGGCGGCAACCGGGTGAGGAGTACAAAGACAACAGTCAAGCATGGTGGTGGGAGTGTCATGGTCTGGGGCTGCATGAGCGCTGCCGGCACTGAGGAGCTACAGTTCATTGAGGGAACCATGAATGCCAACATGTACTGTGACATACTGAAGCAAAGCATGATCCCCTCCCTTCAGAGACTGGGCCGCAGGGCAGTATTCCAACATGATAACGATCCCAAACACACCTCCAAGATGACCACTGCCTTGCTAAAGAAGCTGAGGATGAAGGTGATGGACTGGCCAAGCATGTCTCCAGACCTAAATCCTATTGAGCATCTGTGGGGCATCTTCAAAGAGAAGGTAGAGGAGCGCAAGGTCTCTAACATCCACCAGCTATGTGATGTCATCATGGAGAAGTGGAAGAGGTGGCAACCTGTGAAGCTCTGGTGAACTCCATGCCCAAGAGGGTTAAGGCAGTGCTGGAAAATAATGGTGGCCACACAAAATATTGACAATTTTGGGCTCAATTTGGACATTATACCTTGGGGTGTACTCATTTTTGTTGCCAGCAGTTTAGACATTGATGGCTGTGTGTTGAGTTATTTTGAGGGGACAGTAAATTTACACTGTTATACAAGCTGTACACTCACTACTTTACATTGTAGCAAAGTGTCATTTCTTCAGTGTTGTCACATGAAAAGATAGAATAAAATATTTACAAAAATGTGAGGGGTGTACTTACTATTGTGAGATACTGTATATAAAAATAAACACCTGTTGGCCCATTCACTCACTGACTGGAGGTCAACAAATGGGCAAGGAGGGTCCACAAAGCATCAGCAGTTCAGTGAATGATTACAATGTTTCCTGGAGGTGCTTTTTAACAGTTTTTGACAGTCTAGTAGGAGCAAAAAAAAGAAAGAAGAAAACATAACATGAAGTTTATATCAATGTGTGCCACTCTCCATGTGGTTAAGAAATAGGGGAATTGCTACATTTGATTTATCACCCTACAAAGGCAATAACTTCTTAATCATCATACTCGCTGCAGGCAAGGAAACCAATAGCGTTTCTGCAGCATTCCAGTCATCCAAGGCATTTATGAAGCATTAATTTTCCATATAGTGGCAGAACGTCTCAGTGCATATTTTTTAGGTATCTTCATATAATTGAATAATCAGACATGCCAGGAAATATTTTATGGATGCATTTTAGTGTTCTGATTCTCCAAGGCAAATATTCCTCCGCACAGCATTTTTATGGTCTTGCAGTTTAGTGTTGTTTTATTCGAGTTGTATTGTGCAAAGAAAGGCAACTGTGAGGAGGGACCTTCTTCGGAGTCCCGCAGTTTGGCTTCTATGTCTATCAAAAGGATATTCTAGAGATTTCAAATCATTTATACAATATTCATTGAGGCTTTATAACCTAAAAATGTATATCAGGAAAAAATAAAAATAAATATTCGGCACATCTTCGCAGTGCATGTACATTTCCCCAGCCTGTAATGTACACAGTGCTCTGGACATGGACAGTCCTAAGAGGAGGCTTGTAATGCACACAATGCTCTTGACGGTGGTCTGAGCAGGCTTGTAATCAGTGGCGGCTGGTGCATTGGGGGCGCAGGGGCGTCGCCCCCCCATCCATGTATCAATCTACATGCGGGGCGCCAGACATAGAGTTCAATGGGGCTTTTTTTATTTTAACCATGCGATTAGAGCCAGAGGCTCTAATAGGCTAAAAAAAAAAAGGGTGGGCTCAGGGCGCAGAGCACTGCGCCCTGAGCCCACCCAGTTGTGTGACATTAGCGAATGAAAATTCGCTATTGTCACACGGATCCTCCTCCTGGCTAATCAGGAAGCGGGTTCTAAGACCCGTTTCTCAATTGACCAAAAGGAGAAGCCATGCCATTGGTCAGGGAGGAGGAGATAGGAGACGCAGCAGACAGTGGGAAGAAGCCGAAGCCCCCGCCACCGCCCCCGCCGCCTGCTGCTGCAGATGTCCAGGCAGGGTGAGTGAGCCGGGTCCTGTCCTGCCCTGCCCTGCCCCCTGTCGTGGTCCTGTCCTGCTGTGGGTAAGGGGGGGTGTATGGTGCGCAGCCTGGTGCGGTCAGGGGGGGGGGGTGTATGGTGCGGTCCGTCTGCCGCCCCCCCCCCCCCCCCCCCCCCGCCCATGGAACACCATCTGCCACTGCTTGTAATGCACACAATGCTCCGGACAGTGGTCTGAGGAGGCCTGTAAAGCTGCACAATGCTCTCAGAAGGTGGTCTGAGAAGCCTGTAATGGTCTGAGAAGCCTGCAGCTTACGCATGTATTTTGCAAATGTGTGCAACCAAACCCCTGTTTTTAACGCATACTGTTAGACAGTTCAATTCGGTTGGTCGCTGGCTGGTTGGTAAGTTGTGACTGGAAATCTCTTCGTTTTTTTGATCTGCGTCCGCCCTTCCAGTGCTCCTTACCATTAAGACCAGTTATAGGTGGAGGCAGTGACCACTTTTTGCATAGTAATTTTTAGCCTGGGTTTCCTAAGAACGGAAAATTGTTTCAAGAGTTCCTCTGTGAGAAAGGTATATGTAGCAACATGAATTGAAGGCTTTGATTGTAAAATGATGGTTAGCTAACACAGCAAACACGGTAAAAATAACTCACAGTGCTTAGCGCATTGACGACTCCGGATCTCCACGACTAGCACTGATGAAATCAAACACCCGCTTTGCAATTAGCGCTGTAATAAACGTATAATCTCACTTCTATCTACTCCACTGTACAGGAAGAAAAAAATCGCCAACCTGGTTAGCCACTAAGTGTTAAGCTTGAAGGTGCTTTCATGGTTTTACCGTTTATAGTGTTTCCAACGAGTCTCTTTGCCTCAGAAAACAAATATTGATTTTCCAATGAATGTCAGAGATGCAGCTCAACTAAGTTGAAAATCATTTCCTAAGCAAAAGGTGAAAAAAGAGAAAAAAGCAAAGCATGGAGAAAAAAAAAAGAGAGGAAGACGGAGGAGGAGAAGGCTGTAAATCAGCAGTGCAATGGGATTAAGATGTACTGGAGCCTGCAGTGGTAAACAAAGGCGTAATTTATCCAGACACACCGCTGGAAAGCAGGCCGCCAATTACAAGGTGTAGGTGAAAAAAATATATGGCTGTTACACCTGCTAAATGATACCAAAAACTAACTTTCTATGGGGCTTTAATTAAAAGATGTGAATTAGGATTGGTCCTATTTAAATTGGGAGCATATACCTAATTCAGCAGCTATTAACCACTTGATGACCAGGCATTTTCTGGCACTTTTCATATGCATGTAAAAATATATATATATATTTTTTTGGTAGAAAATTACTTAGAATCCCAAAATATTATATATATATATATATATATATATATATATATATATATATATATATATATAATATTTTGGGATTCTAAGTCATTTTCTAGCAATATATATGTATATATATATATATATATATATATATATATATATATATATATATTTACATGCATATGAAAAGTGCCAGAAAATGCCTGGTCATCAAGTGGTTAATAGCTGCTGAATAAGGTAATTTTTTTTTTTAGTAAATCTACTCCATTGGGTTATGTATTGTGTTTTTTTGCATTAAAACTCAAAAAAGTGTATTTTTTTCCAAAAAAATCGAGTTTGAAAAATCACTGAGCAAATAACGTGTGACATAAAAAATTGCAAAACCCAGCAATTTATTTTCTAGAGCCTCTGCTTAAAAATATATATATATAATATTTTGGGATTCTTTTTCTAGCAAAAAAAAAAAATATATATATATATATATATATATATATATATATATATATATATATATATATATATATATATATATATATATATATATATTTACATGCACACGAAAAGTGCCAGAAAATGCCTGGTCATCAAGTAGTGAATAGCTGCTGAATTAGGTTTTTTTTTTTGTAAATCTACCCCATTGGGTTATGTATTGTGTTTTCTTGCATTAAAACTCAAAAAAGTGTATTTTTTTCCAAAAAAATCGTGTTTGAAAAATCACTGTGCAAATAACGTGTGACATAAAAAATTGCAAAACCCAGCAATTTATTTTCTAGAGCCTCTGCTTTAAAAGAAAAAAAAAAAAAAAAAAAAATATATATATATATATATATATATATATATATATATATATATATATATATATATATATATATATATATATATTTTTTTTTTTTTTCTTTTAAAGCAGAGGCTCTAGAAAATAAATTGCTGGGTTTTGCAATTTTTTATGTCACACGTTATTTGCACAGTGATTTTTCAAACACGATTTTTTTGGAAAAAAATACACTTTTTTGAGTTTTAATGCAAGAAAACACAATACATAACCCAATGGGGTAGATTTACAAAAAAAAAAACCTAATTCAGCAGCTATTCACTACTTGATGACCAGGCATTTTCTGGCACTTTTCGTGTGCATGTAAATATATATATATATATATATATATATATATATATATATATATATATATATATATATATTTTTTTTTTTTGCTAGAAAAAGAATCCCAAAATATTATATATATATATTTTTAAGCAGAGGCTCTAGAAAATAAATTGCTGGGTTTTGCAATTTTTTATGTCACACGTTATTTGCTCAGTGATTTTTCAAACTCGATTTTTTTGGAAAAAAATACACTTTTTTGAGTTTTAATGCAAAAAAACACAATACATAACCCAATGGAGTAGATTTACTAAAAAAAAAAATTACCTTATTCAGCAGCTATTAACCACTTGATGACCAGGCATTTTCTGGCACTTTTCATATGCATGTAAATATATATATATATATACATATATATATATATATATATATATATATATATATATATATATACATATATATATATATATATATATATATATATATATATATATATATATTGCTAGAAAATGACTTAGAATCCCAAAATATTATATATGTATATATATATATATATATATATTTTTTTTTTTTTAAGCAGAGGCTCTAGAAAATAAATTGCTGGGTTTTGCAATTTTTTATGTCACACGTTATTTGCTCAGTGATTTTTCAAACTCAATTTTTTTAAAAAAAATACACTTTTTTGAGTTTTAATGCAAAAAAAAACACAATACATAACCCAATGGGGTAGATTTACTAAAACTGGTGCACAAAGAATCTGGCGCAGCTGTGCATGGAAGCTAATCAGCTTCTAATTTCAGCTTGCTCAATTAGGCTGACAATAAAACCTGGAAGCTGATTGGTTTTTATGCAGTTGCACCAGATTTTGCACTTTCCAGTTTTAGTAAATAATCCCCACTGTGTTGGTAATATCTAAAAGATTAGGTCACATTGAGTAAATAAATACCAGACCTGTCACGCTTTAAAATTTCCAGTGGCGGCTTGTGCTCCATCAGTTGAGGGGGGAGAGGGGGTTGCAGACAGACCTGTCCCCCCATATCACTCCAGCCTGCACCACCACATCTCTCTTGCCCGCCCGTTTACTTACCTTTTTCCTCCGCAATGACAGGCGGCGGCAGCTTCCCCTTCAGACTCCTTCATGTCCCTTCTCGGCGACCGTCTCCTCCCCCCTTCTTGGCCCATAGCATGCCTTCTCTTTTCGGCCCGCTTCCTAACATGGTCGGAAGGAGAATCAGTGTGGCATAGCAAATATTCATTCGCTATTGTCACTCAACTGGGTGGACTCATGGCGCAATGCTCTGCGCCCCAAGCCCACCCCTTTTTGAAGCCTATTAGAGCCTCTGGCTCTAATCAGGTGCTTAAAAAAAAAAAAAAACATTGGAATCCATGTATCCGGCGCCCTGCATGTAGATTAGGGGGCCGGAGGCATGGATAGAGGGGGCGGCACCCCTGCAATATAATTACTGCCCAGGATCCGACATTCATGATGATACCTCACATGTGTGGGACAATCACTGTTTGCGTGCGTGTGGGACCGACATAAACGTTCACCTTTGCGCACAAGCACGGGAGCAATAAGCATGTGACAGGTACTCTTTATGGAGGGATCTGGGGGTTAATAAGACTCCAAATCCTTCCTATGCCCGTAAAAGCATCCAAAACACCAAGATAAGTGTTTCCGAGTAAACTGAAAGTGATGTCATTGCTTCCGGTTTACTTTTACGAAACAGCCAATCAAAATCAACCCCGGATTTGCTTGGCTGTCTGGCCAGCCGACACACCCGAGATTGTGGAGGTCAATTCCCATTCAAACACCCCCAAATCCATCCTTCCCTTGAAAGCATTAAAAACACCAAGATTGGCAGTTAGAATACTTTTGATTTTCAAAAAATGGCGCCATTGACATCCAGGTAAACCGGCAGTGATGTCATGTCATTGCGTCAGCATTACCATAGCAGAGGCACGATGAAAGCCGATTATAGCTTTTTATGGGTCTCCAACTAGCAGGTAGAAGTGCTGGCTGGTAGCTTGGGTCTTCCGGTGGAACGGGAGAGCCCGAGAGAGCTGCAGAAGGCAACGGGATGGGGGGGGGGGTTTCCCTTCCAAAGCTTGTAATAGCTAGTTAGCCACTCGATTGCTATTATAAGAGAGCTGTCTGCTGGCTCTAAAAAATAGTGTCACGACAAATTGAAGTCAAATGACGTAACGCGTATGTGATTTGGTGGCAAGTGGTTAATTAAAGATGACGTTTATTCTGCTTATATTTTGCCTTCCATTGTTTTTTTTTTTTATTTCAGAACTTGAATGGGAGAAGGGATGAGTGGAATACTCCAACTTGCAAACTTTCTGAGGACAACTGACTGTAGTGTATGCGGCAAGGCCGCTGTATCAACCTTGCCACTGAAGTGAAGTAAAAGATATGTTCCTGAATGAATTCCTCTTCAGGGTCCTAACCTGGCACCCCCTTTCTCTCTTCCAATGCATGCTAGCCCCTGTCCACTGACTCTCCACTGGAGTGGTCCCCTTCATGGGCAGACCCCTGGCAAGCTGCCCGGTACTCACGGACACTGTTTTTCCCTGGGTTGCTCTGCCTTCAGCTCCACTCGTCAGTATCCTGGATCTCCTGGCTCAGCATCACACACTTGGTCCACTAGGTCGACCGCCTGTGATCACCTTCCTTGCTGGCAGGAGGAGAGACAGCTGTCACCCTCCTCCTGGGACCTGGCTTCCCGCCCAAAGACGCCCTGTCACATGTGCCCTCGGCTTTTATTACATATGCCAGGACTGGGACAGCCACAAAAGCCTGTGTGTCACTTGCTGGGTTTCCTCCACTGTCCAACAGGCTCCCCTATGGGATGTAGTGGGGACACTCCCTCAGCTATCCCAGTGGGTTGGCACAAACACTGGTACATCCTGGGATATGTTATCGAAGCCAAGGGCACGTGTGACAGGGTGTCTTTGGGCGGGAAGCCATGTCCCAGGAGGAGGGGGACAGCTGTCTCTCCTCCTGTCTGTATGGAAGGTGGTCACAGCCTCACCACGCTGCACCCACTTACAGACAGGCTACTTATACATGAGTGCAGGGGAGGACTAGGCCAGGGGGGCAATTGCCCCCCCCCCCGGGCCACTCTGATGCCCCATAAAAAGGCTGCACCACTTCTTCCACAGACATGCCTAAAGGATTCCTGGTGAAGAGAAGTAAAAAGTCCCCACCACTGACCTACTGAGTGCAAGTTGAAAACAAGGATACAGCACAGGTCCCCCAACCCCCCCAGCATGGATTATGTAAACTGTGTCTGAGCAGAGGCCGGTTCCATGCCTCACTGGAGACTCTTCTGGCCTGGCCGGCCCCGACCAAGCTGTCCTAGCTCCCCCCAACCGCCCCCTGCTGGCCAGGTCGGAAACCCGGATTCAGCCGTTAAATAGAGAGTAACTGGAGAAGGGCTTGGGGGTAAGGAGGAGGATTGGGAGAGTGGGAGGGGGTTGAGGGAGAGTGGGAGGGGGGCCAAGTCACTCCAAAATGGGCCTCTGGTTTGTACTTGCCCCCTGGGCCAAAAGTTGCCAGTCTGCCCCTGCATGGGTGACATGTAGGCAGAGCCACAACACCCTCAATTCACAGTTGGGTCCTCATTACTCCAGGTTGAGTGATGCTGGCTGTCAGTCATCCTATATGAGTGAGGACATCTTGTGGTCAAGGAGAGGTACAGCATTGTACAGCTCTGGATTTATAGGTAGTATTGTTTTTTGTTTTTTTCTTTTTAAAGCATCTGGGGGACCTATTTAAATAAAAAAAAATGCATATCCCAGGTTTGGTCCTTAAAATTAACCTTACTTCTATTACACAATTCAAAGTGGGAGACTCAATGGGCGTTGCAGTGGGTTGCTGGGTAGTACTTTGCCATTGTTGAATCCCAAGCTCCAGTTTAAGATGTCATTAGTGGTGATATAATTGCTGGTGCATCTTGCTATTACATGGCCAGAAACAATAACACAACAGGTGGCCATGGCTGGAAGCATGCCACATATCTGTGTGCCGACACCAGGATCGTGTTGTACGTTCCACTATATTACAGTTTCTGGTGTAGGCAACGAATTTAGCCGTCATTTCCAAGTCCACTCATCCAGTCACTGAAGAAACAGTCATTTACAAGCTGCACCCTGGAAAATCATATCATTTACACCTCGAAAATTTGGCTTGTATAATTCTCCATAATGAAGTCAGCTATAGGGAGGGCTGCCAAAAATCTATCAGTAATTATCAACTGGAGGAAAAGCTGTAGCATGGCATGCTAATGAGAAGAATTAAAAATACATTCTCTGGATTTTATAGTCATGATAAAGGGTTTGCTGGACATCTCCACCTCCGATCTGTACATTCTGATGTGACAATCTTTATTCGGATCAACAATATCAGAGGAGAGGAGAGGAGAGGAGAGGAGAGGAGAGGAGAGGAAAAGAGACTAGGTTAGGGAGGACAGAAGAGGAGGAGTGGGGAGAAGAGAGAAGGGGTAGATAGGAAGGGACAGCAGAACAAAGAAGAGGAGAGGATGGGAAGTGGAGAGAAGATACAAAAAAGAAAGGAAGAGAGAGGAGAGGGAAAATAGGAAAGGAGAGCAGAAGAGAGGGGGGGTAGAGATGTTAAAAGAGTAAAGCAAAGGAACAGAATAGAAAAAATAAACAAATAAAGAGGAAGGTAGAGGGAAGGAAAAAAAGGGAGGGGAGAAGGAGAGAAAGGATAAGGAGGGAGGGGAGAGGAGAGGAGTGAAAATAGGAGGAGAAAAGAAGGAAAGAGAGTAGAAGTGAAAAGAGGAGGAGAGGAGAGGAGAGAAAGAGAGTAGACGTGAAAAGAGGAGGAGAGGAGAGGAGATGAGTAGAAATGAAAAGAGGAGGAGAGGACCTGGAGGAGAGAAGGAGAGTAGACGTGAATAGAGGAGGAAAGGAGAGGAGAAAATATAAGGAGCGTAGAAGTGAAAAGAGGAGCAGAGAAGAGGAGAGGAGAGGATAAAAGAGCAGGAGAGTAGAAGTGGAGGAGGAGAGGAGAGTAGAAGCAAAAAGAGGAGGAGAGCAGAGAAGGTGAGTAGAAGTGAAAAGAGGAGGAGAGGACCTGGGGAAGAGAAGGAGAGTAGAAGTGAATAGAGGAGGAGAGGAGAAGTGAAAAGAGGAGGAGAGAAGAAGAGATGAGAGGAGAGGAGAAAAGAGCAGGAGAGTAGAAGTGAAAAGAGGAGGAGAGGAGAGTAGAAGTGAAAAGAGGAGGAGTGGAGAGTAGAAGTGAAAAGAGGAGGAGAGGAGAGTAGAAGTGAAAAGGGGAGGAGAGGAGAGTAGAAGTGAAAAGGGGAGGAGAGGAGAAAAGATAAGGAGAGTAGAAGTGAAAAGAGGAGGAGAGAAGAGGAGAGGAGAGGAGAAAGAGCAGGAGAATAGAAGTGAAAAGAAGAGGAGAGGAGAGGATAAAAGAGAACGAGAGGAAAGGAGTAGATAGGAAGGGACAGCAGAACACAGAAGAGGAGTGGAGAGAATATACAAAAAAAGATGGAAAGAGCAAGAAGAGGGAAGACAGGAAAGGAGAGCAGAAGAAAGGGGGGTAGAGGTGTTAAGAAAGTAGAGCAAAGGAACAGGATAGAACAAAAAAAAAAGGAAGGGAAGAGAGGAGAGGAAGAAGAAGAGGAAGAGGAGGAGAGGGAGAAGGAGTGGTGTCCAGCAGAGGAGTGGAAAGGACAAGTGACGAGAAGTGAAAAGAGAAGAGGAGGGAAGACAGGTGAAGTGGGGAAAAGACAAAAGAGGAGGGGAGGAGAAAAGGAGAAGAGTAGAAAAAAGGCAGGGAAGGAAAGTAGAGCAAAATGGAGGAGGAAGGATTGGGGTATAGGAAAGGACACATGGGAAGAGTCTATAAAAGGAAAAGGAGAGGAGAGAAGAGGAGAGGGATAGGAAGAAGAGGAAAGGAGAGGAAGAGGATAGGAGGATGAGGAGAGGATAAGGTTTGGAAGAGGAGAGGATAAATAGGTGGAAAGAAGAGTGAAGACAGGAAGGTGGAGAAGAGTTGAGGAAGAAGAGAGGAGAAGGAAGACAGGAAATAAAAAAGACGGAGAAGAAAAGAGAGAAGAGAAAAGGAGACGAGATAGGCTACAAGGGGAGGATAGAAAAGATGGAGAGATGTGGAAAGACACAGCCAGGGAACAAAGAATAAGAAGCATATGACCCAACTGTGACACCATCCCACACTGCCCTCTCCACCTTTCAAATATTCTCCGGGAGTTAAAGGCCACAAGGAATTCATGATAACTGCATTGGCATCTCTGGCACATTAGATAAATAAAGCATAAAAAACTGCAATATTGTGATGAAATAAAAACTTATATAAAACTTTTCTAAGTTCTATAACGCACTGAATGCATCTACGTCAAAACAGTCTGTCAGTGGAATGTCACCGAGTGTTTATGAACGTTGTCGTATTTGTGACAGATGCACTGTACCTCGCACTAATCACAGTGTGAACGATCAGAATAAAGAAAGCGGGAAGAGCTGAGACATACTTTTTTTTGGCATATGACGGGTAGCAACACATTTACAAGTAATAATTTTCATTTTCTAGTACAAAAACAGTTTTTTTCTTTTTATAACACCAGACTACACAGAAAGAAGCATTGATAACGGGGAAATTATGGGGATACGTGTCAGAATAACTGATTTTTTAATTTGGAGCCTTGCTGGGAAATCTTTCAACATTTTTTTGAAAGTTTAAACATACACAATATTGCACTTAGACAGATAAAAGCAACTCTCTGAGTCTTTATGTACCTCCCTTGCTCTCTTCCATCACCAAAATTCCTGCAAAGGTTTTGACTTTCTGAAATGAGTTACCTGCACACATCTGTAGAAGCTCTTTCCTGCCCTCATTTCAATTGTCTCACCCCTGGTGACCGGCCTCTATTGCCTCGTTTCCACTGAGCGGTTCAGTACGGTTCAGTACGGTACACCTTGATCAGGCTTGCGTTTCCACCGCCAACAGTACCTCAGCTCAACAGTACCTCAACAGGGTAGCTCCACCCTGTTGGTACGGTACTAATGTGCTTGGAAAACCAACGAAAGGGTCCAAAAAAAGTGGTACAGTAAGGTTCGGAATTAGGGTATCATTCACAACTTTTGACAATGGAAACAGAAAATATTGCATACCATACAGAACCAAACCGTACCGCTCAATGAAAACGAAGCATAAGGAACCAAGCTTTGCATTAGGGATTGGAACGGATGGCAACATGTTCTCCTTAGAGCAGAAGTTGGGAAGTGTCTTTTTTTTTTATCATACGTGTTCTGCCAGTACAGACCAGCTTCAGGAAGAACACCTATCATGTGCCTATATATTATATTATTGTTTCTGGCTATATATATATATATATATATATGTATATATACTGTATATAATTTTTTTTTAATTTAGGTAAATAGGTTGTATTAAAAAATGCAATCTACTGTATATTTACAATGCATGAAAATTTCCCTATGTCTTGTTGCTTTACAAAACACTGTTTGTTGGTCTGCCAGAAGCCCAGTGAACTCCAAACTTTCTGTAGTATGGTGACAACACTTCCGCTCCTAAACTGAAATCTTAAGTAGTGTTGTCAAGCCTGTCCGAGTTCTCCCCTACTGGACTACAGAACACCTCTCCCTTACGTTATGGAGTTGGGGAGATGGTGGGGGTGGGAATTTATGTTGTTTATTTTAATAATGTAATGTTTACTTATGTTATATATACACACATATATAATATATACCGTATTTTCCGGCGTATAAGACGACTTTTTAACCCAGGAAAATCTTCTCAAAAGTCAGGGGTCGTCTTATACGCCGGGTATCGTCTTATAGGGCGGATGCTGAAACTTCGGAGCCGACTGAACTATGCGGTAGGGAGGGGGGGGGACTCTAAAAGGGCCACCGTATGCCTGCTTGGATTGGCTCACCCTGCTTCCAAGCCCTCCCTGTCTCAAAGACTATGGTATGCCTCTTTCACCCGTCTGGCCCGCCCTTGTATCCAATTACCGTACCTCCTTCTCTGCGTCTCGCTCCCGAGGACTGCAGTAAAGCGCTGCAGGCGCGCATGTGCGAGATCTGAGAGGCAGAGAAGAAGGTACGGTAACAGGATACAATGGCGGGTCAGACAGGTGAAAGAGGCATGTTTTTCTGGTCACATCGCCACTCTCTCTCTCTCTCTATCTCTTTTTTCCATACCCCGGGCATATGGTATTTTTAATCATAGATTGTGCTGGATCACACTATATAAATGTGGAAGGGCTGGTTGTGTACAGAAAGCAAAAATATCTTTGCGTTACAGACAGGATGCTGAATTGGTTATGAAAACTGGAAATTCAAGTGACACAGTATCGTCTATGACAAACATGCATTCAAAAATTAAAAAACACTGTCACTGAGATCAGGGGCCATTTTTTATTTTGTTTCCTGACTGAGTTAAAACTTGCCAATTATATTATCCTCTAACTATTGGGTCATAGTTTGAAATCAAATATTGAAATATTGGCCATATTGAAATCAAATGTGGTGCTTTTTTAATTTTTATTTGGTGTGCGTTGGAAGAGGGGTAGTATATCCCAAACTCCATATTTTACCTGGAAAAGTTGGGGGTCGTCTTATACGCCGGAAAATACGGTATGTATATTATTATATTATAATATATATATATATATATATATATATATATATATATATCTTTACACGCACATGAACTGTTCACAATATTTAGGAGGGTGTGCTCTGTGCAGTGCAGTCATGTTAGAACAGGAAGGGGCCATCCCCAAATGGTTCCACAAAGTTGGGAGCATGAAATTGTCCAAAATGTCTTGGTATGCTGACGCCTTAAGAGTTCCCTTTACTGGAACTAAGGGGCCAAGCCCAACCCCTGAAAAACAACCCTCCACCATAATCCCCCCCCCCCCCCCTCCAAAAAAAGATTTAGACCAGCGCACAAAGCTAGGTCCATAAAGACATGGATGAGCGGGTTTGGGGTGGAGGAACTTGACTGGCCTGCACAGAGCTCTCATATCAACCTGATAGAACACCTTTGGGAAGAATTAGAGCCAGGCCTTCTAGTCCAACGTCAGTGCCTGACCTCACAATTGTGCTTCTGGAAGAATGGTCAAACATTCCCATAGACGCACTCCTACACCTTGTGGACAGCCTTCCCAGAAGAGTTGAAGCTGTTATAGCTGCAAAGGGTGGGCCAACTCAACACGGACTAAGACTGGGATGCCATTAAAGTTCATGTGCGTGTAAAGGCAGGCATCCCAATACTTTTGGCAATATAGTGTATGTATATTTTTTTCTTTTTTTTTTTCATTTAAGTCACAATTAAAATAACAGAAGAAAAACCACTATATATTTTCAATAATAGGAAATCTAATAGTACCACAATATGGTGATAAGTGCAATAGTTTATATTGTAAATTGTAAATGGATACCACACAAAAGATAAGTGTGCAAAAAAAAAAAAAAAAAAAAAAAAAAAAAAAACCTAATATAAATAAAAATAGTTTATATTGCAACAAGACATGGGAAGGTGTACATATGTGCATGTATTGTAAAAATACAGTATATTGCATTTTTTTTTTTTTTAAATATAACATGTTTACCTTATTTGTATATTTTTATAATTATATATATATATAAATTTATAATATAAAAATATACAAATAAGGTAAACACTTTATATTAATAAAAAGCAAATCAATATAAAAAAATAAAAAAAAATATATATATATACATATATATATATATATATATATATATATATATATATATATATATATATATATATATATATTTTTTTTTTTTTTTTTTTTTTTTAGGCCACAGTTTAATTTATTTTATTGATTTATTTAGTACCACGGGATGACAATAAGTCCAATAGTTTATATTGTGAAATATAAATGGAAACCGCGCAAAAGATAAGTGCACAAAAAAAAGAATTCAAAACGGAACATAAAAAAAAAAAAAAATAGTTTATATTGATTGCTTTAGTTGGCTTCCTGTGCTCCTCCTCAGTTGTAATAAACACGGGACATATAAGGATGCGGTGACTCGCGCCTCTTCTGTGCCCCTGATGATGTACTATCTGACGAAATGCATAGGGTGGAGCCGGAAGTCATGACATCACCACGCATGCGTGCCCGCTATTGTAATCCTAGGAATTGTAGTTTGTTGAATACCAATTGTTTCCTTTATGCTTGCAAGTTTTTTAACTGATACAATAAGCTTTCGATCAAGGACTTTACACTATGCAAGCCTGGTGCTCTTTTTGCATTAAAGCCGCAGCAGAAAAATTCAAATAATTACGTTAAAAATGATAAAATAAGTATTTTTATTGATATAAGATTTTAAAATTCAAAAACATTTTGTTTTCATAAAGGTCTTTTTGGTAGGATAATTTATTTGGAAATTCCTATATAAAAAGTATTTTACTGTACCTGCCACTGTCCAAGGACAATCATTCACTAACTGTATCAATAAAAATACAAATGTTTATCATTTTTTTGTGAAATTATTTGAATTTTTCTGCTGCATTAAGCCCTTGGGAGAAATGTTGTTTCATTTCTGTATAATATTAGGGCGAGCAGCATTTCTTTACCTTGGCTAGTGGGTGTCTTTTGCTACATGTATCTATTATATTCTTTCTTAGTTTACTTATAAAATATTAATTTCATCAAACCTAAAAAAAAAAAACGCAGCACAGATTTTCCGAAATAATACAAAATCGAATGGCTGAATTTTTGTCTCAGCTCGAGACTACCAGAGAATGTAGCTTAAATGGTTAATGTGAAGAATGCTGAAATACACTCTGAAATTTGTGACTTCAAAGACAAAGAACTCAACAGCAAACCTTTTCACAAAATGCTATGTAGCTAACCTTTATTTAGGAGGCAAGTTCTGTTCCTAAAAGTGTATATAATTGACTTTATTTCAATTCCGAGAGTTTATTTCTCCTCTGCTGTGAGGAGCTCAAAGATGGGAAAATCAATATTAGGAATAGCAGGGTCAAGATGAAGCCCATACCAGGCTGGAGTCTAATTTTAGGGCCAATTTGCTGAGATCCTATGTAGTCGGTTCGAGATGAGTTAGTGGATCTGACAGATAATTAATTAAAAAGTGAGATTAGAAGCTCGATGGCTACAATGGCACAAGCGGATTCATCCTCTGTGTCAACTTCTTTTAGTATATCAATTTTCTCACTACTCCGAGGCAACCGCGCTAAATCGTTATCTTCTACCGGGAAATGGAACATGACATAAACAATTGCTATTGTATTTGATGGAGTGAACTTTCAAAATAAAAACATGAAAGCAAATTAATTCTTCCTGACATCCCATATTATATGCAACTTGTATATTCTACCTTAAACTACATGGCCCCCAATAATTAACGTAGGACAATGAATCTTTTTTTGGTTTTATTATATTGAGAGATTAAATATTCAGATTCAATATGCCGCAAGTCACATTGCATCTAGAAACCGATTATTAGTACTGATTCTAAGTGAATATTCTAGACAAAAGTACATAAAGAGGCTTTTGGCAATAATAAATAAATAATAAAGTAAATAAATAAATAAATAAATGATAAATAAAAAAAACCCTATCATGAAGGACCAATGAAGGGTGCCAATGCCTGAAGGATTCTGGTTTTCATTGCTAAAACTGGCTTTAAAAGAAGTCCCTTCTTTCTTGATTTTTCCTTCGGCCAATGGTAATAAATTAAATATGGTAGCTCCAAGTCCTACCATGAACAACCTAGGGTGTCAATGCTTGAAAGATTCTGTTTTTCATGCTACTACTGGCTAAAGAATTAGTTCCTTCCACTCTACGGCCAGTGGCCATAGATGGACTTTAGCAGCTCCAATCCTACCGTAGGTAACCTAGGGTGTCAATACTGAAAGGATTTGAGTTTTCATGCTATAACTGGCCACAAATGAGTCCCTTACTTCTTGATTTTCCTTCTTCCAGTGGTCATTGATAGACTTTGGCAGCTCCAATCCTATCATAGGCAACCTAGGGTGTCAATACCTGAAGGATTCTGGTTTTCATGCTATAACTGGCAAAAAAATGAGTTCCTTCCTTCTTGATTTTCCTTCTGCCAGTGGTCATAGATGGAGTTTGGGGTCTCCAAGTCCTGCCATGAGCAACCTAGGGCTTCGATGCCTGAAGGATTCTGGTTTTCATGCTGTCAGGTGCTGAAAAACAAGTTCTTTGCTTCTTGTTTTTCCTTTTTGCCAATGGTCATAAATGAAATTTGGTAGCTCCAAGTCCTACCATGAACAATAATTAACGTAGGACAATGAATCTTTTTTGGTTTTATTATATTGAGAGATTAAATATTCAGATTCAATATGCCTCAAGTCACATTGCATCTAGAAACCAATTATTAGTGCTCATTCTATGTGAATATTCTAGACAAAAGTACATAAAGAGGCTTTGGCATAACCAATAAATAAATAATACATTTTAAAAAAACCCTACCATGAAGGACCAATGAAGGGTGCCAATGCCTGAAGGGTTCTGGTTTTCATGCTAAAACTGGCTTTAAAACAGTTCCCTTCCTTCTTGATTTTCCTTCGGCCAATGGTCATAAATGAAATATGGTTGCCTCAAGTCCTACCATGTACAACCTAGAGTGTCAATGCCTGAAAAATTCTGTTTTTCTTGCTACTACTGGCTAAAGAATTAGTTCCTTCCACTCTGCCAGTGGCCATAGATGGACTTTAGCAGCTCCAATCCCACCATAGGTAACCTAGGGTGTCAACACTTGAAGGATTCCAGTTTTAATGCTATAACTGGCCAAAAAATGAGTTCCTTCCTTCTGGATTTTTCTTCTTTCAGTGGGGATTGATAGACTTTGGCAGCTCCATTCCTACCATAGGTAACCTAGGGTGTCAATACCCAAAGGATTCTGGTTTTCATGCTATAACTGGCAAAAAAATGAGTTCCTTCCCTCCCTTCTTGATTTTCCTTCTGCCAGTGGTCATAGATGGAGTTTGGGATCCCCAAGTCCTGCTATGAGCAACCTAGGGTTTCAATGTCTGAAGGATTCTGGTTTTCATGCTGCCAAGTGCTGAAAAACAAGTTCCTTGCTTCTTGGTTTTCCTTCTGCCAATGGTAATAAATGAAATATGGTAGCTCCAAGTCCTACCATGTACAACCTAGGGTGTCAATGCCTAAAAGATTCTGTTTTTCATGCTACTACTGGCTAAAAAAATTTGTTCCTCCTTTTTTTATTTTTCTTCTGCCAGTGGCCATAGATGGACTTTAGCAGCTCCAATCCTACCATAGGTAACCTAGGGTGTCAATACTTGAAGGATTCCCGTTTTCATGCTATAACTGGCCAAAAATGAGTTCCTTCCTTCTTCATTTTCCTTCTTCCAGTGGGAATTGATAGACTTTGGCAGCTCCAATCCTACCATAGGCAACATAGGGTGTCAATACCCAAAGCATTCCTGTTTTCATGCTATAACTGGCAAAAAAATGAGTTCCTTGCTTCTTGATTTTCCTTCTGCCAGTGGTCATAGATGGAGTTTGGGATCCCCAAGTCCTGCTATGAGCAACCTAGGGTTTCGATGCCTGAAGGATTTTAGTTTTCATGCTACCTACCATGTGCTAAAAAACAATTTCCTTGCTTCCTGATTTTCCTTCTGCCAGTGGTCATAGATGGAGTTTGGGATCTCCATGTCCTACCATGAACAACCTAGGGTGTCAATGCCTAAAAGATTCTGTTTTTCATGCTACTACTGGCTAAAAAATGAGTTCCTTCTTTTCTTATTTTTCTTCTGCCAGTATCTATAGATGGACTTTAAAGCGGAGTTCCGGGCACAAAAAAGATTTTTTTTTTTGTGCCCCTCCGCTAGGTATGCCGCACCTGAAAAGGAATTGGATAGTTATTTTTTTTTTTTTTTTGTTTACTCACCTTTTTATTGACGATCGTAAATACTCACCTATGACAGCTTCCTCCTCCAGCGCCGCGGCTCACCCCGTCACTTCCTGCCTCGCGATGATTCCTGGGAGCTAAACGTCATAGCTCCCAGGAATCAATGCGCCGCACCGGCCCCACTCGTCATTTCCGGGCGACGCCGCATTCCCCTGCTAAACAGCTTCTGGGCATGCCCAGAAGCTGTTTAGGAATGCGGCGCCGCGCTGGAAGTGACGAGAGGGGCCGGTGCAGTGCATTCTGGGACACGAAGACGCGGAAGAAGACAGAGAAGAGGACCGCGCCGGCTTCAGCTGCCCACAACCGAGATGGAAACGCTGTGGAAGAAAATTTCTAAGTAAGTATTTCTTCTAAAAGGTAAGTGCGAACCGGGACAGATCAGAGGCTAGCCATTGTGGAATGTGCTAGCCCTGACTGTCCCGGGGGTATGTTCAACAAAAAAATGTTTCTCTGCCCGGAACTCCGCTTTAACAGCTCCAATCCTACCTCAGGTAACCTAGGGTGTCAATATTTGAAGGATTCTTGTTTTCATGCTATAACTGGCCAAAAATGAGTTCCTTCCTTCTTGATTGTTATTCTGCCAGTGGTCATAGATGGAGTTTGGATCTCCAAGTCCTGCCATGAGCAACCTAAGGTTTCAATGCCTGAAGGATTCTGGCTTTCATGCTATTACTGGCTGAAATTGAGTTGCTGCATTTTTGTTTTTTCTTCTGCCAGTGGTCATAGATAGAGTTTGCCAACTCAGGACTGACATGTTAAGAAATACATCTTTATTGGAGCAGCATTGTCTAATCTCTTAAATAATACTATTTATCATTATATTTAGGCCCAAGGATGAATTTCAAAGTTGTAGAATATCTCTTACTAAAAAAGAGAGCAGATCATATAAGGTCATCACCTGTGTCTGGGTATTACTAAAGCTGCAGATAGCAACATCAAAAGGCCATTGGTGGGTAATTAACCTCATATTTTTGAAAAAGATAAAAGTTTTTTATATACACTCGCACTATGGCACTTCTTATTTAATTAACAACCTTACGTGTATGCATGTGTATAATATCCAAACACCTCTCTAAATGTGGACAAATATTATTGAAAGGAATTTTGAAGGTTCCAGAAACCACTGCTAAGCAAACAAATTGAAATGAAATATAATTTTTATTACATATGCAAAAATATATTTTTTAAAAGTACATGTACACCCAGGTTAATAATACCTCTACGCTAGTGATTCTCGATTGTCAGACGTGTAAAGCTATAGGTAGCCCTGTGTCTCCCTCCTATGGTCACATGTATGGTCTGGTATGACCCCTGTTGGAAACTTGATGCACATTGCCTATTAGCATAACATACTTTAATGAGCATTCCGTATCAGTACTTTGCTGCGCTCAAAAGACTCCTGAAGAAGCCCCTGTGGTGAAACATGTGGAGCTGAAGCTGCCGCGTTATTGGAGCAGTAACGCGGTAGCTTCAGCTCTACATGTTTCACCACAGAGGCTTCTTCAGGAGTCTTATGAGCGCTGCATAGTACTGATATGAAATGCTCATAGAAGTATATTATGCTAGTATCCAACTTGCGTCAAGTTTCCAACAGGGGCTATAGCAGACCATACATGTGAGCATAGGAGGGAGACACAGGGCTACCTATAGCTTTACATGTCTGACAATCGAGAATCACTAGCGTAGAGGTATTATTAACCTGGGTGGGTCTTCTGGGAGGCTGTCGGGACCAGGAGGTCCCGGGAAGTCCAGGAAGAAGATATTGAATCAATGTCTAAGTTCCAACTCTCCCAACAGGCATCCAGGTAGAAGAAAGATCGGTTTATTCCCTCTCAGCTATGGAGTTGGTCGCTAGTGTGTTCAGGGCAGAGCCCTCTGTGGAGTTAAACCCAATTTTTGTAACACTTGGGATGTGGTGCCCATTGATCCTCTATCACCTGATACATCACACCTCTCTATATGTGTTTTTTGACTGCTGCTGCTGAACAATAACTCTATGCCAGAATGGTGGAATTACATATACTATTTTTTCTGCTACTATTTTTTTTTTTTTTTATACACAGCACAGTCACCACCTCCTATCTACTTATAAGTTACGAAACACCAAATCATCCTCCACACAAACTTAATTTAGAAAAACAATCCTCAGACATATGAATAAGAGCCTCTTTTCAACAAAAAAGTCCCCTGCCTCTAATGTGAAGTGCTCTTCTGCCATATGTATCCCATCAGTGCAATTATTATTCTATTTGTGATCTTTGTGCTTAATGCCAAACTCACTTGTGCTCTCCGTCACTCACCAGGAAATATTGACCCTGTGCCCCTCAGCATATGGGTCAAACAGGCCTTTGGATTTCCCCCTCCCGGGTATTTCAAGTGGTCATCAGCCTCTCAATACTCCTACTGTCACCATCCAATTCCTCCTGTCACAGTGATGGGTTCGGCTCTGGAAGCTTGAATCGCTCAAATAGATAACGGGGAACAGAAGGGAGAACCACCATAGTGTAGCTTTACTTTTTTTGAAAAAGGAAAGAAAATGAAAAAAAAAAAAAAAGAATACTTATAATAAGTAAATAATATATATATATATATATATATATATATATATATATATATATATATATATATATATATATATATATATATATATAAATAAATAAAACAGAACAATTAATATATGTAAAATCATATTTCTGCCACCCATGCATTGCTTAGGCACATCATAATACAAATAGGAATTCTTCTAATGGTGGACTGGGTTGTAGACTGATTGCTGCCTAGTAGTAGTCACAAAGTGTACCATGGATCAAAATAATGTATCTTCCTCACACGGGGCACCAAAAAAAAAAAAAAAGTGTATCTATATAAATGATAAACATTTGTCGATTATTTGTCTTCAAATACTGTATAAATAAATAAGGATTTACATCATTACTACAATAAAGAAGGACCTGGTTATTAGATAACCTAACTTAATTAAATACTGGATAGAGATAAGGTGACAAGAGCTTTCCAGGTGAATGTGGCCCTAGACCCATGGATTTGTCATCTGGGATTAATGGTCTCATCACTGCATCTGCAACCACAGCTGTCATTCTGTCAGTGTGCAAATTTGTTTTCGGCTTGGGACTTTTTCCCATTGAAATAGCATGCAGCAACAGCCCCGAGGAAGGGGGAGTCCTTTCCACAGAACACATAAGCTTTTATGTACTTGTCAATATTACCAATAAATACCTTTCAACCTACTTCCAAATCCGCATTCTTTTGGATGCCGGGTTCTCCTTCCTTTCTACTTTTCCAAGTCTACATGTGGAAACGGCCATAAAGTGATCCAAAAAGGCAGCAGCCCAAACCCCAAGAGGTTTCATTACCATCACTTAAAACTAAGCATAACCTACTGGAGGAATTCCCTTCAATTTTGCCCACACAACCACCCACCCATGACCAGTGACTGATCCAATCAGTCCAGCGTGGTCTCCAGGCACAAACAAGGGATTAATGGATGAGGAAAACTGACCTTGCAATTCTCAAATTCTCAGAACTGTCTAGTAGTAGTTAGCCACATTCAAATGGCCTTGTGTAATGTTGAAGACATTTGATAGCTTGTCCAAGCCATTTCTTTAGTTCTGAGAAGTGGCTTGAACATGCTGTGAAATGTCTTCAACATTATGTAACAAGTCCAGTTGAAAGTGATCAGCTACTACTAGATATAACATCACCTGGATAAATGAGAACCTTCACAGACATGTTCATAACTAGACTCCTTTTATTAACTCAGGGACCTACAAAAATGACAAAATCGCACAACTCATCTACTTCCTTACTTAGGGAAATTTTTTTTAATGTGGCTAAATAAAGAAAAAGCAACTTTTTAGCCTAGAGGGTGTCTTCAGAAATGAGTACTCATACTTGACTCGGCCCATCAGTTTCCTTGGGACATTACCAACTTGTCAAGAATCAAAAGCATTGATGGCCAAATCTGCTTGGCTACAGTCAGGAAATTGGGACTTATGCTTTAAGTTAGGATTTATTTACAGTGAAACAAAATCCATCCAAACACCAGCATACAACAAACATCAAAATATAAGTGAACCAAAACCCCAGTGACAGAATACCTGACTAATAACTAACAAATAGAAGCCCAACTAACAGCTAACTATATACTGTATTTTTGATACAAAATGGGAACACAGAAAAACAGGGAAAAGTGGAGGTGTAGGGAGCATGTGGGGAATGGAAACAGAAACTGGGATCAGGAACAAGGGAGAGTAGGTACAAGGCAGCAGGATACAAGGTACAGGGTAGGTGCTGGAACAGGATAACCGCTAGCAGTATCTGGCAGCAAGCAAAACACTGGAACAAAAGGCACTAATAGGGGAGGCCCTAAATACCCTCCCAGCAGCCAGCATCAGGTGGAAACTGATTACTGGGATCTGCTAGGAGACACCCTAACTACAACCCTCTGCTCTGGGAACTACAGTGCCACCAGCAGGTGATCCGGGACCTGGCACTTCAGTCATTATTTCATCTTTCCATCTATTAAATCTTCTACCCCTGTTGTTTTAGCTTTGGATAGTAAAACATTTTTTTTCCTGCTAGTAAATATCTTATACAAAAAAAAAAAAAATATCTTATACAGCCCACTTCCTCTTTCTTGTCTGGTAATAAGCCTAGGCTAAAGACATCATGCACAGCTCTCTCTCTCTCTCTCTCTCTCTCTCTCTCTCTCTCTCTCTCTCTCTCTCTCTCGTGAGAGTTTGCCAGAAAGGGAGGAGGGGTGAGTCATAGGAAAGCCAATGATAGCTGCAGAGCTGGAGGGGGCTGGATGAGGGTGGAGATAACAGTAGACTGCAGAGATCTATTCATCTAGAGGAGAAATATGCAGGCAAGCAGGGGTGTGAGTGCGTCTGTGTATATATACTGTGTGTGTATATATATATATATATATATATATATATATATATATATATAGATATATAGATATGTGTGTGTGTGTGTGTGTGTGTGTGTGTATCTGTGTAAATCCAGGAAGTGAACAGTCAGAAGCTTCAGCTGCCACAGTTAAAATGGCTTCAGCCAGACTTAGTAGAGGGAGATTTCTGCAGCATATTTGGCAAGTACAGAATCAAAGTATAAATAAAATAATATGCAAAGAGGTTGGAGGGAAGCTTCAAAATGGCAAATATGTTTTTATTACAAATTATGTGAGCAGACTGCAGTTCCTCTTTAAACTTCTTCTTCACTTATTTTTAGTTAATTAGAAAAGAAAGCTAGAAACACACAAAGTATGTTATTAAAGCGGTAGTGAACCGCTGTGTTTTTTTTTTTTTTTTTTAACAAAAACCTGCGAGGCAATATCATAATGAGCTAGTATGCATTGCTTACTAGCACATTATGTGAAATTTGCCTGAAAACAAAGGTCTCCAGCGTTGTGCTGTCACCACTGAGAGGGCTGACATCCCCCAGTCTTCCCTCCGGGTTTGCAGACTCTGGTTGTGTGAGTGGCCGGAGTCGTGATGACGTCACTCCCATGCATGCACGTGGGAGCCGCTGCTTACGGCAAAGGACCTGGGTGGCCATTCTTTCAGAGCGCATGCGCAGGTGATGTTTAGGGGATAGTTACATATTACAATTATTATGTGCAAGTAAATAATTCCAACGAAAAAGTGAATACATCTAAATAATAATAATATAATAAAGCCGCTCTGAAGACATAAAAGATGTAAACGGGTAATATTTAAACAAAGTGAATTTAAATAGGAGAATGTTCACCCTGCTGCCATAATATAATCATCAAAAATAAATTTCCAAATGAAAGTTCCAATGTATCCTTTCTTAAAACAAGCTGTGATAAAATTACATCAAATAAATAAAAAGGAAACGCAATCAAATACACCCAAATTACACCCAAGTGAGAAATGAGTGCTATAAATCATTAAAAAATTGTTATTAAAATAGATATTTGGGACATTTTTTTATTAATGATATTTACATATTACGTTTTAATGCTTACCTATAGGTAAAAGTCAGACATGGGAGTTTACTCCCACTTTAACCACTTTAGCCCCAGAGGATTTTGCTGCTTAATGACCAGGCCATATTTTGCGATTCGGCACTGCGTTACTTTAACTGACAATTGCGCAGTCGTGCGACGCTGTACCCAAATAAAATTGACATCCTTTTTTTCCCACAAACAGAGCTTTTGGTGGTATTTGATCACCTGTGCGATTTTTAATTTTTGCGCTATTAACAAAACAAGAGTGACAATTTTGAACAAAAATATATTTTTCACATTCTGCTATATAACATTTCCAAAAAAAAAAAAATTAAAAATCAAAATTTTTTAACATTTTAGGCCAATTTGTTTTCTGCTACATATTTTTGGTAAAAGAAATTGCAATAAGCGTATTTTGATAACAAAAATGTTATTGCGTCTACTAAGTACGACAAAAATTTATGTCATTTTTATTGTTGTTTTTTTTTTTTTACTAGTAATGGCGGTGATCTGCGATTTTTTGCGGGACTGTGACATTTCGGCAGACAGATCGGACCCCTGACTGACATTTTTGACACATCAGAGCTGCCGGTCACACACACTGGCTCCCCAGCTGACGAGCGGGGGTGGGAGCGCGCCGCCGACGGCGCGTGCTCGCCCCCTAGAGTCTCCCGAGCGAGCGACGTAATACCACGTCGGTTTGACCAGGAGTGGCCGCCTGCCGCAGTAAAACTGCGGTGGGTGGTCCTCAAGTGGTTAACGTGGTTCTAAAGGCAGAAGTTTTTTTTTATTTTACCTCAATCCATTCTATGCATTAAGTTAAAAGACCTTCTGGGTGCAACCCCCCCCCAGCCCCCTAATACTTACCTGATACCTATCTTAATCTTAATCCAGCAATGTGCATGGGAGCAAAGGCTCTCCCGGGGTCTCTCTCTTCTCAGTGGCTCACCCAGCAATGCCGCTGTCAATCACAGCCAGTGAGCCAATGAGGAGAGAGTGGTGGGTGGGGCCGAGTCCTTTTCTGTGTGTGAATGGACAGTTTACATTCACAGAAGCGCGGCTTGGGATCAAGCCTGCTGGAGTGCCCCCCATAGCAAAAGGCTTTGCTATTGGAAGGGGGACCCGGCAGGGGGGAGGGGCCAGGACTGCCAGTGGAGAACCCAAAAAGAAGAGGATTGGGACTGCTCTGTGCAAAACCATTGCACAGAGCAGGTAAGTATAACATATTTGTTATAAAAAAATACATAAATAAATACAACCTTCAGAATCACTTTAATTGTTTATCTGAACAACTCTTCAACTGTTATTCCTGTATTATTATCCACATTGTTACAATATACCACCATGCCGATATTGCAACAACACATAACTCCTTTTATATCTCTTCAGCTCACAGAACCCGCACTTTATTTTATTTATTTATTTTTTTTTCATTGTTATTTTTTTTTTTCTTCTATATAAATCAAACAATGTTTGTGCTTTATAAAAACCTAAACTGCCTTGTACTACATTAAGAAAGAAATATGATTGTCAACAAGGTACTATTTGTTTTTCTAAGGGACCCAGTAGGTGGGAAGCCAAAAGTGGAATGTTTTTGTACAGTATGTATTCTTTGCAATGACTAAAAAAGGTTTATTAAAACTATCTACATAAAAAAAAAAAAATAAAAAAAAAAAAAAACGTCCCTATAGAAACAGGTTGTCTTTCACTTCCAGCATATATTTATCTTTCTTTTGCTCCCCCAATGCTCTGCTTGGCAGCCTTAAGGATTACGAATGTCTGCCATTTCTCCCATAAAGCAGCATTGGGTGTCTTAGATGCCAATAACCAAAGCGCCCTGCAATTGTGTGCAATGTTGAAATGGAATAGAATTTTCAGAGATAAAGTAGGACTATAGGCAAAACTTTTTGCCTATAGTTTTTTTTTTTTTTCATTTTTTTAATAGCTTTTTGCCGATGCTTGGAAGGCTGCTACACTCAGAAGGCTTTTTATCTTAATGCATAGAATGCACCTTCTGCCTTTACAACTTCTTCACCACTTTAAGACCAGAAGGATTTGCCCCCTTCCTGACCACGCCCTTATTTGCGATTCGGCACTGCATTATTTTAACCGGTTGCCGACCGCCGCAAGTACATATACTGCGGCGGTCAGCCCCGGCCAGGCAAAGTGACGTACCGGTACGTCACTAGCCTGTCACTGGCTTGTGAGCCAATAGCGGGCGAGCGTGCGCCCGCTGAGGCGCGCGCCCGTCCCGGCTCGTTCCCTGGGAAGTCAGTGCGTGTGACCGGCGGACCCGATGTCTGCCGGTCACTCGCGATCGTTCGCCAGGAAGGGAGAAAGGCAGGCGGCTAATGTAAACAAAGCCGCCTGTCATTCTCTCCTATGTAAAAATGGAGATCAGACGGTTCTACTATGTAGGACCGTTGATCTCTGTTCTTACACCAGTAGCCATGTCCAATCACAGTTAGAAACACGCCCCTAGGACACACTTAACCCCTCCCTCTCCAATACAGTTAACCCCTTCCCTGCCAGTGTCATTTTTGCAGTAAAAGTGCATATGTATAGCACTGATTACTGCAGTAATGTCACTGGTAACCCCAAAAGTGTCAAAAATGTCAGTCAAGGGTCCGATCTGTCCGCTGCAATGTCGCAGTACCGCAAAAAAACAAAAAAAACAAAAACAAAAAAAAAAATCGCAGATCGCCGCCATTACTCGTTAAAAAAAAAAAAACACCAAAAATGACAAAAATCTTTCCCTTTGTTAGTAAACGCAATAACTTTTGCGCAAACCAATCAAAATACGCTTTTTGCAATTTTTTTTACCAAACATATGTAGCAGAAAACAAATTGGCTGAAAATGTTAAAAAATTTTGATTTTTACATTTTTTTTGGGGGGAATTTCATATAAAAAAAAATGTGAAAAATATTGTTATTTTTGCAAAATTTACGCTTTTTTTGTTTATAGCGCAAAAAAAAAAAAAATCGCACAGGTGATCAAATACCACCAAAAGAAAGCTCTGTTTGTGGGACAAAAAGGACATCAAATTCGTTTTGGTACAGCGTTGCACGACCGCGCAATTGTCCGTTAAATTCACGCAGTAAAAAAAAAAAACCCTGGTCAGGAAGGGAGTAAAATCTTCCGGGGCTTAAGTGGTTAACGGAGAATTGCATGGTCGTGGACTGCGGATCTAATACAGGAGATAACCAGAAACTGCAAATCTAATACTGCCTTCAAAGTCCCATTATGGTGGTTTTATGACTGTATGCTCCTTTGCGGGTAGACACAGACATTCGCCACTTTTCAATTTCTTTCTAGTACTTCATTAGGGATGTGGCAGTGACAATTGGCTGAAGGTGAACCAGTGCCGGCCTTTTAAACTATCTTATGCAGAACTAATACATGAGATGACCAGAGACTGCGGATCTAGTACAGGAGACAGAGGCTGCGGATCTAGTACAGGAGATACCCATAGACTGCGGATCTAGTACAGGAGATCATGAGATAACCAGAGACTGTGGATCTAATACAGGAGATGACCAGAGACTGTGGATCTAATACAGGAGATAACCAGAAACTGCAAATCTAATACAGGAGATAACCAGAGACTGCGGATCTAATACAGGAGATAACCAGAGACTGCGGATCTAATACAGGAGATAACCAGAGACTGCAGAACTAATACAGGAGATAACCAGAGACTGCGGATCTAATACAGGAGATAACCAGAGACTGCGGATCTAATACAGGAGATAACCAGAGACTGCGGATCTAATACAGGAGATAACCAGAGACTGCAGAACTAATACAGGGGATAACCAGAGACTGCGGATCTAATACAGGGGATAACCAGAGACTGCGGAACTAATACAGGAGATGACCAGAGACTGCAAATCTAATACAGGAGATAACCAGAGACTGCGGATCTAATACAGGAGATAACCAGAGACTGCGGATCTAATACAGGAGATAACCAGAGACTGCAGAACTAATACAGGGGATAACCAGAGACTGCGGAACTAATACAGGAGATAACCAGAGACTGCAAATCGAATACAGGAGATAACCAGAGACTGCAAATCTAATACAGGAGATAACCAGAGACTGCAGAGCTAATCCAGGAGATAACCAGAGACTGCAGAACTAATACAGGGGATAACCAGAGACTGCGGATCTAATACAGGAGATAACCAGAGACTGCGGATCCAATACAGGGGATAACCAGAGACTGCAGAACTAATACAGGAGATAACCAGAGACTGCGGAACTAATACAGGAGATAACCAGAGACTGCAAATCTAATACAGGAGATAACCAGAGACTGCAGAACTAATGCAGGAGATAACCAGAGACTGCAGAGCTAATACAGGAGATAACCAGAGACTGCGGTTCTAATACAGGAGATAACCAGAGACTGCAGAACTAATACAGGAGATAACCAGAGACTGCGGAACTAATACAGGAGATAACCAGAGACTGCAAATCGAATACAGGAGATAACCAGAGACTGCAAATCTAATACAGGAGATAACCAGAGACTGCAGAGCTAATCCAGGAGATAACCAGAGACTGCAGAACTAATACAGGGGATAACCAGAGACTGCAGATCTAATACAGGAGATAACCAGAGACTGCGGATCTAATACAGGAGATAACCAGAGACTGCAAATCTAATACAGGAGATAACCAGAGACTGCAGAACTAATACAGGAGATAACCAGAGACTGCGGATCTAATACAGGAGATAACCAGAGACTGCGGAACTAATACAGGAGATAACCAGAAACTGCAAATCTAATACAGGAGATAACCAGAGACTGCGGATCTAATACAGGAGATAACCAGAGACTGCGGATCTAATACAGGAGATGACCAGAGACTGCAGAACTAATACAGGAGATAACCAGAGACTGCAGAACTAATACAGGAGATAACCAGAGACTGCGGATCTAATACAGGAGATAACCAGAAACTGCAAATCTAATACAGGAGATAACCAGAGACTGCAGAACTAATACAGGAGATAACCAGAGACTGCAGAACTAATACAGGAGATAACCAGAGACTGCAGATCTAATACAGGAGATAACCAGAGACTGCGGATCTAATACAGGAGATGACCAGAGACTGCAAATCTAATACAGGAGATAACCAGAGACTGCGGATCTAATACAGGAGATAACCAGAGACTGCGGATCTAATACAGGAGATAACCAGAGACTGCAGAGCTAATCCAGGAGATAACCAGAGACTGCAGAACTAATACAGGGGATAACCAGAGACTGCGGATCTAATACAGGAGATAACCAGAGACTGCGGATCCAATACAGGGGATAACCAGAGACTGCAGAACTAATACAGGAGATAACCAGAGACTGCGGAACTAATACAGGAGATAACCAGAGACTGCAGAACTAATACAGGGGATAACCAGAGACTGCGGATCTAATATAGGAGATAACCAGAGACTGTAAATCTAATACAGGAGATGACCAGAGTCTGCAGGTCTAGTGCAAGAGGTGATCAATTAAGTAACCGTTTTAAAATTCTACCTATCAGCAATGTCGGGGGTTAGGATAACAGTCTAAAAGTAGTCCATTGGGAGAAGGACCTACCTACCTAGCCAGCCCGGCTCCCCACCCGCTTTGAGGTCCAGGGACGGGACTCTCAGAGGTCCGGAGGCGGGGTGTTCGGAGGTCTGGAGGCGGGGCGCTCAGAGGGTGGGAGGCGGGCGCTCAGAGGTCTGGAGCGCAGGGCACTCAGAGGGTGGGAGGTCGGGCACTCAGAGGTCTGGAGGCGGGGCACTCAGAGGTCCGGAGGCAGGTTGCTGAGTTCTCCCATTACCATTTTTTAGCTCTGAGTCTCTGTTTATTAGGGACCGACTGATATCGTTTTTTTGTTGTCGATACCGATATTTTGGCCATCACATATTAGTATCAGCCGATATTTTGTACATTTAACGTTTTGCAAAATAAACAAAAATTTCGACACAAATCTGTTACTGAACATGTTAATGTTTATTTACTAACTTTTTTTAACATTAAGGGCTCGTTTTTCACACCTTAACCGCATGAAAACTGATAGGAAAACTGCACTTGCAGAGACATCAGTTTCACATCATCTGATTGGGAATGACGCATAAACTGCTACAGTAGTGCCCTCAATCACTGCAATCATTTTAAATCACTACTGCAGCAGTGCAGTCAGTGGCAGCAAAACTGCTAGAAACAACCAGTGGACCAGTCAGTGGACTACTGCTGCAATTGTGCACTAACTGCAATGATTTTAAATCACTACTGCAGTCAGTGCAAAACTGCTAAAAAAAAAGCTAGACAAAAGCTAGACAGTGGATTGGACTGGGGTCAGTGGACTACTGCTGCGGTAGAGCACTCACTGCAATGATTTTAATCACTACTGCAGTCAGTGCAAAACTGCTAGACAAAAGCTAGACGGTGGATTGGAGTGGGGTCAGTGGACTACTGCTGCAATTGTGCACTAACTGCAATGATTTTAAATCACTACTGCAGTCAGTGCAAAACTGCTAGAAAAAAAGCTAGACAACAGCTAGACAGTGGATTGGAGTGGGGTCAGTGGACTACTCCTGCAATTGTGCACTCACTGCAATGATTTAAAATCACCACTGCAGTCAGTGCAAAACTGCTAGAAAAAAAGCTAGACAGTGGCTTGGAGTGGACACTAGTACTACACTTTTCAATACTCCCAGTTAAGTAGAACAATATTATACTGCAGAAAGCAGAACAGCAGAACAGACCTGTGTTCCTATATAGGTGGATCCCTGTGTTCATACCTGTAAACATGGCAGACCGCCATTCTGTCTCCATGGGGAGCGATCGCGGGTGTGGGAAATCGCGAACCTGCCGATTGGCTACCTCTGTGGCCAATGGGCACGCACGCCCCAGCTAGCGGTCCCGCGAAGCGACATACAAGTATGTCGTTTCATGAGACAGAGCCGACCTGCCTCCGTAAAACTATGGCGGCTGGTCGGCAAGCGGTTAAAAAGACTGTTGATTGGAGCAATGAGATGGAGTGCCAATGTATGGTAAGTCTGTAATCCTATAGTCATCATTGCCATCATTATCCCTGCCCAGCTCTGCTCTGCTTGACACTTTATATCTAGATAGGGAACACATAGTACAGCGTCACACGACAGCGCAATTGTCAGTTAAAGTATTGCAGTGCCGTATGGCAAAAAATTGCCTGGTCATTTTTTGGGGGGGGGGGTAAAACCTTTCAGGGTTGAAGTGGGTAAATACAGCTTTAGAAATTGTGTTTGAATAAGGTAATGTGCTTTGACTTCATCGACTTCACATGTACTTTAGGGGCCATTAAAAACCATTACTCTCTGTTTTCTTTTTTCCCCTTTGCGTAGTAAAGCGAGCTGTTAAATCCAGATTTTTGTTCAACAATCAAATTTTGCGGTAAAATCTTAAATATTTCAGTATGATAAATCATCCATACACGCTCATTAATTGATAAATGA
>NC_138780.1:195446760-195464260 GCF_965119305.1 Pelophylax lessonae | reverse complement strand
AAATAGTGTCCCCCGATGATCAGTCGCCCATCCGCCCGAAAAATAGAAAAAAAAAGAAGAACGCTTCTCGCGTTCTGAGCTGCTTTGATTTTGACAGCTCTTTTATAGTGACCTGACATCACAAGCCGCCCCACAATGCACTGCTCAGGTGCAGTGAATAAATTACTGACTTCACTCGAACAGCCAATGTTCGAGTGGAACTTATGTTCGACTCAAACTCGAAGCTCATCCCTACGCCATGACTCAGAATCCAGAAACGTCAGGGCAGCACTGGATGAAAGAAGCAAGGGTCTGTCAGGAGTCCAGAAACTCATTGACCTTTTATACACACACACACTAATTACAAGCAAACAGATCACAGGTGAAGATGGTTACCTTTATTAGAATGACAAATGTATTAAACATCTGTAAAGGTGGACTTTAAGGGCACATACCTGAGACAAATATGGACACAATATATAAAAAAAGGTACACTTTTATTGATTACGTAATAAAAAACAATATAATTTAAAATAAAAAAGGACTGACCCACCTGCGGCCCATTGGTGCGTGCCTCTGGTGGCGCATGCACGTGCCCCACTAGCGGTCCCGCGAACTGACGTGCATGTAACTCAGTTTGCGGGACAGAGCAGATCTGCCGCAGTAAAAGTAAAGACTCAAAAGTGGAACATCCGCTTATTTGTCACCTCCCCCCCCCTCCGGTGCCACATTTGGCACCTTTCAGGGGGGAGCGGGTACCTGTTTTTGACAGGTACCCTGTCCCGACTTCCGTTGGACCTGGCCACGACGAGGTAGTCAGAGGTTCGGCCCCCTCCTCTTCCAGGCCAATTACCGAGCGCAGTAGGGATCCGGCCATGAAGCCGCAAGGCTTCACTGCCAAGTTCCCCTACCGCCAATGGCGGCGGCAGCAACCGACAGGCAATGGAAACATTGGCTGCGGTGCTGTCATCGCTGGACTCCAAGACAGGTAAGTGTCCTAACATTGAAAAGCAAGGGGGATTATAAAAGGTGTGTGGGAACCAGCCGGTCCCTAGTTTGATATACTTACCCACCAGTCTGCTAATAAACCGAATATACCTATCTAACAAATTAGGTTAAAAACAGGGGTTTAGTTAACACACATTTGCAAACACATGTATAAGCTGCAAGGCCAACAACAAGGCACCCTGTGTATCCTGCAGTCCTAACACTTCCTAACACTACTCAACCTGAGTGTCTGAGTGTCTCCACAAGGGAAGTACATGAATGCTGATGGATGGATGGGAAACAGATGGGCTTGGAGATCGCCCAATCCTCCCCCAACCTGCTCCAATCCGACTGGTAATGAAAAACTAATGGCTATGTAATAGCCATGGGGTGCAAACTAAAAGTGATCATCTGGGAAACACACACCCCCATCCCTTTAGTAAAAAGGGGGACTTTAAATGAGACACCCGCCTGTAAAGCAAGCATCTCCATCCCTGACAAGGTACAAAAAATGGGCAGTTTTGGGACTTTAGATGAGACACCGGCGAGCACTGCTCAGCGTCTCCATCCCTATACATAATGAAATTGAAAAGCAAGGGGGATTATAAAAGGTGTGTGGGACCAGCCGGTCCCTAGTTTGATATACTTACCCACCAGTCTGCTAATAAACCGAATATACATGTCTAACAAATTAGGTTAAAAACAGGGGTTTAGTTAACACACATTTGCAAACGCATGTATAAGCTGCAAGGCCAACAACAAGGCACCCTGTGTATCTTGCAGTCCTAACACTTCCTAACACTACTCAACCTGAGTGTCTGAGTGTCTCCACATGGGAAGTACATGAATTCTGATGGGTGGATGGGAAACAGATGGGCTTGGAGATCGCCCAATCCTCCCCCAACCTGCTCCCATCCATGACTGGTAATGAAAAACTAATGGCTATGTAATAGCCATGGGGTGCAAACTAAAAGTGATCAGCTGGGGAACACACACCCCCATCCCCTTAGTAAAAAGGGGGACTTTGAGTGAGACACCCGCCTGTAAAGCAAGCGTCTCCATCCCTGACAAGGTACAAATATGGGCAGTTTTGGGACTTTAGATGAGACACCGGCGAGCACTGCTCAGCATCTCCATCCCTATACATAATGAAATTGAAAAGCAAAGGATATTATAAAAGGTGTGTGGGAACCAGCCTGTCCCTAGTTTGATATACGTACCCACCAGTCTGCTAATAAACTGAATATACCTGTCTAACAAATTAGGTTAAAAACAGGGGTTTAGTTAACACACATTTGCAAATGCATGTATAAGCTACAAGGCCAACAACAAGGCACCCTGTGTATCTTGCAGTCCCAACACTCAAACTAGGGACCAGCTGGTTCCTACACACCTTTTATAATCCCCCTTGCTTTTCAATTTCATTATGTATAGGGATGGAGACACTGAGCAGTGTCCTAATATTAACCCACATCCTCTGACCTGCTGCCGCCACGTCCCTCGCCTTGTTATGTACGGCGGCTGGTCGGCAAGTGGGTAATCCATTATGGAATAAGGCTGCAACACAAATTGTGGAAAAAGTGAAGCTCTGTGCATACTTTCCGGATGCTCTGTAAGACTGAAAGCCTAGCATGATAGGTTGGATGGAGATGGGGGTGAAGTATGGTAAAAATTAGCATTTTTGCCTAGAGCCTGACTTTCAATAAGAAGCACGTAGACTGGGAAAAATATAAGAAAACCTTTTTTCGATCGACACGAACAGCACAAAATCACAGCTGAAAATGCAGCATAGTGCCTCCGCAAATTGTAGACGGAGAACTCTTTATTTCAGCTGCATTGTGAATGAACCATAAGCACTCGGTGAACTATGACATTTTTTTTCAGATAATAACTCATTCAAGTTTCATAAAGGAGCTCTTTCCAAACCCCGGTGATCCCCAACACACTGAGCTTAATTTGAATTGTGTGAAACTATTTGCACTTACTCTCCCAAAAATAGGATGACCCAAAATAATCTTTTGGATTGGGATCATTTCGGAAGCTCTTCATATAAAGACTTTTTTTTGGATGGTGACACTTGTCTTAATGAAAAAAAAAAAAAAGAAGAAAAAGAAAAATGGAATATGTACAGCCTTCAGCAAAGAAATCCCTGGAACTAAAGATGAAGCCCAGGCAAAAGGTCAGCATGACTGACGGTCACACAAAGGGTTAAAGCCCAACTGGGGGCTTTGGGTCCCCTCCAGTCTCCTTCTTCCCCAAAAGTTCCCTGCAATTAGGCTATGCCATTTTTTTTTTATCATACTTTTTGTGAAATCCTCCGACCACTTATGTGATGGTGCAGGTCCTCTTCGTTGTCATCTCTGTGAGGGTCTCCATGATCTGAGTATGGTTCTCTGAAAATACAGGGCATCGTGGTGCTGACCCAGAAGGGGGTGGGTTCATGACACCCTGCACTCATGATACCCTGCACTCATGACAGTGGGAGACATCTATTGGTGGAAAAGAAATACTGCAGAGGACAGCTCCAGATATACACTATATTGTCAAAAGTATTGGTACGCCTGCCTTTACACACACATGAACTTTAATGGCATCCCAGTCATAGCCCCGTAGGGTTCAATATTGAGTTGGCACACCCGTTGCAGCTATAACAGCTTCAACTCCTCTGAAAAGGCTGTCCACAAGGTTTGGGAGTGTGCCTACTGGACCATTCTTCCAGAAGCGCATTTGTGAGTTCAGGCACTGTTATTGGATGAGAAGGCCTGACTTTTAGTCTCTGCTCTAATTCATCCCAAAGGTGTATGTGATGGTACTCACCATCACTTGGAGTGAAAGACAGGTACTTAATGGACACTGAGAATATGGTTTGTATTACTTTAAATGGGACAGTAATTTTTATCAACCATATATATCAAGAAACATATGAAGACTGCTTCACACAGTCAGAGTCATAGCAGATGTGAATATCATCAGCTCAACCACCTGTCTTCTACACATAGTTGAATATGCTGATTTACTCTACAATGGGTTCTGTGTTTACACTTATGATAATGTGTATTGTATTTCAGGAGCTTGAGGATGGCCGTCTGCTAGTTAATTGGCTCAGATTGATTGAATCACTGTTATCTATTAGTTGCTGAGTGGAAATATACTGTTTGTGTTGGTTGTTCCTTAGATATGTTAATTATATTTCTGTACACAATTTCATCTGCATAGGATAATGTAATCAGGCACCTGACCTGGTAATTTGATCAGGAGGGGGATGTCCTCGTGTGTATTAATTGTGTGAGACTGTTCAATAAAGAAGAAGGTTCCACAACTTGTACCAGCTAGGTTGTCGGCTAGTTTTGTATGGGGGCAGCTAGAATATTTGATATCTATGTTCAAGACTGGAGGAAGCGGTATACTGATGGAAACCCACAAACACAGTGTGGGTCACGGTTCCTACGTGCAGGCCAATCAAGTTCCTCCACCCCAAACTCGTTCATCCATGTCTTTATGGACCTTGCTTTGTGCAATAGTGTGCAGTCATGTTGGAACATGAAATAGGCCATCCTCAAAATGTTCCCACAAAGTTGGGAGCATTACATTGTCCAAAATGTCTTCGTATGCTGACACCTTAAAGCGGAGTTCCACTCAGAAGTGGAACTTCCATTTATCTGTCTCCTTTACCCCGCCGGTGCCATATTTGGCACCTTTCAGTGGGGAGGGGGGAGCGGGTTCCTGTTTTTGACAGGTACAATGTCCTCATTTATGTCGGAGCTCGCCGCGGCTAGGTGCGTCAGAGGTTCTGTCCATTCCTCCTCCCTCTGCTTCCAGGCCAATTACCGAGCACAGCGTGCTTTGCGCATGTGCAGTAGGGATCCAGCTGGAAATCTGCAAGGCTTCACTGCCAGGTTCCCTTACCAGCAATGGCAGCGGCAGCACCTGACAGCCGATGGAAACATTGGCTACGGTGCCGACATCGCTGGACTCCAGGACAGGTAAGTGTTCTAATATTAAAAGTCAGCAGCTACAGTATGTGTAGCTGCTGACTTTTCATTTTTGGAGGGGGGCAGAACTCGCTTTAAGAGTTCCCTTCACTGGAACTAATGGCACTTTTCCACTGCAAGTACCGGCTCGGCTCTACTCGGCCCTGCTTGGCCCGGTTTGCTTTTCCACTGCTGGTACCGCATGGTACGGTGTTGGAACGGTTCGGTACGGTACGGTATGGTTTGCTTTTCCACTAAAGTAGTACTAAAGTTAAGTGGGTGGGATAACAACGGGGTGGGTGGGATTCTCTGACCAATCAGTGGCTAGTAGTGACTGCATGCAAAGGATTGTGGGATATGGAACCACAATCCAGTAGGTACTGTTTTTTCAGAGCCGTACCCCACCGTTCGGTTCCATGCAGTGGAAAAGCGTCATAAGGGGCCAAGCCCAACCCCTGAAAAACAACCCTGCGTCATAACCCACCCTTCACCAAACGATTTGAACCAGTGCACCATGCACGGTCCTTAAAAACATGGATATGCAAGTTAGAACACCTTTGGGATGAATAAGAGCAGAGACTGCAAGCCAGTCTTCTTCTAAATAGCTGCATAGTGGGGGATTATCTAATTGGTGGACAGGATTTGGGAGTCCCTATTCGCTCTACCTTGCCCCCCAGTTCTCTCCAGCCCTAGTTGCTCAGCTTCGTGAGAAAAAAAAAAGCCCTGGGTCTTACTAATGTTTTAGGAGTCTATGTTTCTTTTACTGCCTGTAGGTAACTAGCAAGCTTTAGCAGCTGCAGATTGGCATTGGACGCTGTTGTAAAATCTATGATCTAAAGAACGCACGTAGCTTTCTCCTGTATGGAACCCTCCAGGTTTATCCCCATAAAACCGTATACTGAATTCTTGGTTTTTGGTACCTTCTTACCTTTCTTAATAGTTGGTAGCTATGCTCCTTTGCTGATTTGTTTAATTAATTCATGATTTTCTTTATCTAAATGGAATAGCCAGTTTTATCAGCTCATTATTATACCGAATTTCCCACTTCTGGAAATTGAAACCCAAGCCTATTATCCGTTATTGTAGCGGAGATAGAAAGAACTATTTGAAGACGTCTGCAGAAAAGCCATCTTTGCTTTTTCGCCCATAGTGCTCAGCAACACTAAAATAAAAAGGATGTAGTCTAACAAGCACTAAAACTAAACATAAAATCATGCCTCGTCAAGCATAAAATGCTGATAAGGTTAATAAAAATGCATAAAGAGTCATTCTAAATATATTTCTTTAACTACATTATTTTTTTTACCTGCAATCACCAGCCCTATAAAACACTTTCCGTGTCTACATTTCACATAGACAGAAATTTCCCCTATTTAAGGCCAGCTCTAGGCAAGCAGCTTAATACGCAGTTAATATATGTATGACAGAATTGTTTTACTTATCAAAGATACACAAAGTAATCCATTGGTTTTGTGATCTTCTGCATGGCTGGATGGCATAAGTAGGGTGCCTTACCTTTAGGAACTTGCAGTTCTGGAGACTTTTTGCAACTGTCCTGCCTAATCCTTGGACTAGCAATGCCATCATCACATTGTTGATGGGTTCACTGGTAGGCAGGCGTAGTTTAGCCTCCCTTTACAGGTAAAGTTGCCAACATTTGAAAAAAGTTTTTAGGGAAACTTTTTTTTTCGTGTGGCAAGAAAGCCTCTGTAGGAGGGGGAATACCTTAAAGTAGGGGAGAGCATTCAGATATTATGGGTGTGGTTATACAAAAACAAGATAAGTGATAATGCAGCGCGCTAAGATCACCGTGGCGAAGTAGGCGTAGTTTAAAATATGCTAAATATTGGGCATGGCTTAAAGGGGGTGTGGTTAAATAAAGCCTAACTTGACTTGCATAGTGCAGAATGTCAATGAGGGGTATGTCAGGGCAGTCAGTGAGGGGTATGTCAGGACAGTCAGTGAGGTGTATGTCAGGGCAGTCAGTGAGGGATACATCAGGGCAGTCAGTGAGAAGTATGCCAGGGCAGTCAATGAGAAGTACGTCAGGGCAGTCAGTGAGGGGTACGTCAGGGCAGTCAGTGAGGAGTACGTCAGGGCAGTCAGTGAGAAGTAAGTCAGGGCAGTCAGTGAGAAGTACGTCAGGGCAGTCAGAGAGGAGTACGTCAGGGCAGTCAGTGAGAAGTATGTCAGGGCAGTCAGTGAGAAGTACGTCAGGGCAGTCAGTGAGGAGTACGTCAGGGCAGTCAGTGAGGGGTACGTCAGGGCAGTCAGTGAGGAGTATGTCAGGGCAGTCGGTGAGGAGTACGTCAGGGCAGTCAGTGAGGGGTACGTCAGGGCAGTCAGTGAGGAGTACGTCAGGGCAGTCAGTGAGAAGTAAGTCAGGGCAGTCAGTGAGGAGTACGTCAGGGCAGTCAGAGAGGAGTACGTCAGGGCAGTCAGTGAGGAGTATGTCAGGGCAGTCGGTGAGGAGTACGTCAGGGCAGTCAGTGAGGGGTACGTCAGGACAGTCAGTGAGGGGTACGTCAGGGCAGTCAGTGAGGAGTACGTTAGGGCAGTCAGTGAGGGATATGTCAGGGCAGTCAGTGAGGGGTACGTCATGGCAAATCAGTGACGGGTACGTCAGGGCAAATCAGTGAGGGGTATGTCAGGGCAAATCAGTGAGGGATACGTCAAGGCAGTCAGGTAGGGGTACATCAGGGCAGTCAGTGAGGGGTATGTCAGGGCAGTCAGTGAGTAGTATGTTAATGCAGTCAGTGAGAAGTACGTCAGGGCAGTCAGTGAGGAGTACGTCAGGGCAGTCAGTGAGGAGTACGTCAGAGCAGCCAGTGACGGGTATGTCAGGGCAGTCAGTGAGGGGTATGCCAGGGCAGTCAGTGAGTAGTATGTCAATGCAGTCAGTGAGAAGTACGTCAGGGCAGTCAGTGAGAAGTATGTCAGGGCAGTCAGTGAGGAGCATGTCAGGGCAGTCAGTGAGGGGTACGTCAGGGCAGTCAGTGAAAAGTATGCCAGGGCAGTCAGTGAGGAGTACGTCGGGGCAGTTATGGAGAAGAAGGTTAGGGCAGTCAGTGAGAAGTAAATCAGGGCAGTCAGTGAGGGGTATGTCAGGGCAGTCAATAAGAAGTACGTCAGGGCAGTCAATAAGAAGTACGTCAGGGCAGTCAGTGAGCAGGGTGATCCATCAGTCAATTACCACATTGCTGCATTCAGAAGACTTCCCTGGCTTTTGCATCTGCTCCTCCTCCTCCTCACATCTTCAGCTGTGACATAAGCCATACCTGTGTTACGATAGAAGAGAATGGCAACACCCCTTGCTCCGCCCACCCACTCTGGCAGCCCTAGTCTGTGTGCCCTGCCTCCCAAAGCAGGTACTGTCTACCTGCCCTAGCTAATACTATAGGGTCCCTCAATTTTTCACTCACCAATTGCTCTCTCACAGCCTCACCCAGTGCACCTGAGAAGACCGGCTGGGTGCAATCACCTCCAAGGCCAGTGCACCTCCTACCCAGCCCAAGTCCCACACAAATAAAGTCAGAGCATAGCAGCAGGCTCCCATCTCTGTGACTTTCTCAATAGGAATTCCCCTGATCAGCTGCTGGGAGAGGAGGTAGAAGGAGGGATCAGCGTCCCTGGCATGTTTTTGTGTGAGAGCTTACACCCTGAGCCCTGCCCAGCAGCACATAGAGCTCCTGATGCGTGCCACAATGTTAAATACTTTCTGTTATGTGTGCGGGCCCCTGGGGCACTGTCTGGCTGTCTGTGACAGACGTTGATTCCCGGGACTCAGCCTGAGACAATGCCATATCGGGACAGCTGTTCAAAATTTGTAAGTGTCCCAGGCAAATCGGGACTGTTGGCAAATATGTTCACAGGTGGCGCTGTAACGACAGCTACCATGCAGAGAAGGTGGAAAATAGGAGGAGCTCTTGTTCCTCCGAGGCCTCCATAGGTATCATCAGGAGAGCAGCTGTTCGATTGGACACTGCTACCCTGGATGACCTTGGTGGCCATTTTCAGTGTGGGCAGTGCTAATAAATAGCACTGTCCCACTGCAGTTGGCATGCATTTGTGAAGTGGCTAGGTCAGGGACAGCAACCCGCTGGTTAGGGTCAGTGTGTCTAGCATAGGTAAAGGTTCCAGTGGAGTAGGGACTGCACGCCTGTGTCCCCAGCCAGGAGCTCTTCCCCTCTTCAGGTGCCTTGATGCCAGACTGCCCTTCAGCCACCTTATTCCGCAGATGTTGCTGGGCATTGTAAGCTATTTAGAGTGTCTTCTGGAATCCTGAAACTGTTTGCAAGACCTTCTGTGAAGTACTGCTATGACCGGTTTGGACAGGCGTGTTTACAAGACCTTCTGTGAAGTACTGCTATGACCGGTTTGGACAGGCGTGTTTTACGAGACCTTCTGTGAAGTACTGCTATGACCGGTTTGGACAGGCGTGTTTTACAAGACCTTCTGTGGAGTACTGCTATGACCAGTTCAGCCATGTTACACAGATCCTGTTACCACCTTGTCAGAACTTGTGTTAATACACCTTGCTACATTTATTAGTCCCCATGTGCATTCTCTCCACCTCCGGCTACCAAAGGCTTAGCCCTGCCTACACGCTGAACCCTAACTCCAGTATTCTTTTAGCGCCCTATTGCTGTGCACTTGTCTAAGTCTCAGAACCTGTAGTTTGCAATTATAAATGATGGAGGGTCTTAGACCCCAGAGACACCCCTTTTGTTCACCTGTCCACAGCTTTCATACTATAAGGGATAATACTCACTTACACATGAGCAGCCCTTCAGCTTTCCACAATTCCAGGCCTAGTCTGTAAGGACCGATGGGGCACTATTCCTCCCACTAAAGCAGGGGTGGGGAACCTGCGGCCCGCGGGCTGTATGCGGCCCCTGAAGTCATCTGATCCGGCCCCCTGTGCTAGGGTGACCAGACGTCCCTGGACTGAGGACACTGTCCCCACTTTGCATGGCCGATCCTGGGCGGGGGCGCCCAGGGCCGGCCCTACCATTGAGCTGCCTCCGGAGGGGAAGGCGAGCGCCTCCTGATTACACAAAGAGCAGGGTCCTTCTGCTTACCCTACGCGGCCGCTGTCATACGAAGTCACGCCTTCTACCTATGATAGACAGCACAGTGGTGCCGTCTATCATAGGAGTTGGTCCAGAAGTCGTGACTTCGTATGAAAGCACCCACGCCGGGTAAGCAGAGGAACTCTGCTCTTTGTAATCAGGAGGCGCTCTTATTCCCGGGCATTAAATACTCTGCATTGGATGGGGGCACTAATCACTCTGCATTAAGGGGGGCACTAATCACTCTGCATTGGATGGGGGCACTAATCACTCTGCATTAAGGGGGGCACTAATCACTCTGCATTAAGGGGGGCACTAATCACTCTGCATTAAGGGGGCACTAATCACTCTGCATTAAGGGGGAAATAATCACTCTGCATTAAGGGGGCACTAATCACTCTGCATTGATGGGGGCACCAATCACTCTGCATTAAGGGGGCACTAATCACTCTGAATTGATGGGGGCACTAATCACTCTGCATTGATGGGGGCACTAATCACTCTGCACTGATGAGGCACTAATCACTCTGCACTGATGAGGCACTAATCACTCTGCATTAAGGGGACACTAATCACTCTGCATTAAGGGGGCACTAATCACTCTGCATTGATGGGGCACTAATCACTCTGCATTAAGGGGGCAATAAGATCCAGCAGAACCAGCAGTACCCATCAGCAGTACCAGCCAGCAGTACCCACCAGCAGTACCAGCCAGCAGTACCCACCAGCAGTTATTTTCAAAACTTACCACCACAAAGAGTCGACTGCGCTGCAGACTGACCGACGCAAACCTGGAAAACCAGTTGCCAATAGCAACATCATCAATACCAGCTAGCATCACACACCTCACCAAAGAGAAGCAGTTGCAGCCATCACATTAGGAGTTAATTAAATGTTTGATCACACATAACAGGCACATTTTTAAGTTGATAATTTTGTACGGCCCCCGAATGATTTTATAATACTCAAATGGCCCTTGGCAGAAAAAAGGTTCCCCACCCCTGCACTAAAGTCAATGATGAGGCATTGTTTACTCCCAGGGCATTTTTTTTACTCACACTGGTCACAGTCTGCCTTGTGTCTCACGATCTTTCAATGACCCTGACCTGACCACACCACCATCCTATGACTCCCCCCAAAGCAGACACCAAGGAAGAAGTACTCGTTCCTGCTCCACTTCTTGAAGATGCATATGGAGAATGTAAATATGGACGCCTGAATATATCTTAAGATAGCAATTGTACCAGCATCCCAAAAAGATATATCATATGGGAAATTTTAGGAATACCACACAACCAACCTCCCAATTGGTCAATGGGGGGGAAAAAGGGAGGGGGGGGAAAGAAGATGGAAGGGGAATGTGTCTAGGACTTTCAAGGTACCTTATTCAATAATAAACAATAATAAAATCTATAATTTTTATTGTGAAAAAACAGGATAATAAAATCACATGACAAAAAATATGGATACAATCCGTGTTACCATATACTCCAAATAATGTATTACATGTACAGTATAAGTTTTGCAATCCTGGAGTGGATTTTCAAACTTCAAACAATGCGCAACCTCGACATGTTTCGTGGTATTGTAATAGGATCCTATTGTCATTACTAGATGCAAGTATTAATGTGCGTAACATCCTCCTGAAGAAGTGGGTATACCACGAAACATGTCGAGGTTGCGCATTGTTTGAAGTTTGAAAATCCACTCCAGGATTGCAAAACTTATACTGTACATGTAATACATTATTTGGAGTATATGGTAACACGGATTGTATCCATATTTTTTGTCATGTGATTTTATTATCCTGTTTTTTCACAATAAAAATTATAGATTTTATTATTGTTTATTATTGAATAAGGTACCTTGAAAGTCCTAGACACATTCCCCTTCCATCTTCTTTCCCCCCCCTCCCTTTTTCCCCCCCATTGACCAATTGGGAGGTTGGTTGTGTGGTATTCCTAAAATTTCCCATATGATGCATATGGAGAAGCTATTTATTGGGTCTAACATGCTTACCTAAGTCCAAATTCCATATTAGCTTATACATTGTACACTCCGTGGAAAGCCTAATTTCAACTTTGAGTTGTTGTCAGTTAATTAGTAACCAACCTTCTGTGCCATTACCTTTACATGTGGTTAAAGCTTAATTGAACTCTAGCCGGATATAAAACATACAAATAACCTGCACTCATTATTACTAAAATTAAACCTATTCACACATGTCCATTTACCTGCAGATTTTTTTTTTTATCAATAGATTTTTATTGGGTTTGAGACAGTACAGCAAATAGGATACAGTAATTGTGGACGCAGTCGCCATTGCTTACAATAGTAACTGCTGTAGTTGTTGCAGAAGGCACAATGCCATGAAATGATGCTGCATGTTATACAATAAAAATAGGATCAGAACAGAACTTACCATAGAGCCTGGCAAAATAATAAATCAACGCACGCTTGCGTCAAGAAATTCCATGAAAGAGATAGCAGGTACAGTCAGAGGGGGAATTCTAGGAGTTACTTATGGGCTAGACCAAAGTTTAGTTTTATACCAGTTAAGCCATAGTTTACAAAGTTTCTCAAAAATAGGTAGTGTGTCAGTTTGTAGGGCTAGTGTTATTTCATATAAGTAGTATTGGTGGATAATGCGGACAGTTTCTGAGGGGATATGGGCTAGTTATTTTTTCTAGTTCCTTGTTATAGTTAGTTTGGCTGACAGTAGGTTTGCTATTGGCGCTTTTCCACTGCGTGGAACCGAACGGTTCGGCTCCCTTTTGTGCTTTTCCACTGCAGGTACCGCATGGAACGGTGTAGGAACGGTTCGGTACGGTACGGCGGCGCTTTTCCACTGCATGGAACCGAACGGTACGGCTCTCTAAAACAGTACCACCTCGATTGTGGTTCCAAGAGGTACCATATCGGTGCCATATCCCACAATCCTTTGCATGCAGTCACTACTAGCCACTGATTGTTCAGAGAATCGTTGTTATCCCACCCACTTAACTTTAGTACTACTTTAGTGGAAAAGCAAACCATACCAAACCGTACCGAACCGTTCCAACACCGTACCATGCGGTACCAGCAGTGTAAAAGCAAACCGGGCCAAGCAGGGCCAAGCAGGGCCGAGTAGAGCCGAGCCGGTACTTGCAGTGGAAAAGTGGCATAAGATCTCACAGTAGGGCTGAGGGAAACTTCCAATACCTAGATTTAATATAGCCAAACCAAGGGTTGGTTCAGTGAGGATCTATAATATCTAGATATCGTAATATCTGATAGAATTTTCAATATTTTCCACCAGAAGCACTGTATATTTTTTCACGACCACAATATATGGAAGAGATTACCCATATGGCCGCATCCCCTCCAACATGTGGGAGACCAATCATGAAACAACTTAGCTATTTTTTATGGTGGGAGATACCTTCTTGTAGACATTTTCAAGGCCAATTCCCAATGGTTCATGCAATGCATAATGTTGTACGTATATTTTATGGCATGTTGCCATTGAGCATTGGTGAAGAATGTATGGAGATTGTCTTCCCACTTTACCACCTGCAGAATTTTTTCAGGTGAAAATCACATTCTCCCCGGATAGAAAGTAAAACCTTACAGGGGTTGTAATGTTTGCTCACACTTGCTCACTCTATTCAAAGCCACTTCTTCAGTTCAATGGTTGGACACTCACTTCCAAAAGCCACTTTGGCAATGATTGCTGGGAAAGGCACACAAGTGGAAGAAAGAGGGGGGGGGGGTGTTTCTGCGCTAATAATTGATAAAAATGTGAGGAAAACATTTTTTTGAATAAGTAACAAAGCAGCCAGCACAAGATCCACAGACAGTGATCAAAGGTACAAATAATTCACAAAAAGTGCAGCGCTAAACATAAAAAATATGAAGTACAGTGACAAAAGTTCATTCAAATGACATTAGGAAAATCATATAGAAGTGAGTGTGGAGTGACTAAGAATCCCAAGGAAAGTCCAAATAAAAAAAAAAATCCAAAAAATTGTGATAACAGTCCCTCCTTCCTGTGACACCCAGTGATGTGAGGTTTCGGTCTCCGCCCCCGCCCTCCTGCTATTGGCCGAGATACATGTCACTCACCTAGCTCACGGGGGTATATGGCGTGTGTATTGCGGCTGGTAGTCACGCCCAGACGACGTCTTTTGATGACGAAACGTTGGCAACTCCAGACGCAACGTCCACACGCCCCTTCTCTGAGCCGGCTACTATTGTCTATGTGACTGGATACATGCGGGACGCCGTGATTGAATTCCCAGCCACCATACTATATGTGCTCGCTTATACTACATTTATGTGAGTCGTTTTTCTGAAATAAACTTCACCATTGTCTTTTATGGGATTACGCTATGGTCTCTTGTACATTCTTTTCCTATATATCCATCTGACCTGTATGGAGCTTCCTTGAGGAATTAACTATTCCACGCCATCTTCTATGGTTTCTTGGAGTTCCTGAGATTTATGTGATATACTTTATACTTCCTGGAGTTCCTGAGATCCATGTGATAGGCTTTATCTGGCGAGACTTTCTCATTCATTTGAGTAGCCATGGCTTTTTGGTAAGCTGCTTGCCACATTAGTGCACCGTGGTGTCCCCACTCTATACATTCCCTGGGTGTCACAGGAACGAGGGACTGTTATCACAATTTTTTTGGATTTTTTTTATTTGGACTTTCCTTGGGATTCTTAGTCACTCCACACTCACTTCTATATGATTTTCCTAATGTAATTTGAATGAACTTTTGTCACTGTACTTCATATTTTTTTATGTATAGCGCTGCACTTTTTGTGAATTATTAAAGGCACACAAGTAATGAATGAGAATTTGGCAAAAGTTGAGAAGAAGAGCCTTGGAGGATCCCATTAAAAGAGGACTGTGTGTATGAGTGCTATCAGGCTGCAGTGTACCAGATTCCTAGAACTCAGGTTCCACATCACCATTCCTGAACTTCTCCCCGAACAGTAGGGCTTGCTTACAATTGCTTCAAAACATGGCTTCAGACACACTTATTTAAAGCTCTCTGAATGCCAGTTAAAGCCCCTGCCCATTAAATGGCCTGTCACCATGAGCAGTTGCTGAATAGTCTTCAGCTTGTACCTGTATTCCTGTAACCTGATCCATTGAACCTGCTTACCTGTGTATGACCTGCCTTCCTCCTGGACTTCGCCTTTGCTCCTGCGTTATCCTTGTTCACCTGATCTCTTTGACCTCGGCCTGTTTTTTACTGGACTTTTCTTTGCCTACTCCTTCTGTACTGTGTTGCCCCGCTGTTACCGACCTTGGCCTGCTTCCTGGACCTGCTTTGTCTGCTGACTCTGTCCCTTATTACCCGGCTGTTCCTGGTTGCTGCCTACATAACGACTCTGCTACCATCTCCTGCTCTGGTGCCAAGCGGCTTCAGTATCCTGTTCCTAGGACTGCGACCCCCAGCTTCATCCACCTAAGTGTGGACTTCACCAGCCAGCTTCTCCGGCACTTGAGCCTCCGTGCCCCCAGACTCTCTGCCTCCACCTTCTGGAGTGTTGGGCAGGAGGTGCAACAGAGGCCTCCACAACATTCTAGTCACCCCCAGGTATGTGAGAGATTAGCTTACAGTTCTGTTTACACCTTGCGTTTGCTTTGCTTCAAAAATTATACCCCATTTTGCTTTAGTGGTGCTTCAAAGCATCTTCAAAGCCTCTATAGAAGTCTATGACAAGGCTCATTTGAAGACTTTTTGAGAAGCTTTAATTCAGCTTTAGCTTTGCTTTGTTTTGGAGGTATTGCTGGTATGAGATATCAGCACACACACACACACACACACACACACACACACAGGGCATCTTGCAAGCTTGATTAAAGCTTCAAAAAATCATGACCAAAGCATCATCGAAGCATCGCAGAAGCATCAAAAACAAATCAAAAAGCATGTTAAAACGGTAGGAGATTGATTGTGTGTTGAAGTCGAAGCGAGTGTAAATGAGCCCTAAGGTCCCTTTCACACAGGGCTGATGTGTGAAAGGGGCCTTAGGGCTCATAGACTCCACTAGCTCAGTGGGGATCGCTAAGTTGATCCCCACTGAGCAGGCGGTTACAGGTCCGTCTCCACTCACTGTGCAGAGACGGACCTGTGAGAGTCCCGCTCTCCTCTATGGGAAGATCGGATGAAAATGGACAGTATGGCTGTTTTCATCCGATCTCATCCGATCCGACACGCTGGATGGATGGCGAATGTATCGTCATCTGTCTGTTTTAAGCAGATCTTGTCGGGTCGGATGCCAGACGGCTGTCGGCGGAAACATCTCCGCTGACATCCACCTCTCCATAGAGGAGAATGGGTGGCCCGATCAGGTCCGCCTGAAAAACGGACAGGTGGACCTGATCAGTCCGATCGTGTGAAAGGGGCCTAAAGCAGAGGACTGGACACTAGAAAAATGGTACAGCACAACCAGATGCTTAGAATTAAGAAAAATATCTGTCACCTAGCTACTTAAGGCCCCAGCCCCAGGCTAATTCTGAAATTGCAGTTATACAGTATATGTACAAATCAACATTTTTTTTTTTTTTTCTTGCTAGAAAATTACTTATTGTTTTTTTTTTTTTTTTTTTTTTTTTTACCAAAACATGTAGCAGAATATATAGTGGCCTAAATTGATGATTAAATTTAATTTGTTTTTAATTTTTAAATGAATGTGTTTAGTAGCAAAAAGTAAAAAATACTGTTTTTTTTCAAAATTGTCGGTCTTTTTTTTTTATCCACTACCAATTTCTGGCACTTCTCTTCTACATGTAAAAACCATCATTTTTTGCTAGAAAATTACTTGGAACCAGCAAACATTATATATATATTTTTTAGCAGAGACCCTAGGGAATAAAATGACGGTCTTTGCAACTTTTTATGACACACGGTATTTGCGCAGAAATTTTTCAAATACGTTTAAGAAAAAAAAAAAAACTGTTTTATGAATTAAAAAAAAAAAAAAAAAACACTAAAGTTAGTTTAATTAATTTAATTTTTTTTTTTGTATATTGATACAGAATGTTTATTTTATATTAGCGTACCAGATTCTTTATTCACTTATTATTTCTCCAATTGCATAATTGGACCTTTGGTAGCAGCTTTTTATTTTTTCACACCAACAGCGCACCTATTTTGTCTACTTAAAACAATAAAGTTAGCCCAATTTTTTTGTATAATGTGAAAGATGATGTTACACCGAGTAAATAGGTACCTAACATGTCACGTTTTAAAGTTGCGCACACTCATGGAATGACACCAAACTTCGGTCCTTAAAAATCTCTATAGGCGACACTTAAATTTTCTTTACAGGTTACCAGTTTAGAGTAACAGTGGAGGTCTTGGGCTAGAATTGTTGCTCTCCCTCTAATGTTCGTGGCAATACCTCACATGTATGGATTGAACGCCGTTTACATATGTGGCCGCGATGAATGAATGCGTTCGCTTCCGAATGCGAGCACGCGGGGACGGG
>NC_138780.1:195419260-195441760 GCF_965119305.1 Pelophylax lessonae | reverse complement strand
TTCCATGATTTTACAAGGACTTTAACCACTTTACCACCGGAGGATTTTGCTGTCTTCCGTCCAGGCCACTTTTTGCGATTCGGCGCTGTGCGACTTCAACTGACAATTGCGCGGTCGTGCGACGCCGTACCCAAACGAAATTTACGTCTTTTTTTTCCCACAAACAGAGCTTTCTTTTGGTGGTATTTGATCACCTGTGTGATTTTTACTTTTTGCGCTATAAACAAAAAAAGAGGGTTTATTTTGAAAAAATAACAATATTTTTAACATTTTTTTATATGAAATTCCCCCCAAAAAAGATGTAAAAACCAATTTTTTTAAAATTTTTTGGCCAATTTGTCTTCTGCTACCTATGTTTGGTTAAAAAAAATCGCAATAAGCGTATTTTGATTGGTTTGCGCAAAAGTTATTGCGTTTACTAACAAAGGGAAAGATTTCTGTCATTTTTGGTGTTTTTTTTTTTAACGAGTAATGGCGGCGATCTGCGATTTTATTTGCGGGACTGCGACATTGCGGCGGACAGATCGGACCCTTGACTGACATTTTTGACACTTTTGGGGTTACCAGTGACATTACTGCAGTAATCAGTGCTATATATATGCACTGTTACTGTAAAAATGACACTGGCAGGGAAGGGGTTAATTTTATTGGAGAGGGAGGGGTTAATGTATGCCTGGTGCTTACTGACGTGTGGGGGGGGAGGTGACTGAGAGAGTCATGGACAGATCGGATGTCCAGCTATGCTGAACAGTCCGATCTGTCACTCCCTGTCACTATGGAGATCCGCCCGCTGTGTTTGCACACAGCGGGCGGATCTCCAGACTCGATCCCCGACGATCGGGTAAGAGCAGCGACGATCGCCGCTGCTCCTCCCCTGGCCCGACTCCCGCTGTGAATGAAAACAGCGGGAGCGAGCCCCAGAAGGGGGAGTGTCTGACGACGTAGTACTACGTCGTCAGACGATAACGAGCCACTCTGCCGCAGTAATATTACTGTGAGCAGTCGTAAAGTGGTTAACTAGAGTTTATTTTTGAAATTACAGGATTTTTATAGGGACGACTCCTGAGCGGACAGGGAGGTAGGGGGAGAAAAGACAGGGGACACGGAAACTTTTTTACATACCAATAATAAATAAGACATCCCCTGAAATTAAGCCCTAATGTGTTTTTTGTAGCCAAAATGAATACAGTATAAGACCCAGTCTTATTTTCAGGGAAACACAATATCTGCCTGGCTGCTACTGAACCCAGCTTGTAACCTGACTCCATATTTCCACTCAGTGGATCTCTGCGTTTCCAAGCTCACTGCTCTCACCTGCTGGCACTGCCCCCTTCCACTCCCCTGGCAGTCCCTGTCTCCACTACCAGGGGTGCTTGAATCGGAATTGTTTAAGAGGCCGCCCTCGTCATCTCGGGCTCTGTAATCTCGGATGCATCGTCTGGCCAGACAACCAAGCAAAGCCGGGATCGGCTTTGATCAGCAGTTGGTAGCATTAAAGTGGGTTTACTCTGAAAAACCTTGGCGCCATTTTTAAAAGTCGAAAGCATTCAAAAACACAGATCTTGGTGTTTTAAATGTTTTTAAGGGCGGAGGAGGGATTTGGAGTCTTATAGACTCCAGATCTCTCCATAAAGAGGACATGTGACGTGCCTATTGCTGTCACAAAGATATTTACATTCCTTGTGACAGCAATAAAATTAAAAAAAAAAAAAAAAAATGATCAGTGTAAAAAAAAACAAAAAACAACAGGGCGAACGCACTTGTCGATCCCACATGCATGCAAACAGCGATCGTCCCACACATGTGAGGTATCTCCACGAAGTTCAGATCACAAGCAGTAATTCTAGCACCAGAACTCTTGTGTAAATCTAAAGTTGTAACCTGCAAAGGCTTTTAAAGCATTGACTATGGATATTAAAATTCCGTAATTTTCCGCCGTTGCACGGGCTTGCGAAATTTTAAAGCAGCTGGGGTGTGACAAATTTAGACGAGGGGTGGGGTGCCCAATTTTATCTTGCCTGGGGGTAGCACAAAACCAAAATACACCACTAGGTACACCCGTGCACTCTCACGTCCTGTTTGTCTATGTTTACGAGTATGTGCACAAAAATGGGCAGGGTCGGCATGAGGTTCTTGACACTCAGGTGAATATCCTCTAAGGCCCCTTTCAGACACTCCGTCCATCGGACAGAGTCCATTTTTCTCAGCGGGGGATCGATCCGTCAATCCCCCGCTGAGCAGGAGGATGACAGCTGTTCTCCGTGCTGTGTGCAGAGACACAGCTGTCAGGTCCCCATGCATCTCTATTGGGGAAATCGGATGGGAACGGACCGTCGATCCGTTCTCATCCGATCCCATCCGATCCACTGGATGGAGGGAAAATAGGGTTTCCACCAGTCCAGATTTGACGGATCGGATTGGATCGGATGTCAGCGGACATGTCATCCGATGCCCCATAGGGATGCATGGGGGGACCGTTCAGATCCGCCAAAAAAACGGACAGGCATATCTGGATGGTCCGCCTGTGTGAAAGAGGCCTAAGAGTGTAGAACCTCTACTCTATTAGAGTAGTATCCTCTATGGCCCCTTTCACACGGCTTTCCGTTCAGGTCCACCTATCAGTTTTTTCAGGCGGACCTGATCGGAGGCTCTATGCATCCCTATGGGGCAGCGGCTGTCAGCGGTGACATCTCCGCTGACACCCGCTGCTCTCCGATCCAAACCTGTCCATGAAATGCAGACAGGATCGGATCGGATAGGATAAGATGAAAATGGACAGGCGGTCCATTTTCATCCGATCTCCCATAGAGGAGAGCCGGGATCTGACAGCTCAGTCTCTGCAAAGTAAGTGGAGATCGACCTGTCATCCGCCTGCTCAGCGGGGATCAGCGGATCAATCCCCGTTGAGCAAAACAGAGTCCGCCGGGCGGAAAGCCCATGTGAAAGGACCCTAAGTAGAACCATAGTCAAAACTTTTTTTGTCCAGTCGGATTTTTTATTTTTTTTTTTTACCATCTGTGTCCTATTGGGGAGATTTCTCTTCACTTCCTGTCCCATAGCTAAACAGGAAGTGAGAGGAAATCCCCGAAAATTAAGGGATCTAGTCGGGGACCCCCCAGGTCCCCAGAACTGGTGTCCCCATTGGAATATTTCCCCTCTATTACTTTTCTGGGAACAACTCAACATTTGGGATTTTTTTCTACTTTCACTTTCAATTATAGGACAAATGGAGAGAATTGATCGCCCCAATGGGGGCACAGACAGCAATTTTAAACCCTCTCGCCTCTATCCAAAACGAAAGTTTCGACTGTAGTTATACTTACATTTTGCATTCTCTCTGACTCCAATGCAAATCTCTGAATGGTGAATTTTTTGCCAAAATGTTGGCAAAGTCAAAACTCTCAACTTCACTCATTCCTATCAGCAATGTGGAAAAAAATAGGATTTCTTAGTATTTGTAAAAAAACAAATGTAGCACTACTCCCATGGGAGCTGCTGGTTAGGGATTCCCCTGAGTTACCCATAGCAACAACTTGACAATATAGCATATTCTAAGTGCTTGGCTCAGTCAGAAAACAGTCCAAGGGTTTTGTTTTTTGTTGTTTTATTGGAGAACTAGGATGGGAGAAGGGATGAGTGGGATACTTCAACTGAATAAACTATGCACAATTGCTGGGACTCCTGAATAAAGCTGAGTGCGGCAAGGCCGCTGCTTCACCTTACCACTAAGTGAAGAAGAATTAGATGAACTGTACTGTACTGTGAATCGCTCTTCAGGGTCCTACTCGGCACCCCCTTTGTCCCTACTCTTCAGGGTTCAATACGGCACCCCATTTAATCTGACACCCTGTGTGAGCTGACCCCTTGATCCTCTGACTTCACTGGAGTGGTCCCCCTTCCTGGGCAGACCCTTTGGCAAGTCCCCTGGTACTCACGGACACTGCTTTTCCCAGAAGACTCTGCCAGCAGCTCCACTGTCAGCTCCAATGGATCCCCTGCAGCTCAGCTCCACACCTGGCTCACTAGGCCGACTGGCTAAGACCACCTTCCTCACACAGCAGGAGGAGAGACAGCCGTCAGCCTCCTCCTGGGACTCTACTTCCCACCAAAGATGCCCTGTCACATGTCCCCCTGGCTTTTATGAGCAATCCCAGGATGCACTGAAAGAGTGCCCTCCCACTGGGACTCCCATAAAAGCCAATGTGTTACTGGTTGGGTTTCCTCCACTGTCCAACAAGCTCCCTTATTGGATGCAGTGGGGAAACTCCCTCAGACCCAGTGAATCACACCTGGAAACATGCAACAGGCAACCTAATAGATCAGGCCCCCCTGATAAGCAGAAGGAGCATACAATGCTTTTACCTAGCACCTACCTAGGAGGGTGCTATACAAAAAATAATGTTTTTTTTTTTTTCTAAATGCAGGAAGATAGACAAGTGTGACCATATATGAAGTGTTGGTTAATGATCTGTTTTTCTTTTCTGCTAAAAGGGTAGAGCAATTCAGCAATGGTCTATAAACTGTACGATCGATGTGTCAATGCACATTTAGTCTTTATTAACCCCCACCTAATACACATGCTCGAAATAAATGTAAAAAAAAAAAAACCTCACCTGTAAGGAATACATTCAATTTGTAAGATGGAAGGTACAATATGAGCTGTAGAGAACTTGCCTTTATCCTTAGAAGCATTGTCTGGAAAGTATAAAACCGGTAATTACTGCTAATGAGAATTCACTGGGTTAGCCAATTAAGCTTCATGCGGTGGGTTAGACTCGTATAAAAGAAAGGGTGTTAGACAATTCCTTTCCTCGTGTTAGTCTTCGTAATGTGCTTAATAAGGAGTTACCATGAGGAATGTGTCGTGAAGATTCTTGTTTAAACTATAATACCGGAGGTTATTATTCAAAGTCATAATTCTTGGGTTCTAAGAAGCCCTTTGGAAATGTTGAAGACATATTGCACTATAACAATAATATTAATAAAGTGAAGAGGCTTAGTCCTGGATGTATTGTTTCTCGTGGTCTTTGCCGTTCTGGGGGCTGTATTTCTCAAAAGACCTCGGTGGCTCTGTCACAGCTCCTTTATTTGATCAAAATCCTACCTGTTCAAACCCTGTTTTTTCAGAGGATTTAAACTTGAGTGTTCCACAAACATTTACCATCCCAGATGTTCAAGTTCTTTTCTACCCTTGTGTGTTCAACAGGCATGCAGCAACATGATCTATTGGTTTTGGGCATTACCATTGTTGCTTAAGGATTTAACTCATTTAACTTCATCTTGCCGATCCAAATCCTGTTATTCAGAGGATTTGAACTTGAGTGTTCCACGAACATTTACCCTCTAGTTCCGTTTTTTTTTCAGCCAGGGTTCCTAGTGGTTTATTGAGCAATGAGCAATTTCTGCCTCTCAGATAAGTTCCCACTGTAAGGGGGTAATTCTTCCTAATGACCACAAGTGTGAGGAGCATTCTTCCCACTGACCATCACACTAATGTATCGTGAAATGTAGATAAAGTCACAATTCCCTGAGACCAGAAAGTTATTTTAAGGGTTCCTGTGTTAACCACTTAAGCCCCGGAAGATTTTACCCCCTTCCTGACCAGGGGGTATTTTGCGATTCGGCACTGCGTGACTTTAACGGACAATTGCGCGGTCGTGTGACGCTGTACCTAAACGAATTTGACGTCCTTTTTTTCCCACAAATAGAGCTTTCTTTTGGTGGTATTTGATCACCTGTGCGATTTTTTGATCATGCGCTATAATCAAAAAAAGAGCGACAATTTTGCAAAAATAACAATATTTTTCACATTTTTTATATGAAATTCCCCAAAAAAAATGTAAAAATCAAAATTTTTTTACATTTTTGGCCAATTTGTTTTCTGCTACATATGTTTGGTAAAAAAAAATCACAATAAGCATATTTTGATTGGTTTGCGCAAAAGTTATTGCGTTTACTAACTAAGGGAAAGATTTCTGTCATTTTTATTGTTTTTTTTTTTAAACTAGTAATGGCGGCTATCTGCGATTTTTTTTTTTTTGCAGGACTGCGACATTGCGGCAGACAGATCGGACCCCTGACTAACATTTTTGACACTTTTGGGGGTACCAGTGACATTACTACAGTAATCAGTGCTATACATATGCGCTGTTACTGTAAAAATGACACTGGCAGGGAAGGGGTTAACTTTATTAGTGATCAAGGGGTTAAGTGTGTCCCTAGGGGTGTGATTCTTTCTGTCAAGGGGCCTGGCTTGTGATGTAACCACAGAGACATACGATCCTACATAGCAGGATCGTATGATCTCTGCAGTTACATCAGGGAGAATGACAGGCGGCTGTGTTTACATCAGCCGCCTGCCTTTCTCCCTCTCCACTGGGAGATCGCGAGTGACCGGCGAACATCGGAGCCGCCGGTCACTCGCGCGGGGATGTCAGGGAACAAGCGGCGGGCGGGAGCGCCCCCAAGACGCTCACATGTCAGGCAAGTTATTGGAGGAAAGAACTTGTTCTGGCACTGGCCCCCAGAACTTTCCTCTTTCTTCTGGCTCCAGATGAGAAAACTTCCATCAGCACATCTGCTTCCCATCCACTGCCCAGGAATCCATCCCATTCATGGGTTACCAGGATTGTTTTCAAACCTTGGGAAGGTATGCTTCAGTTTGTGAATAAACCAGAAGGACTTTAGAGAGCTATTCCTATTCATTCATTCTGTGCAGCTGAGGCTGCGGAAAAGGAGATTGAGGACTGTGACCTCAATCTCCGTTCTCTGTCTTAAAGTTAAAACATCAGAGGTCTGTTTAGACCACTGATATTTCACCAAGACCTTCAACGGGGCTCCTAAAAAAGCTGTAAAAAAATAAAATAAATACATAAAATAAAATGGTAAAAAAAAATAAAATAACAGAAATTAAAAACGACTGACACCAGTGACGGAACTACCAGGTTCGCTAAGGTCGCACTTGCGACCGAGCCCTGGCATTCCGCCATTGTGGGGTCAGGGGGGCCCTTTATGGTTACTTGCACTAGGGCCCTGAAGGATCTAGATACGCCTCTAGGTTTGGGGTATTACTACTTTTATCTAATAGGACCACATAAGGATTTATTCATTTATCTTCATCTTGCCAATACAAATCCTGCTGTTTTAAGAATCTGTACTTGTGTGTTCCACACACATCTACCATCTAGTAATTCAAGTTCATATTTGCCCTTATGTGATCAAACATGCAGCAACACCATCCAGGGGCTTTGGGTATTACTACTATTATGTAATGGGGACACATCGTTATTCAACTAATTTGTCTTCACCTTGGGGCAGAAAATTTGGTGTCACTGTAATCCTTTTGCGTAAGGCTCCTCAGAGTTCCCACTTCATCAAGGCAGAACAGCAAGATATCACCCCCTTGGGAACTATGGGCAAGGTCCTTACTAGACTGACAAGATACAGTCCCTCCAGCTCACTGTCTAAGCCAGCATGAGTCCTTCCGTCCCCACACACAATGTATTGATCAAGAGGAATTCCCTCCCACAGGAAAAAGGATATAGCCTGGGCATCATAAAATGAAATGTAAGCTTTACTCATAGCTCTTCAATTGACCAAGATAAACAAATATTGCTTCCCAGGCACATCTGAAGGCACATGCAGCATAATTTATTAAAAGAGAGACTCTTGCTTGCACCTGCACTTATAGACAAAGCATGTCGTTTACTGCTTAGGCTATAGTCTGATTCTTCTCTTCTTCTAATGCAGTGGTGTCCAAACTATGACCCCCGCGCTGCATGTGGCCGTTTGCTTGCTTTTATCCAGCCCCTGGAGTATTATTCCCCCCACCATCAGCAACAGTGGGGCATAGTTCCTGCCATTGACACTGACAATAAGGCATAATTCTTGCAAACTGAAACCAATGATGGGGAAATTTTCCTCCCACTGACACCAATGGCGGGGCACTATTCCTCCCACTGATGCTAATGATGGGGCACTATTCCTCCCACTGATACTAATGATGGGGCACTATTCCTCCCACTGATGCTAATGATGGGGCACTATTCCTCCCACTGACACCAATGATAGGACACTATTCCTCCCACTGACACCAATGGCGGGGCACTATTCCTCCCACTGATGCCAATGATGGGGCACTTTTCCTCCCACTGACACCAATGGCGGGGCACTATATCTCTCCTGGTGATGTCCAATCTCCAATGATGGAGCACTATTACTCCCTTAATACCTAGAATATTTGATATCTATCTTCAGACTGGAGGAAGCGAAATTCTGACGGAAGCCCACAAACACAGTGTGGGTCGCGGTTCTGTTACAATACCAATGATGGGGCACCATTACTCCCCTAATACCAATTATAGGGCATTGTTTACTCCCACTGCCACCAGGACATTTTCTTCTCCCTCTGGCCAAAGTCCGGCCCCCTAAAGTTTGAAAAGAACTAAACTGGTCATTTGTTTATACAGATTGGAGACTCCCATTCAAATGGAACAGTTCCTGCACCCCTTCCTGCCCTGGAGGGTGACATATTCCCAACACTAAGAGAACTCACTTTCCTCTGTCTTCTGGCGTCAGATGAGAAAACTTCCTTCTGCACATCTGCTTCCCATCCACTGCCCAGGAATCCATCCACCAATGTTTTTCTACCTTTAAAGCAGGGATCTCCAAACTACAGCCCTCCAGCTGTTGCGGAACTACATGTTCCATGAGGCATTGTAAAACTCTTACATTCACAGACATGGCTAGGCATTATGGGAATTGTAGTTCCTGAACAACTAGAGGGCCATAGTTTCGAGACACCTGCTTTAGAGCAACACTAGTGAATTGCAGAGGGAGACTGACAAGCAACTCAAGGTGGGACCCCAACTTAAAGGGTTTTTATCCCTCTACACTACTAGTTTGAAAATCTCCAGTCACACCTGTGGCTGATTACCTTGAATTTTATATAAGGAAGTGCTTTGGTCCAGAAAGATGCCTAATCAAGGACCTTGTTCTCAGGCTCCTGACTTCATACGTTCCTTTCTGTCAGGGCCCGGATCTGAACCTGCGACCTCTGTTGTATCTGGCGATGTCTCTTGAACAATCCCTTGGAAAATCTTTCTTTGTTTTTCTAGAACCTTAAACTCTTTGCTCCTCTCATGAACCTCCTATTTTAGCCATGCCTTTGCACTTCCTGTTTGCCAAATTAGTTGCTCCCTCCAGCCAATATCTCACTCTTGTCACTTCTGCGGCTGCCCGTATCTTTGCTACCACTCATTACCAGCCTTTGGCTTGTTTCTTGATCCCAAACTGCAACCACTTATCACAGATCTTTGGCTTGTTTACTTATTAAGCTTCTGATGATCCCTACCTGCTACATCTGCTACTGGATCCTGGCTTGCTCACCTCCTGGTGGGGCAATCCTTAATACCTCGACCTGGTACTAACACGCAGCAAAACCCATCTCCACCATCAGGCGCTCTGAACACTAGTTAGTACTCCACACCTTTGGTGAGCCAACATCACCCGCCAGGGTTACCTGCTTTTATACCTATCCTGCTGGCCGATGGGAGTCTATCCACTGCTATAGCTACCATAGGCGTAACTACAGGGGTTGCAATTGCAACCGTGCCCCATGCTCTAGGGGGCCTGTCTGGCTCCCCTGTACACCTCGATAGGAGGGGCAGCGGGGGCAGCATGTAGAGAAATAACTGTTCTCCTTTTTCCTTCTGTAGCTTCAGGAAGAAAGTGGAGGAGATTGGTTCCTCTGTATGCTGCTCCAGCCACGCCTCCTATCCAGTTCACTTGTTTTCTGCGGCCTCTGGGCCCCTGTGTGCTCCCCTGGTTCCCCCCCCCCACTGTGCTCCCTCCTCTCTCCTGTCGGCTGCTGCAGGGGATGTGTCACAGTAGAGAACCATGAAGGGGTCGGTAAATATGTAATTTACCAGCTCCTTCCTTTTCTGAATGGACAGAGTTATAGTCAGTGACATTGTAAAAAAATAAATGATAAAAAATAATACAATTAAAATACCAAAAAATAAAAACTGCTGACACCACTGGGTGAACTTCCAGGATTGCAAAGGTCACACTTGTGACTGGGCCCTGGCATTCCACCACCGGGGGGAGGCCCCAAGATGGCAGGAAGGGGGCCCACTGCAGAACTTGTGAAAGGGTCCCACTGTGGGACCGTAATAAAGGGCCCCGCAACGAGAGTAAAAGGCCCCAGGATCAGTGGGAAGAGCCCAGGCCCAGACTTGAAGGGAAGGGCCCCGGCCAGGGGTCCGGGGGGCCCTTCATGGTTCCTTGCACCGGGGCCCTGAAGGTTCTAGTTACGCCTCTGATAGCTACTGGTCTCCGAGCCTGACCCCTGACTGTGAGCTTTTCTTTGATAGACCTGCCTGGGTTTGTTTTGCCATCTTTTCCCATTCAGGAAATTTTTCTTCATTTCCTGTCCAAAAGTCAAATCTGGTGACAATCAAACGTTTGGGATATTCTTTCACTTTTACTCTCAGTGATAATGATAAACAGAACAATTAGAAAGGGTAACTGTCCCTAACGGGGGCACAGACAGCAATAAAAACCTAAGAGGAGTTCTAATATCTCTCTACAGTATCCAAAGCAAAAAAGATGGGGCAACCAAGGATATTCCAAGACTGCAGAAAGCAATACAAATTATTATTATTATTATTATTATTTTTTTTTTTTGTATACTGATTAACCTCCTTACATATTAATTTACTTAGTACTGCAAATATTATTATGGGAAGCTGGAGGAACTTTTGTTGTGTTCGAAAACCACAAGAAATGAGCCACAATTCAGCAGCTTTATGGCATATCCACTTGGATGTAAACGTCTCTTTAGAATTCTTCATTTTATTGGATGTTCATTGAATCAGAACGCCGCATGTTTGTGCAGATAATGTGTATTTGGTGATGTTTAATGAGATTAACCTGTCAATTCCAATAAAACAGAGTGGCGAGACTGCGGCGGCGAATCCACGTTTATATGACACTGATGTCTAATGCACCCAGACAGTTGCCTTTTCCAGCGCTGACACCGCGGCACCGGCTCCCACCATTTGCATATATTACACCTTTAATAAATGCCTGGGTCACCGCTGTAAATATTACGGCGTTCTGAAACACAAAGAGAACATGATGAATGATGTTTGCTCGCCATACAATTATTTGTTATAGGCTGCACCATTCCATTTACCATTTTCTAAATGGCTGTTTCACATCACAATACGTTGTTGGCATGCGGCAAGTCATTAAAGCCATAGGTGGCTCAAACATGCTTTCCCTTTCTGATTATGTAGAAATTGATTACGTTTTTTTTATTTTTTATGGCAGAGAGTGGGGAAGCAAGAAGGTTTTTTTTTTTTGTTTTTTTATTTTTTTCCCAAACAGAAATGTAAAGAATTTATATACTGAAATGGTCAACTTCATATGGAAGAGCCCTGGGGCCATCATAAAAAATATTTTGAAAGATTTTTTTTTTTTTTTTTTTTTTACAGAATTCTGAATTTGAAACTCAGAATTCTGGGTTTGAAAGTCAGAATTCTGAGTTTAAAAAGTCAGAATTCTGACATTAAAAGTCAGAATTCTGATAAAAGTCAGATCTTTCATAACTTCAAACCCAAGTTCGAGGAAATCTAGGAAACATTTTTCCAAACACAAATGTAAAGAATGTAAATGGTCAACTTTATATGGAAGAGCCCTGGGGCCATCATAAAAAAGATTTTGAAAGATTATTTTTTTTTTTTTTTTACAGAATTCTGAGTTTGAAAGTCAGAATTCTGGGTTTGAAAGTCAAAATTCTGAGATTAAAAGTTTTGAAAGTCAGAACTGTGAGTTTAAAAAGTCAGAATTCTGAGATTAAAAGTCAGAATTCTGATAAAAGTCAGAATTCTGAGTTTAAAAGTCAGATCTTCCATAACTTCAAACCCAAGTTCGAAGGAAATCTATGAAACATTTTTCCAAACACAAATGTAAAGAATGTATATACTGAAATGATCAACTTCATATGGAAGAGCCCTGGGGCCATCATAAAAAATATTTTGAAAGATTTTTTTTTTTTTACAGAATTCTGAGTTTGAATGTCAGAATCCTGAGGTTGAAAGTCAGAATTCTGAGATTAAAAGTCAGAATTTTGAGTTTGAAAGTCAGAATTCTGAGTTTAAAAGTCAGAATTCTAAGGATAAAAGTCAGAATTCTGAGTTTAAAAGTCAGATCTTCCATAACTTCAAACCCAAGTTCGAGGAGATCTATGAAACATTTTTCCAAACACAAATGTAAAGAATGTAAATGGTCAACTTAATATGGAAGAGCCCTGGGGCCATCATAAAAAATATTTTGAAAGATTTTTTTTTTTACAGAATAAAAGTCAGAATTCTGAGATTAAAAGTCGGAATTCTGAGCTTAAAAGTCAGAATTCTGAGGATAAAAGTCAGAATTCTGAGGATAAAAGTCAGAATTCTGAGTTTAAAAGTCAGATCTTCCATAACTTCAAACCCAAGTTCGAGGAAATCTATGAAACATTTTTCCAAACACTAATGTAAAGAATGTATATACTGAAATGGTCAACTTCATATGGAAGAGCCCTGGGGCCATAATAAAAAAATATTTTGAAAGATTTTTTTTTTTTTTTATAAAATTTGAGTTTGAAAGTCAGAATTCTGAGATTAAAAGTCAGAATTCTGAGTTTAAACCTTCTTGAGGAAATCTGGTTCATTGGTAGCGGTTTGAGGAAGATACAAAAAACATTGTACATAAGAAACTGACACCTCATCCCCCTTCAAAGATATGACTTCCATTGGAATGACAGGGCCTTTGTTTCTGGATCACAGCCCTGAACCCACGTATCATCTCCAGTTATGACCGTCATGAGGAAATATAGTTCATTGGTAGAGGTTTGAAGCAAGTCATTAGTGAATGCAACACAATGTTCCTTGCGCTCTGGTAGGAAATGCTGCGGAACAAATTTTGCCAGGACACGCTTCAGCCAAGATTCTGCAACAAAATCTCGGACACGGTCATCTTTGGAATCCCCAGATCAGCTTCTAGTTCTCATTCTGTCAGTCACTGATCTTTGTTGATTGCAGCCCATACGCGTTAACCTTCTCAGATGTTCTGCTTGTTGCAGGCCTTCCAGAACGCAAATCACTTTCCACAGATTCTCGACCATCTTTGAAGCGTTTGCGCCACACTGTTATTTTTGCTGCACTTCTTGCATTGTCCCCGAAAGCCTTCTGAATCATCTGAATAGTTTCCAAGGAGGAATGTTCAAGCTTAAGGCAAACTTTGATGCAGATTCGTTGCTCTACACCAGGGGTCTTCAAACTATGGCCCTCCAGTTGTTCAGGAACTACAATTCCCATCATGCCTAGTCCTGTCTGTAAATGTCAGAGTTTTACAATGCCTCATGGGAAGTCTAGTTCCGCAACAGCTGGAGGGCCGTAGTTTGAGGATCCCTGCTCTACACAGTCGTTCTGAATGCAACAATCACTCAGTACTCATGCTTACAAAACAGTGCCTAGCGCCAGAGGCGTAACTAGAACCTTCAGGGCCCCGGTGCAAGAAACCATGAAGGGACCCCTGGCCGGGGCCCTTCCCTTCAAGCCTAGGACTCTTCCCACTGATCCTGGGGCCCTTTACTCTTGTTGTGGGGCCCTTTATTACGGTCCCGCAGCGGGACCCTTTCACAAGTTCTGCAGTGGGCCCCCTTCCTGCCATCTTGGGGCCTCCCCACGTTGGTGGAATGCCAGGGCACGGTTGCAAGTGTGACCTTTGCGATCCTGGAAGTTCACCCACTGGTGTCAGTAGTTTTGATTTTTTGGTATTTTTAGTGAATTTTTTTTTACAATGTCACTGACTATGACTCTGTCCATTCAGAAAAGGAAGGAGCTGGTAAATTACATATTTACCGACCCCTTTCCTGGTTCTCTATTGTGACACATCCCCTGCAGCAGCCGGATGGAGAGGGAAGGGGGTGGGGGACCAGGGGAGCACACAGGGGCCCAGAGACAGCAGAACACAAGTGAACTGGATAGGAGGAGTGGTGGGGGGCAGCATACAGAGGAACCAATCTCCTCCATTTTCCTCCTGCAGCTACAGGAGGAAAAAGGAGGACAGTGATTTCTCTACATGCTGCCCCCACCGCCCCTCCTATCCAGATGTACAGGGGAGCCGCACAGGCCCCCTGGAGCATGGGGCCCGGTTGCAAATTCAACCCCTGCAACCCCTGCAGTTACGCCCCTGCCTAGCGCCCCCCACTGACCAGTAGAGGGAAGTTTTCATTGTTCACGAATGTGCATTCCAGTCCACTCTCCTTGGCTTCCAGGTTACATCAAAGTCACGAAAAAACGTTCTTGTTATAGTAACAAAGGTTATACTTTTTCCGGACAGACCTCGTAGAATGGAGAAGGGTCACTGTCAGCCGAGGACAAAGAAGAACCTGCGATTATGGACAATCTTCAGTCTTTGCATTTTCCCAACACTCTGTGTTAATGCACTTGTCATTTTTATCATTTATTTCTATTTTAGCCTGTCTCCATAGAGACAGCCCCTTTCCTCAATGGCATGGCATGGTATTACCTGTTTGTGTAAGAGCATCCATTCATAACCCACACACAATACTCGCTATAGACGGATAACGATGGATCGAAGCCCTGCACTTGAATGCAACTTGAAGTGAATGCATTTCATATCACAGCTGAGCTCTTTTGCTGGGAAAATTAATCAAATTCAGTACAAATCACATCTGATGTCTCCTCTGGCATGCTTACAGCCAAACAACAAACAAACCAGCACCACCAAGTGTGAAAACAAGGGATTCTAAAATAGAATACAAAGGGAAACAATACCGCCTGACCAATGGCCACACTAAAAGAAAAAAAAATATATATATATATATATATATATATATATATATATATTTATATATATATATATATATTTGAAAAAAAAATGTTGCTATACAATTGATCAACATGCCATAAATATAACCCACAAATTAAAAACATTAGGTAGCATCCTCCTAGATAGGTGCTACGAAAAGTATAGTTTGCTCTGCCTGCTTCATGATCAGTAGTTAGGCCTGTTGCATGTGTCCATGTGTGATTCATCTGGTCTGAGGGAGTGTCCCCACTATATCCAATAGGGGAGCCTGTTGGACAGCGGAGGAAACCCTGCCAGTGACACACAGGCTTTTATGACTATCCCAGTGGGTAGGCACAACAGTGATGTATCCTGGGATACGTTATAAAAGCCCCGGGCACATGTGACAGGGTGTCTTTGGGCGGGAAGCCAGGTCCCAGGAGGAGGGTGACGGCTGTCTCTTCTCCTGCTGCTGAGGAAGGTGGTCACAGGAGGTCGGCCTTGTGGACCAGAAGTGTGGTACTGAGCCAGGAGGTCCGGTGAATGCTGACAAGGGAGTTGGAGGCAGAGCGACCCAGGGAAAAACAGTGTCCGTGAGTACCGGGAAGCTTGCAAGGGGTCTGTCCAGGAAGGGGACCACTCCAGTAGAGTGTCAGTGGACAGAAGGTCAGTGCACACATTCAGGGGAGCCTGATCAGTAGTTAGGCCTGTTGCATGTGTCCATGTGTGATTCATCTGGTCTGAGGGAGTGTCCCCACTGTATCCAATAGGGGAGTCTGTTGGACAGCAGAAGAAACCCTGCCAGTGACACACAGGCTTTTATGACTATCCAAGTGGGTAGGCATAACTGGGATACGTTATAAAAGCCGTGGACACATGTGACAGGGTGTCTTTGGGCGGGAAGCCAGGTCCCAGAATGAGGGTGATAGCTGTCTCTCCCCCTGCTGCTGAGGAAAGTGGTCACAGGAGGTCGGCCTTGTGGACCAGAAGTGTGGTGCTGAGCCAGGAGGTCCGGTGGGTGCTGACAAGAGAGTTGGAGGCATAGCGACCCAGGGAAAAACAGTGTCAGTGAGTACCGGGAAGCTTGCCAGGGGTCATCCCAGGAAGGGGACCACTCCAGTAGAGTGTCAGTGGACAGAAGGTCAGTGCACACAGTCAGTGAGAAAGGGGGTGTCAAGTAATATCCTGAAGAGTAATTTAAGTGAGCGTACATATTCTTTATCTTCACTTCAGGGGCAAGGTGAAGCAGCGGCCTTGCCACATTCTACAGTCAGTTGTCCTCAGGAATTGTGCATAGTTGGAGAATCCCACTCATCCCTTCTCCCATCCAAGTTCTAAAATAAAATACAAAAAAAACAAATTCCCTGGACTGTTCATTTTCTGAGCCAAGAACTTTTAATGCCGTGTGTCTGCATTCAGTTGCTAATGGTAACCCAGGGGAACCCAAGAAGTGTAATTCTCAGCAGCTCCTAGGGGGCAGTGCTACAATTAAAAAAAAAAAATAATAAAAAATGAATATTTATACACCACTCCCAATATATAATGTTATCACCCAAACCCAAAAAAACAATATAGTACTCATCTTTGATGGAGTCACTGGATTGTTTGGTCCTTCCACCCTGCTCCAGTGATTACCCACCCTCTACCTAGACCTGAGTGTCACCAACACCTGTAACAGGTTAAATGGACTTTATTAACGGGTGAAAGCCCTGCATAAGAAAAGTGGGTTAACAACACAACAGCAGTAGTAATAGTGTAGCACATCTCCCATAGGCTCCTCTGTTGAATAGGGATCCTCCACCCTGCACAACCAGACACACCACATTTTCCACAGGTTTACTGAGACAGGAAACAGGCCATGCAGCTTTGCTTTGTTCTTAGGGGGTTAATAACTTGGATGGGGATAAGGGTATTATATGATGCCCACTTGACTGGAACAAAGTCTATTCAGGGACACTCAACTATATACACTCTCTAGATACACTCCTCTTCCTCCAGCACATCACTTGCTTGCAGATCACTAAGGCCCAGCTGAAACACTGATTAGGTGGGATTTGACAGGGCACTTAGATCCAGCAAAAGTCCATTACAGGCAGGGACAGCGGGACCCTTTGGTCTGTAGAAAAGGCCCCGCGTCCAGCTAGCTTCCTGTGGCTACTAAACCCAGCACCACCTCTTCAGGCACTGCCAGCCCACCTGGCTGCAACTGCCCCTTTCTCTAGCCCTCCTGGCTAATCTTCCACAGTCCTCCTGACTCTACAGCTATCTCATCATTTTGCGTAATAAAGCCGACCTGCTGCAGTAAAACTACGAAGGTTGGTCGGCAAGTAATTAGGGCAGCAGTGTAAAAATATAATATATTAATAATGAAATAAAAAAAAAAAAATGAAAGTGCCCCTCTCCCCCTGTACTAGCTTGCAAATGCGACTGCCTGCCACGGTCCCACACGCATGCAAACAGCGATCGTCCCACACCTGTGAGGTATCGCCGCAAATGTCAGATCATGGGCAGTAATTCTAGCACTAGAACTCCCCTGTACATCTATAGTGGTAACCTGTAAAGGCTTTTATTTAACCACTTCCATACAGGGCAGTTACACCCCCTTTCTGCCCAGGCCAATTCTCAGCTTTTAGCGCTGTTGCAATTTGAATGACTATTGCGTGGTCATGCAACACTGTACCTAGACTAAATGTATGTCATTTTTTTCCCCACAAATAGAGCTTTCTTTTGGTGGTATTTGAACACCGCAAGGTTTTTTCTTTTTTGCTATACAAATAAAAAAAAGACCAAAAAGTTTGAAAAAAAAAACATTTTTTTTGTTTATGTTATAAAATTTTGTAAATATATAAGTTCTTTCCTGCACTGATGAGCACTGATGAGGCCACACTGACAGGCACTGATGAGGAGGCACTGATGGGGTGGCACTAATGGGGCGGCACTGATGGGGTGGCACTAATATGCAGCACTTATGGGCACTGATAGGCAGCACTGATGGGCACTGATATGCGGCACTGATATGTAGCACTGATATGCAGCATTGGTGGGCATTGATAGACTGCACTGATGGGCACTGATAGATGGCACTGATGTGCAGCACTGATGGACACTGATATTTGGCACTAATAGGTAGCACTGATATGCAGCATTGATGGGCACTGATAGGCTGCACTGATGGACACTGATAGGCGGCACTAATGGGCACTGATAAGCGGCACTGATGGGCACTGATAGGCAGCACTGATCGGCACTAACAGGTGCCACTGATGGACACTGATGGGCACTGATAGGCAGCACTGATTGGCACTGATAGGCGGCACTGGTGGGCAATAATGGTCACTGGTGGGCAGCCTTAATAGATGGCAATGATGGGCACTGGTGGACAGCACTGATAGGTGGCAATGGTGGGCAGCACTGAGGGGGAGGGCACCACTGGCAGGCTACCTGATAGCCATCCCTGGTGGCCATGGTGGAGATCCCTGGTGGTCTTGAGTGGGCATCCCTGGTCGCCATGGGTGGACATCCCTGGCGGCTCTAGTGGCACCGCTCCAAGGGTCTGCACTGGTAATCAATGCTCTGATTACCAGCACAGACCCCCCATGTCAGGAGAGCCATAGATCGGCTCTCCTCTAAAGAGCCTACGTCAGTATGTTCTTTACCGAGATCGGAGATGCGGTGTGTCAGAGTGACATGCCGCAGCACTGACCGCCGCTCTGCGTGCTCCTGGGGTGCGCAGAGTGCATTATCCTGCTTGACGTCATATGACGGCGGGTCAGGATAATGCAACCACCTTCCAGCCGTCAATTGCCTATAGGGCGAGCGGGAAGTGGTTAAAGCGCCGCCTATGGATTGTAAACTTTACGACGTTTGTCGCCGTTGCACGGGCATGCGCAGTTTTAAAGCTTGACATTTTTGGTTACTATTTACTCGGCATAACTTCATCTTTTATATTTTACAATTTACACCAATTTATTCTCTAGGGCCTCTGCTTTAAAAAGATACATCATGTTTCTAAGCCATTTTCTAGCAAAAACAAAACTGATTGTTACATGTTAGAGCTGGTTCACACTGGGGCGACTTGTCAGGCGACCTGGTCGCCTGACAAGTCGCCGCGGGTCCCCTGCCATAGATTAGCACAGGACCCATTCTAATAGGAGCGACACAAGTAGCTCCGATTAGAAAAAGGGTCCTGAGCTTCTTTGGGGCGACCTGGAGCGACCTGCATTGACTTCAATGATATGAAGTCCGTGCCGGCCGCTCCAAGGTCGCCCTGGCAAGTCGGGTCGCTGCTATGTGAACCGGCTCTAAACGTGTCAGAAAAGGCCCGGTCTTCCAGTGATTATATTTATTTATATATTTATTGATCCTTTTTTTTTTTTTTTTTTTTTTTTAGGGTGGAGGGTTACGTGTTTTTAAATGTTTTACAATCTGTGGGTTGTGTTTGTGGCCGGTTGTACAATTTATGCTAAAGTTATTTTTTCCTAGAATTATTGCAGCGCCGACATTTGTTTGAAAAGTTAGGTAAAGTAAGAGCGACTTCGTCTGCAGAGGGGATGAAGGACCTGGGACCTATGAAACCATGAGGTCCATGTATATATTTTATCTACTAACTGCAAGCTCATATAATATACAGAATAAAGTGACATTGCTCTTTCCTTCATATTCCTTTGTCTCTGGTCTTTTTTTTTTTTTTTTTTTTTTTTTTTTAGCCTTTTTGTCTTTTAGACATCTTCTGCTCGAAGCTCTAGAATGCTTATTAGGCTTACAGAAAAGGAAATTGTACTTCAGTACATTGAGGATTATTTGAGTTATAAGAAGCCCTTGACAGATTATGCAGAAGTCATTGATGATGTTTCTGCTTGGAGGGTTTTGAATCTGTATCCAATGTTTTGGAAATTTGGAGAAAGCTCTTTTAAAACTGAACTCAAGGCAGATATAAAAGACATTATTAATTCCGCTCTCTGTGTTCATGAATACATCATTAAAAGTACTTTATTTTAATGCAAGGAGTGAGAGTACCTGAATTTGGGTTGGGAGTAGCCCAATGCAAGTCACTGTACAGCAGAGCTCAAACTGGTGGGGTTGCAGCATGGTGAGGCGCCAATAAGTCGCACTGTCAGGTGCAGTATAACCACTTGAAGACCAGGTCTTTTCTGGCAATTTTTGTTTACTAAGTGTAAATCAGTTTTTCTGCTAGAAAATTACTTATAACCCCCAAACATTATATATATATATATATATATATATATATATATATATATATATAAATATATATATATATATATATATATATTTTTTTTTTAGTAGAGACCCTAGGGAATAAAATAGCAGTCATTGCAATTTTCTATGTCACGCTGTTTTTGCGCAGCGGTTTTTCAAACGCAATTATTTGGGAAAAAATTCACTTTAATGAATTAAAAGAAAAAAAAACACAAAAAAAAAAAAAAAAAAAAACAACATATATATATATATATATATATATATATATACCCCCATTTTTTTTGTAACATGTGAAACATGATGTTACGCTGGGTACATAGATACCTAACATGTCACGCTTTTTAATATGCACACTAGTGGAATGGCGACAAACTACCGTACTTAAGCACTTTAACCACTTAAGCCCCGGAAGATTTTACCCCCTTCCTGACCAGGGAGTATTTTGCGATTCGGCACTGCGTAAATTTAACGGACAATTGCGCGGTCGTGCGACGCTGTACCCAAGCAAATTTGACGTCTTTTTTTCCCCCACAAACAGAGCTTTCTTTTGGTGGTATTTGATCACCTCTACGATTTTTTGATCATGCGCTATAAACAAAAAAAGAGCGACAATTTTGCAAATATAACAATATTTTTCACATTTTTTTTATATGAAATCCCCCCCCCCCCCCCCCAAAATGTAAAAATCTAAATTTTTTGAAATTTTTGGCCAATTTGTTTTCTGCTACATATGTTTGGTAAAGAAAAAAATCACAATAAGCGTATTTTGATTGGTTTGCGCAAAAGTTATTGTGTTTACTAACTACGGGAATGATTTTTGTCATTTTTGTTGTTTTTTTTTTAAACGCGTCGATCTGCTATTTTTTTTGCGGTACTGCGACATTGCGGCGGACAGATCGGACCCTTGACTGACATTTTTGATACTTTTGGGGGTACCAGTGACATTACTACAGTAATCAGTGCTATACATATGCACTGTTACTGTAAAAATTACACTGGGAGGGAAGGGGTTAACTTTATTGGAGAGGGAGGGGTTAAGTGTGTCCCTAGGGGCGTGATTCTAACTGTCATTGGATGTGGCTAGTGGTGTAATAGCACAGATCAACGGTCCTACATAGCAGGACCGTATGATCTGTGTTTCTACACAGGGGAGAATGACAGGCGGCTTTGTTTACACTAGCTGCCTGCCTTTCTCCCTTTCTGCCCTACGATCGCGATTGACCGGTGGACATTGGGTCCGCCGGTCACACGCGCCGGCTTTCTCTGGTACAAACGGGGCGGGAGCGCGCCTCTGGCGGCGCGCTCGCCCCCTATTCGCTCCCAGGCTAGTGACCTACCGGTATGTCACTTTGCCTGGGAGGGGCTGACCGCCGCCGTATGTAGTCGGGCGGAGGTCGGCAAGTGGTTAAGACCGGGCCTATTTTTGACACTTGGTGTTTACAAGCTAAAATCAGTTTTTTTTTTGTTAGAAAAATACTTAGAACCCCCAAACATACTTAGAACCCCCAATATATATATATATATATTTTTTTTTTTAGTAGAGACCCTAGGGAATAAAATGGCAGTTGTTGTAATTTTTTATGTCATGCTGTTTTTGCACAGCGGTTTTTCAAACGCAATTATTTGGGAAAAAATACACTTTAATGAATTAAAAGAAAAAAAAAACAAAAAAAAAAAAGAGAAAAAACAACATATATATATATATATATATATATATATATATATATATATATATATACACCCCAATTTTTTTGTAACATATGAAACATGATGTTACGCTGGGTAAATAGATACCTAACATGTCACGCTTTTTAATATGCACACTAGTGGAATGGCGACAAACTACCGTACTTATCCACTTTAAGACCGGGCCTATTTTTGACACCCCGTGTTTACAAGCTAAAATCTGTTTTTTTTTGTTAGAAAACTACTTAGAACCCCCAAACATTATATATATATATATTTTTTTTTAGCAGAGACCCTAGAGAATTAAATGGAGATTGTTACAATATTTTTTATCACACCGTATTTGTGCAGCGGTCTTCCAAACGCAATTTTTTTGGGGGGAAATGTACTTTTTTTTTTATTTAAAAAATAAGAAAACAGTAAAGTTAGCCCAATTTTTTTTCCATAACGTGAAAGATAATGTTACGCCGAGTAAATAGATACCCAACATGTCATGCTTCACAATTGCGCACGCTCGCGGAATAACGACAAACTTTGGCACTAAAAAATCCCCATAGGCGACACTTTAAACATTTCTACAGGTTACCAAGTTAGAGTTACAGAGGAGGTCTAGGGCTCAAATTATTTCTAATGATCGTGCCAATACCTCACATGTGTGGTTTGAACACCGTTTACATATGTGGGCAGGACTTCCGTATGCGTTTGCTTCTGCGCACGAGCTAATTTTTTTTTCCTATT